>NC_134791.1:1336309-1338809 GCF_046742065.1 Oratosquilla oratoria | reverse complement strand
GAAAAGGAGAGAGATCGGGGAGAAGTCTTCGAGCTGAGAGTTTTTTTTTTTTTTTCTTCGTCTATGGCGACAGCGTCTTTAGGCAGATTTCTCTTCTTTGCAGCAGAAGGGGAAGGGGTTGGGATCAAAATAATTTCCGAAAGAAAAAAGAAAATAAAAAAGAGGGAAGGGGGAATCTGGAAAGAAAAAGATGGAATAAGACAAGATAAGAAATGTCTGCTTCATTTATATGTATAATACATATGGCAGTATATACATATACATACATACATGCATATATATATAGATATAGATATATATATATATACACACACACTTCATGTATATGTACATATGGAGAACGTGTTGAAAGGAACATATGTACATAGACTTACACACACATATGCAACTGCATGAATGTGCGTGTTTTTTATTTATTTATATAATAGTTGATTATTTTATTATATTTAATTTTACTTTATAGTTCTATTTTTTTAATATTTATCTTATCATATCTGAGTGAATCATTAACTAATCATTCATATTTGTTTATTCATATATTTATCTATTTGATGTATCTAGGTGTTTATCTATACATTTATTTGTTAATTTAATTAAAATGTATTTTTCAACGACTAATATTTTTTTTTTCTTTTTTTTGGAAACTCAAAAACAAACTCCTTTTTCTTCTTTGCCGCCGCCCCCCCCAACTAGTGCGCGAAAAATTAATTGCAATTATCACATCCGTTCTTTAGACACGTTGTAACGACCGCCTCGTTAGCTGCGGCTGCCGCAGGTTCCGCCGCCGCAATTGCCGCATGCGGCTGTGCAGGAAAATCTCGACGTTCTACTAATTAAGAGATTTTGTCGTGAATGGCTGAATCCAACTCAAAAGAAGAAGAAGAAGAATGTGTGTCCTGTGTATGTATGGGTGTACATGTATGTGTATGTGTGCATGTATGTACATGTGTATGTGTATGTTTTATGTGTGTTTATGTATATACTCACGTATTTTGTGTATGTACATGTATATATGTATATGTACATGTATGTGTATGTGTCCATGTATGTGTATGTGTATGTTTTATGTGTGTATATGTATATGCTCACGTATTTTGTGTATGTACATGTATATACGTATATGTATATGCCCACGTATTTTGTGTATGTACATGTATATAAGTATGTATATGTATATGAGCACGTATTTTGTGCATGTACATGTATATATGTATATGTATATAGATATGTATATGTATATGCAAACGTATTTTATGTATGTACATGTATATATGTATATTTATATGTATCTGTATAAGTATAAACATACGTATATGTATATGTATAGGTACAGAATATGTAAATTTATATGCATATGTCTCTGTATATGCCTTTGTATATGTCTATGTATATGTCTAAGTATATAGCTATGTCTGTATATGTCTATGTATATGTATACGTATATGTATATTTATATGTATATATATATGTATATGTATATGTATCTGTGTATGTATATATATATGTACACGAGATAGACTGAGCCTTCAAATTCGACAGATATTTCTCCTGTGCTATTTATTTTTCATCTATTATTTTTTTAATTGTTTTATTTATCTATTAACATATTTGTTTATCTATTCATCCATCTTATTCAATTTATTTCTTATCCATTTATTTATCAATTTGTTTAACAATTTCAATTTCTATTAATTTTTTATTCATTTATTCGTTTATTTATTTGTTTATTTATTCAATCATCTGTCTATAGATATGTAGTTGATATTTACTTGTTCATTGATTTATTTGTTCATTCATTTGCTGGATATTTTTTTCATTTATTGGTACATTCATTTATTCATTTTCTTGTTTATTCGTTTATCAAAGAAATTACTAGGTTTACATAAACAATTTAGAATATTTTCTTTTATTCTTTATGTAATTTTCTTCATATGATGAAAATATACAGTGTAATTTTTTATCATCTCGGTTTACAAAAGTGAAGATGTTAATCTTGATTAAAACGATAATCTCGTTTTTTTCACAATTTTTGAGAATTTTTTCTTTTACACTATCCATCGCTATTTCTATTTCTCTATATTTCTATTTCTCTCTCTCTGTCTGTCTCTATCTCTGCCTCTATCTCCTTACCTCTTTTTATCTCCCTACCTCTCTCCCTGCCTGCCTCTCTCTCTCTCTCTCTCTCTCTCTCTCTCTCTCTCTCTCTCTCTCTCTCTCTCTCTCTCTCTCTCTCTCTCTCTCTCTCTCTCTCTCTCTCTCTCTCTCTCTCTCTCTCTCTCTCTCTCTCTATCCCTCTCTCTCTCTCCCTCTCTCTCTCCCCCTCTCTCTCCCCCCTCTCTCTCCCCCCTCTCTCTCTCTCTCTCTCTCTCTCTCTCTCTCTCTCTCTCTCTCTCTCTCTCTCTCGTTCTTTCTTTTCCTAGCTAATAATCCAATTACTATTTTGCATTTGAAAAAAATGCCCTCGATGATCCTGTTCTCAAGGTGCAGTACGGACATTGTC
>NC_134791.1:1328809-1333809 GCF_046742065.1 Oratosquilla oratoria | reverse complement strand
TTCTTCCGCTTCCTTCTTCTTCTCCTCCGCATCCTCCTCCTCCTCCTGACCTTCTTCATCTTCTTCCTCTTCTTCCTCTTTGTCTCACCTCACGTTCTCCAGCACCCTTTCTTCCTCTTCTTCCGCCCTCCTCTTTCTCTCCCTCTTCTCCTCATCCTCTTCTTCCCTCCTCTTCCTCCTCTTTCTCTCCTTCCTCTCCTCCTTCACTTTCTCCCCTGCCTCACCTCCTCCTCCTCCTCCCCCTCCTTTTTCGTCTTTCATTCCTACTTCTCTCCCCCTCTTCCTCCTCCTCCTCTCCTCTCCTCATTTTAACTCTTTTTTTTTTAACTTTTTTCCTCTGACTCCTCTTTCTTGCTCTTTTTTCTCTCTGTCTTTTGCAATCCACCTCGTCAAAACCTCTCTTCACTCTCTTGTTTCTCTCTTTTTTTCTCTTTCCGCTTGATCATCCAAAAACTTTTTTTTTCTCTCCACGGCTTTTCGTTCTTTTGATTTTTCTTTTTTTTCTTTTTTCTTTTTTTCTTTTTGTTTCCAGACCTTTTCCTCCCTCCACTTGTCCGGATTCTTCTTTTTTTTTCGAATTCCTGAACGCAAGTGTCTCTCTATTTTTTCCAAACCAGACTTACGAACATTTCTTCATCAAAGTTTTGTTCACCAAAGTTAAGAACATTTGTTCTTCCAAGTTAAGAACAATTGATCTTTGTTTCGTTCCCCTCCGCTTTTTTCACTCTTTCTTTGTGTTCTCCTCCGCCATATCAATCCCGTCTCAATTCCCGTTTTTCTTTTTTTCTTTTTCTTCTCGAAATTTTGATATTCAGCTTCTGGTAAGTCGGGGAAAAAGGCTGACAGCCTATCAGATAAGAACAGTCCACCCAGATCGAGGCTAGGGTAAAAATGTTGCCTTTCTCTCTTTCTCTTTTTCTCTCTTTTGTTCTTGCTCTCTTCCTCTTTTTTTCTCTTTTCTACTCTCTTTTTATTGAATTCTCTTTCATGCGATTTATTTCTACTTCTCTTTTTGTTTTTCTCATTCTCTCTCTCTTTGTCTCTCATTCATTTTCTTTCTTCCTCCTTTTTCCCTTTCTCTCTCTATCTCTCTTCTTCCTCTTTCTCTCTTCATCTTTCTCTTTTTTCTCTCTTTTTCTTATTCTCTTTCAATCTCTTCCTTTCTCGTTCCTTTTCTTTCTTCCTCTCTTCCTCATTCTTTCTCTTTTTCTCTCTCTTTTATTTTTCTCTATTCCCTTCTTTTTATTTCTCTCTCTTTTTATCTGTCTTTCTACTTGCCTTTGTCTTTCTGTCTGCCTGTCTCTGTCTCAGTCTCTCTCTGTATCTCTGTCTCTATATATCTCTATCTCTATCTCTCTCTCTCTCTCTCTATATATATATATATATATATATATATATATATATTTCTTTCACACACACACACACACACACACACACACACACACACACACACTGACACACACACACACACACACACACACACACACACACACACACACACACACACACACACACACACACACACACACACACGCACGCACATATACTCTCTCTCTCCCCTCTCTCTCACACACACATACCCCACTTCCATTTTCTCCATTTTCTCCAATTTTCTGCAATTTTCTCTTGCTCCTGTTCAAACACTTTGTGTCTCTTGGGGAGGCGACGGCGGCGTCTTCAAACTCCTCCTCCTCCTCCTCCTCCTCCTCCTCCTCCTCCTCCTCTTCCTCCTCCTCTTCATTCTCATCCTCATCCTCCTCCTCCTCTTCCTCCTCCTCCTCCTCCTCCTCCTCCTCCTCCTCCTTCCTCCAGGAGAATCTAGTCGTCTGGGGAGGAGACCTGAAGAAGGCAGAGTTTAGGGTCTTCTGTTTCGTCAGTAGTTGATTCCTTTATTTTGTTATATTTCTTTGTTTATCTATTTCTTTGCTTATTCGTTTATTTACTTGTTTTGTTTAATTATTAATTTGTTTGATTTGTTTGTTTATTTGTTTAAACGTTTGATTATGTATTCATTCATATATATAGTATAATTTGCTAATTTTTTAATTTATTTTATTTTTCATTTGTTTATTTATTTATCTATCTATTCATATATGTGTTTATTCATTTATTCATCTTTATTTATTTATTCATTTGTTATTATTATTTCTATTTATCTATTTATTTATCCATTTATCTATTTATATATATCTATTTATTCATATGTATTTATTCGTTTATTATTTTTATCTATTCATTTGTTATGATTTTTTTATTTATTTACTTGTTTATCTATTTACTTATTTATTTTTATCTATCTATTAATTTATCATCATTTTCTATTTATTTGTTTGTTTATTCATTTACTCATTTTATTTATCTACTTATTTATTATTTTTTTCAAGAAGAAGACTTGGGACAAGAGATTATCTCAATCGACTGGGCCTTGTTTTAAATCGTAAAAAAAAAAAATCCAACTCGTGTAGGATTCTTCCCTAGCTGAACAAAATCGCCTGACAGCAGGCAAAATAAACACAAGGATGAAATACAGACCTTTAGAAATATCTATTTTTATTCTGGCTATCGTCAGATGATTTTATCCGACTCTGTGTAGTTCGTTCCTTGATAAAGGAGGTTGGATTATGTAATAGGCCTTCTGAAGATCTACGAAATCCTTTTATTCTATTATTTTTTTCTACGTTATTTGTCCTGACTTATTATTGGCTATCAATTTAATTATTATTATTATAGCTGCCGCCAGGAGATTTTATTAATATGAGGCATTCATTTTGCTAGAAAACGGGATTGGATTATGTCAAAGGCTTTGTCAAAGTCTATGAACCCATTTTCTTTATACATTATCACTATCCAGTATACACAATACACTACCCACATTTATTCAGAATTATGATGACTTTAACTATTTTATTAGATTTGTCAGGAACAATAATCAACTAAAATGAAAAATAATTAGGCTTAATAAAAAACAAATTAAAGACAATCAAATCCCCTTTCTTATACCACTTATTAACGCTCCCATGCATTTCTATGGGATACGATGGGGGACAGGAGAGGGGGGGAGGGGGAGGGGGGCTGGCTCCCCATATTTTAGCCTTGGGGGGGAATCCCCATAAATTCCATTGAGGGGGGGATATACATTCTTTCGCTCTTTCTCTCTCGCTCTTTCTCTCTCTCGCTCTTTCTCTCTCGCTCTTTCTCTCTCCCGCTCTTTCTCTCTATCGCTCTCTCCTCTCTCTCTCTCGCTCTCCTCTCTCTCGCTCTCCTCTCTCTCTCTCTCTCCTCTCTCTCTCTCTCTCTCTCGCTCGCTCGCTCTCTCTCTCTCTCTCCTCTCTCTCTCTCTCTCCTCTCTCTCTCTCTCTCTCCTCTCTTTCTCTCTATCTATCTCGTCCTTTCTCTCGTTTTCTCTCATTTTTTCTCTCGTTTTTTCTCTTTCACTCCCTCCCTCCCACCTCTCTCTCTCTCTCTCTCTCTCTCTCTCTCTCTCTCTCTCTCTCTCTCTCTATCTCTCTCTCCTTCTCTCTCTCTCTCTCCTCCATCTCTGTCTGTCTGTCTCTCCCCCTCCACCGCGGCGGAATAACTCGACAAATTAATTCGAAAGAGAGTTATATTGTTGTCAGCCAAATCACATTGTTGGCAGCCAGCTTCAAGGACCACTTCGGTCTTCGCTGTACCGCTTCCAACACTCCCTCACTCCCTCACTCCCTCACTCCCTCACTCACTCACTCCCTCACTCACTCACTCCTTCTCTACCTCTTTACCTCCCTCCTCATTCACTCTTTCCCTCCCTCAGCCTCTCCCTCACTCCCTCACTCCCTAACTCCCTAACTCCCTCACCACTCATTCACTCTCTCCCTCCCTCCTTCACTCCCTCACCGCTCATTCACTCTCTCCTTCACTCCCTCACTCTCTTTCTCCCTCACTCCCTCACTCCCTCACTCCCTACCACACTCACTCCCTTCCTCCCTCGCTCACTCATTCACTCTCTCCTTCACTCCCTCACTCACTCCCTCACTCCATTTCTCCCTCACTCCCTCCCTCACTCACTCCCCCACTCCCTACCACACTCACTCACTCCCTCGCTCACTCCTTCACTCTCTCCTTCACTCCCTTACTCATTCTTTCCCTCACTCCCTCACTCCCTCCCTCCGTACCACACTCACTCCCTCACTCCCTCCCTCCGTACCACACTCACTCCCTCCCTCCCTCACTCACTCACTCACTCACTCACTCACTCTGGACTTCTAATCTTCCTTCCACAAGAAATATATCCTCCCTCCTCCTCCTCCTCCTCCTCCTCCTTCTCTTCCTCGTCCTCATCCTCCTCCTCCTCGTCTTCTTTCTCCTCCTCCTCCTCCTCTTCCTCGTCCTCCTCCTCGTCCTCCTCCTCCTCCCCCTCCTCTTCCTAGTCCCCCTCCTCTTCCTCGTCCCCCTCCTCCTCGTCCTCCTCCTCTTCCTTGTCCTCCTCCTCCTCCTCCTCCTCCTCCTCTTTCTCCCCCTCCTCTTCATCGTCCTCCTCCTCCTCTTTCTCCTCCTCCTCCTCTTTCTCCTCCTCCTACTCGTCTTCCTCTTCATTTTCCTCCTCCTCCTTCGCCTCGACCTCCTACTCCTTCTCGTCGTCATCTGCCTCATCATTATCATTATAATTATCATAATCTTCTTCATCACCATAATCTTCTTCTCCTTCTTCTTCCTCTATTTCTGCTTCTTCTTCTTCTTCTTCTTCTTCTTCTTCCTCCTCCTCTTCTTCTTCTGCTGCTGCTGCTGTCGCCTCCGATGTTGTCTCGAGTGTCTTTTGTTTTCTATGACGTCACTTCTTGGTGAAGCCGGAAACCTCAAGCCGTTTTCTTTGTCGTAAAAGCCCTCGTCCCGTTTTCTCTCGCATGTGGATCATCGAGCAGGTCCTTTGCATTCATTATGCTGTACTTCATATTCTCTTTTTTTTCTCTTTTTTTCTCTCGTTTTTTTATTCTTTCTTCCCTTCCTCTCATCGCCTCTCTTCA
>NC_134791.1:1316309-1321309 GCF_046742065.1 Oratosquilla oratoria | reverse complement strand
ATTTGTTTTAACACGAATATCATTTGTTGTAATTGCAATAGTTAAGAAATACAACAGGTAATGAAAGAAAGAAATAATGAAATAATATAATAATAGGATAGGAGGTAACTATCCGACAGTTAGTATCTTCGCTTTGAGGGTAACTACTATTACTACCACTACTATTACTTTTATTACCAGTCCTATTAAACAAATGGGTATAGCCAAAAAATTATGCAATATTTTTTTTTTATAATCATTGTATATGATCATTCTTTTAGGACACAAGAAATGGAGTAAGACTTTTGGCCATCACTGTATACGAATTATTGCCAACTCTGTAATCACACACTTAAACCAGTTTATTCCTGTTTAGTTAACTTGATTCGATCAAGGAGTTTTCGAGTTTAACTAAGACTTAGGCGTCAGCGTCCTGTTAGGTTAGTTGTCATTGTAGTTTATTTATTCTTTTTACTATTTGTCTGTTTTTTATTATTATTTGATTGATTTTCGTTTATCATTATTTATCTGTCAATTTATTATTATTTACTATTTACCTGTTTGTTTATTATTTAACTATACCAATGAATTTATTTATTTGCCTGTTCTTATTCATATCATTATAATTTCGATTTATTTATTTATCTATTTATAATTATCATATATTTTTTCTCATTCGACCTAGTTATGGACCAAAAGGTCTCCCGTCGGAATGCTCCGCCTTTGTAATCCTTTGTATTATAAAACTAAGAAATCTTCGGGGGGGGCAGAAAGGGGGAGAAAGTATGGAGGGGGGAGGGAGGGAGGGAGGGGGAGGAAAGGGTAGAGGGAGGAGGAAGGGAGGGGAGTAGAGAAATGGATACGGGGGGGAGGGAGGGGGAGGAAGGAGATAGGGTGGAAGGAAGAGGAAGAGGGAGGGAGGGGGAGAGAGTGAGAGGGAGGAAGGGGAAGGGGAGAACAGAGAAAAAGGGTGGAAGGGATAGGGAGAGGGGAGAGAGAGAGGTGAGAGAGAGAGGGAGAGGGAGAGGGGGGAAAGAGTGATGAGTAGGGAGGGAAAGGAGGAGGGGGGAAAGGTGGAGAGGATAGGGAGGGAAGGGGAGAGGGCGAGAGGGAGGGAGAGGGTGAGAGCGAGAGGGAGGGAGGGAGGAGAGAGAGAGAGAGGAAGGGAGGGAGGAGAGAGAGCGAGAGGGAGGGAGGGAGGAGAGAGCGAGAGGAAGGGAGTGGGGAGGAGGGAGAAAGGGTGGAAGGGATAGGGAGGAGGAGGGGGAAGGGGAGGAAAGGGGAGAGAAGGTATGACTGAGGGGAGGAGAGTGAGTGGGTGGGAGGGGAGATGGGGGGAAACAAAGGGGAGGCAAGGGAGGGGGGGAGTGGGGAGAAGGAAGGCGGGGAAAGGGGCGAGAAGGTATGACTGAGGGGAGGAGAGGAGGACAGCGAGTGGGAGGGAGGGGAGATGGGGGAAACAAAGGGGAGGCAAGGGAGGGGGGGAGAAGGAAGAGGGGAAAGGGGGTGATTGGGGGTTAGTATTGTCTATATCAGCATCCTTATTGCCTTACTAAAGTTCCTTGTGCATTTGTAGAGGAAATAAATGAATTCATAGATTTATGAATAAACAAATAAATGATGAAAAATATGTGAAATAAAGATTAACAAAAGTTTTATCTATTTGCTTATTTTTATTTATTCATTTGTTTGTTTATCTTTGCACCTGACCTTTTCAAGGTCACGAGCCTTTTTTTGATAAATTCGTGTGGCGTCAGCCAGAATAAAAACATAAAGAGGGACCACACCCGTCTAGGAAGGATCTTCGTGTTTATATCAAATTAAATAAAATAAACAAAAATTGGGATGGAAATACGTAAAGAAAATTGAACGAAAGGCTGTGAAAGGAATTGGACGAAAAATGACGAAGAAATAAGAAACAAAATCGAGAAATTAACATAGAGCAAAGAAAATTGTATGTACGAGTATATATATATACATATACATATATATATATATATATATATATATATATATATATATATACCTTTTTTTTTTTTACAAATGATTACAAATGAGGAGCATGCCGACAGGAGACCATTTGGTCCATAACTAGGTCGGATGCGAAAAAATATATAATAATGATAATAAGAGACTGTGAAATGATAGAAATATTAAACGGAGAGAAGAAAATGAACAAACATAAGTGTGAGACATAATGAAGGAGATTGAAAGAAACATAAAATATTAAACAAAAGGGAGTTTCTGGCAAGAATTGAAGAAAAAAATGTTAGAACGAACATAAATGAGAAAGTAACAAAGGAAAAAGGAAAAGAAAAAGAAATCTTAGTACAAAGGAGTATGGGATACGTCAATTAGATAAGAATAATAAGGATTTCAAGAAAAAAGTTATGGAAAGTCATGGAAGAATTATGGAAAGTTATGGAAAGATATAGAAAGTCATGGAAACTTTATAGAAAGTCGTGGAAAAAATATGGAAAGTCATGAAAAATCATGGGAAGTGATGAAAAATTTATGGAAAATTAGCAAAAGTTATTGAAAAGATATAGAAAATTTACGAAAACTTATGGAAAATTATGGAAAGTTAGTTATGGAAAAATTTATGGAAATTTTGTCGAAAGTTATAGAAAACTATGGAGTTCTGGAAAAATATGGAAAGTCATGGAAAATATAAAAACTTATGAAAACTTATGGAAAACTATGGAGTCATGGAATAGTTATGAAAAGTCATGGAAAAATATGGAAAGTCATGGAATAGTTATGAAAAGTCATGGAAAAATATGGAAAGTCATGGAAAATATGAAAACTTATGAAAACTTATGGAAAACTATGGAGTCATGGAATAGTTATGGAAAGTCATGGAAAAATATGGAAAGTCATGTAAAATATGAAAACTTATGAAAACTTATGGAAAACTATGGAGTCATGGAATAGTTATGGAAAGTCATGGAAAAATATGGAAAGTCATAGAATAGTTATGGAAAGTCATGGAAAAATATGGAAAGTCATGTAATAGTTATGGAAAGTCATGGAAAAATATGGAAAGTCATGGAAAATTATGAAAAAATAATGCCAAGTCACGGAAAGTCATAAGAAAATCAAGAGAAATAATCAGGTGAACGACTGAAAAAAATCTCATGACCAAGAAGAGTAAAAAAAGAAAAAAGATCAAATAAAGAGGAGGACATGAAAGAGAGAAAAGAGAATAAAACATACACGAAAAAAACTAATGAAAATGTAAAGCATAAAAAAAAACATAAAAGCGAAAAATGAAAAAACTGAGAAGAAATGAAAAGTCGAAAGGGAAGAAGAGGAGGAGGAAGAAGAAGAAGAGGAGGAGGAGGAGGAGGAGGAGGAGGGGGAGGAAGCTGATTAAGTTGTAGAATTTAAATGGGTATTAAAAGCGAGTGTCCATTAAAGAAGGAAGGCACACAGGAAGTCGAAGGGGAGAAAGAAAGAAAATCAGAAAAAGAGAAGAAGAAGAAGAAAAAAAAAAAGAGAAGAAAGTGTAATAAGAAGAAGAAGAAAGAGAAGGAGAAGGAAAGGGGAAGGAAGATGGAGAGAGACCAGAAGAAAGAAGAGGAGAAGAAGGAAAGAGAGAGAAAAAAGAGGAGAAATAGAAGAGGAAGAAGAAAGGGAAGGAGAAGGAGAGGGGAAGGAAGATGGAGAGGGAAAGCGAGAGGAAGATGAAGAGGGAACAGATGAAGGAGGAAGAGGAGGAGAAGATGGAAAAAACAAAAGAAAAAGAGAGGAGAGGGAGAAGGGGAAGAAGAAGAAGAAGAAGAAGAAGAAGAAGAAGAAAGAAAAAGAAAAAGAAAAAAGAAGAAGAAGAAGAAGAAAGACAAAGAAGAGGAAAGAAGAGGAAGATGGAAGGGGAGCAGAAGGAGGAGGAAGAGAAGTGGAAGAGGGAAAAGAGGAAGAGGAGGAGTAGGAGAAGGAAAGAAGGAAGAAGAAAAGAAAAGGGAGGAGAAGGAAGAGGAAGAAAAAGAAAGAAGAAAAAGAAAGAAAGAAACAGAAAGAGAGGGAGAAGGAAAAGGGGAAGAAGAAGAAGAGAAAGAGGAGGAGAAAGAGAGAGAGGAAGAGAGACGGGGAAGGGAGAGAAAAAGGAAGAGAACGAGAGGGAGGGAGAGAAAGAGAAAGAGAGGAATGGAGAGAGAGACAGACAGAGATGGAGAGGAAAAGAGAGAGAGAGATGGAGAGGAAAAGAGAGAGAGAGAGAAAGAGAGAGAGAGAGAGAGAAGAGAATGCCAAGAAGGAGAGAAGCGCTGGTGCAGCTGGGAATTAAAGGCGATGGGGAACCGCCTTCATCGATGCGAAGAAGGCCCTCCATATTGATTTCCCTTCCTTGCCTTACTTCCTTCCTTCCTTCCTTCCTTCATTTCTTCCTTTCTTTCTTTCTTCCTTCCTTCTTTCCTTCCTTCCCTCCCTCCCTCCTTCCTTCCTTCCTTCCTTCCTTTCTTCCTTCATTTCTTCCTTCCTTCCTTTCTTCCTTCCTTCCTTCTTTCCTTCCTTCTTTCCTTCCTTCTCTCCTTCTTTCCTTCCTTCTTTCCTTCCTTCCTTCCTTCCTTCCTTCTTTCTTTCCTTCCTTCCCTCCCTTCCTTTCCTTCCTTCCTTCCTTCCTTCCTTCCTTCCTTCCTTCTTTCCTTCCCTCCCTCCTTCCTTCCTTCCTTCCTTCCTTATTTCCTTCCTTCCCTCTTTCCTCCCTCCCTCCCTCCCTTTCTTCTTCCCTCCCTTCCTTCCTTCCTTCTTTCCTTTCCTTCCTTCCTTTCCTTCCTTCCTTTTCTTTCCTTCCCTCCTTCCTTCCTTCTTTCGTTCTTTCCTTCCTTTCCTTCCTTTCCTTTCTTTCCTTCCTTACTTCCTTCCCTTCCTTACCAGTTGCTACTTTCCCTTCCTACACCAAACTGACACCAGACGCTTTCATTAACCCCCCCCCGTGGGGGACACATCCCCCCACCCCCACAGGGGAGAAGGGGCCACCCCACCCCACTTCAATCCCCCCCCATTAACCCACTTCATCACTT
>NC_134791.1:1301309-1303809 GCF_046742065.1 Oratosquilla oratoria | reverse complement strand
TTCCCCCTTCCCCCTTCCCCCCTTTCCCCCTTCCCCCCTTTCCCCCTTCCCCCCTTTCCCCCTTCCCCCCTTTCCCCCTTCCCCCCTTTCCCCCTTCCCCCTTCTCCCTATCTGCCCTTTTCGCATCCTCTCCTCTTTCCTTCCTCTGCCCTTCCCCCCTTTCCCCCTTCCCTCTATCCCCCCTTCCTCCTTCTCCCTTTTCTCTCCCTATGTCTCTCTCTTTCTCTCCTCTCTCTCTCTCTCTCCATCTCTTTTATTTTATCTGTCTATCTGTCTCTCCCTCTGTCTGTCTCTCTCTCTCTCTCTCTCTCTCTCTCTCTCTCTCTCTCTCTCCTCCTTAATCTGTCTCCCTTTGTCTATCTCTCTCCGTTTGTGTCTCTCTTTCTCTCCTCTCTCTCCTCTCTCTCCTCTCTCTCTGTCTCTCTCTCTCCTCTCTCTCTCTCTCTCGGCTCTCTCTCTCTCTCTCGTTCTTTCTCTCTGTCCCTTTCCCCGTCTCTCTCTCTCTCTCTCTCTCTCTCTCTCTCTCTCTCTCTCTCTCTCTCTCTCTCTCTTAATCTGTCTCTCCGTTTGTCTATCTCTCTCCGTTTGTGTCTCTATCTCTCCGTCTCTCTCTCCGTCTCTCTTCTCTCTCTCTCTCTCTCTCTCTCTCTCTCTCTCTCCTTCCCTCCCTCCCTTTCTCTCTCCCTCCCTCCCTACCTTTCTCACCTTCTCCTTCCTAACCCCCTCTTCCCCCTCCTTTCCCCTCCTCCCCCCAAATCATCACCCTGGATTATCACCCCCACCTTCCCCCTCCTCCTCCCCCTCCTCCCCTCTCCTCCCCCTCCTCTCCCCTCCTCCCCACTCCTCCCCCTCCCCCCCCTCCTCCTCCTCCCCCTCCTCCCCCCCTCCTCCTCCCCCCTCCTCCTCCTCCTCCTCCCCACCTCCCCACTTCGGTTCTTCATTTCTTAAGCTTAACCCCGCCATTGCCCTTTTTAAGCTTCGCACTAATCCCGGGATTTAATTCGTCTCCCGCCTCTTAACCTCTGGACCTGCTTTAACCTCGGAACCTCTAACCTTCTCCATGATAATCTCCCACCCCCACCCCTCCTCTTCCTCCCCCACCTTTGCCTCCTCCCCCCTCTCCCTCTCCCTCTCTCTCTCCCTCTCCCTCTCTTCCCTCTTTCACTCTTCTTCCCCGTCCTCTCCCTCCCTCTCCCTCTCCCTTCCTCTCCCTCTCTCTCTACCTCTCTCTCCCTTCCTCTCCCTCCCTCTTCCTTTCCCTCCCTCCCTCTCCCTCCCTCTCCTCTTCCCTTACTCTTCCCTAGTCCTCTCTCTCCCCTTCACCACCCCCTCCTCTCCCCCTCCCTCTCCCCCTCTCCCTCCCTCTCCTCTTCCCTTACTCTTCCCTCGTCCTCTCTCTCCCCTTCACCACCCCCTCCCCTCCCCCTCCCTCTCCCTCTCCCTCTCCCTCCCTCTCCTCTTCCCCTCCTCTACTCAGTCTTCTCTTCTCTCTCCCTCTCTCTTCCTCTCCTCCTCCACCTCCTCATACTCACTCCCTCTCCTCTCTCTCCCCTCCCCTCCTCTCCCCTTCACCACCTCCTCCCCTTCCCCCTCCCCTCCTTTCCCCTTCACCACCTCCTCCCCTTCCCCCTCCCCTCCTCTCCCCTTTACCACCTCCTCCCCTTCCCCGCTCCCCTCCTCTCCCCTTCACCACCTCCTCCCCTTCCCCCTCCCCTCCTCTCCCCTTCACCACCTCCTCCCCTTCCCCCCTCCCCTCCTCTCCCTTTCACCACCTCCTCCCCTTCCCCCCTCCCCTCCCCCCTCCCCTCCTCTCCCCTTCACCACCTCCTCCCCGTCCCCCTCCTCTCCCCTTCACCACCTCCCCTTCCCCCCTCCCCCGGTATCACTTTACCTCCCCCCGATCCCCCCATCCTCATCTGTGTAGCATTTGTTACTCAGCATTTACGCTGAGCATTATCTGCTATGCTCGGGGGTCACCGCCACCACCATCCTCTCACCCCGACCCCTCCAGAGTTTTTTTTATTTTTTTTTATTCTTTTTTATAATATTTTAATTTTATTCTTATTTCATTCTATTCTATCTTATTTTAACATATTTCATATTTACATTTTATTCAATTTATTTATTGAATTATTTTTTACTTGATTTCATTTTGTTTTGATTTATGCTAAACTTATTTTATATTTTTATTTTCATCTATTATTTTATCTATTTACATTTTTATCTTATTTTTCTATTTTGCTTTATCTTACCTCATTTTATTGTATTTTATTTTGTTCTTTTTTATTATATCTTATTTCATTTTATTTTACTTTTTATTTGATTTTATTAATTTGTTATCTTATTTTATTTTATTTTATTCTGTTTTATTTTTATTTCAATATTTTATTCTATTTTGTTTTATTTCATTTTATTTCATTTTATTTTATTTTATATATTTTACTCTGTTTATAGAGTTCACTCCATCGTAAGAGAAAACACGTGCGTGAGACCTTTTGGT
>NC_134791.1:1288809-1296309 GCF_046742065.1 Oratosquilla oratoria | reverse complement strand
GTTTATTGATGTCACAGCCTTTGTAGTTTCTGTGGACCTTTGATGGGGTCTTAAATAGACGAAAACGTTCGGTCGCGAATTTATTTCATTTTACCAGTCGTTTCTGCAAATGTCGTTAGGTACGGGATTTTTATTTCTTTGCATATATATATATATATATAAATATATATATATATATATATATATATATATATATATATATATATATATATATATATATATATATACAGTATATATTTATATATATATCAGATCATTTTTATGACAGTCGCATGCAGGACTCGAACCTACTGCTCAGCCATTAGTAAGACAATCGTACAGCGCCTTAACCCTCCCAAAGATTATCTGGTCATAAAAATTATCTGATTAATGTCGCTGCCACTAGCGAATTTCTCTCCTGTGTGTGTATTTATATATATATATATATATATATATATATATATACTATACTATACTATACAGTACTCATACTTTAATTCGAATTAAGATTCGTTGAAGCAGAGCCGTTCAAAAAGTATCGTTCAAAACAGCTCCAGTATCGGGAGCATATGTCAAGTGCTGTGGGTGCGTTTTTCAAGGCTTTCTCTTCGTCCTCATAAGAACATAAGAATGAAGGAGACTGCAAGAGACCATAAGGCCTACACTAGGCAGTTCCATATCCATCACCACCTGTCATCCCCATCCATAAAGTTGTCTAACCGTTTCTTAAAACAACTGATAGTTTCAGCGCTCACTACATGGTTACTAAGTCTATTCCATTCGTTGACCATCCTATCAGTAAACCAATTCTTGCCTATTTCCTTCTTAAATCTAAATTTGTCCAATTTAAATCCATTACTGCGAGTCCTGCCCTGTTGTTTTGATATGATGACCTTGTTTGCGTCACCCTTGTTAAAGCCTTTGATCCACTTGAACACCTCTATTAGATCATCCCACAGCCGAGGAGGCCGTGGAGAAGCTTCAAGCAGAGAACGTGGAGTTGAAAAGCAAGATGAAAAATCTTGAAGAATTTGTAACATCTCACATAAGTCCCAACGCTTCTTTAATAAATGATACTGTTTCGACATCTGTTCTTCACACCTGTGTTGTGACAGGGGTTCCGTATTCCAACATCTCTTACATCTTTGACATCTGTTACTTGCCCCATCCTTCAAACGGAACTGGATGAGATCACTTCAGTGACTAATTCGTCACATTTAAAAATGGCGCCTGAGCAAAACCGAATTTTTTTTATCGAGCCTTCTCATGACGCGGTACTTGTTCGGTCCTTTGGCTGACTTGGATGGTGAACCAGAAGACATTGTTATTGTGGGATATTTACTGACACGATATGAATTAAAAAAAAAAAGATGTGGACGAGCCCCGAAACGGGAGAAAATAGGTCAAATAATGCAACCATATGCTAATTTTTTTATACAAAATTGTGCATTTCAGCAAAAACAGTCCTCAACACTCCTCATCACTCATCCTCGCTAACCGTTCGTACATCTTTGTTGAGCACTCTATGTGTGCGTGCGTGTGTATGTGTGTGCGCGTGCGTGCGTGTGCGTGTGTGTGCGTGTGCGTGTATGAGTATGTGTGTACGAATATGTGTGTGCATGTGTGTGTGTGTGTGTGTGTGTGTGTGTGTGTGTGCGTGCGCGCGCGCGCCCTCGCGCCGCAAGAGTGTGTATATATGTCACATGCACTTTTTTCAGTAGTTCTGCAACGGTTTTGGGAAAAAGTAAAAATGATTTATTGTGCAGAATTTTCATATTCTTTTGTTTATTGAGCCTGGAAATAAAAGCAACATGTGATATTTATTTCGGCGCGCTTGTGTGTGTACGTGTGTGTACATGTACGTTTGTGTGAACGTGTGTGTATGTGTTTATGTATGTTCATGTGTCTATATGTTTGGGTGTATACCTGTGTTCGTGCGTGTGTGTGCGTGTGTGTATGTGTGCGCGTGCGTGTATGTGGACATGTTTGTGTATGTGTGTGTGTGCGTGTGTGTGTGTTGTGTGTGTGTGTGTGTGTGTGTGTGTGTGTGTGTGTGTGTGTGTGTGTGTGAGTGTGTGTGTGTATGTGTGTGTGTGTGTGTGTGTGTGTGTGTGTGTATTGATGTGTGTGTGTGTGTATGTGTGTGTGCGTGCGTGTGTGTGTGCGTGCGGGCGTGTGTGTGTGTGTGTGTGCGTGCGTGAGTGTGTGTGTGTTTGCTCTCTTTTACATATGTATACAAGCCTAAACTCCACCGCTCCATTAGTTTTAGAAAAAACTAGAATATTTTTCCAAATAATTTCCCACAAAAAAAATCTATACAATGCACCACTGCCCTGGAAAGCTTAATATTCAGCCCCTGTTCACACTAGCGGTTTAAATCGCAGGAGTTCTGTTACAGTATAAGTCAATGGAGACGTTCACACAGAGCCGACCATTTTTTACTTAACTATACGGTACCGCCGCGGTTTCCGCGCGGTTCGAACCGCTAGTGTGAACAGGCCCTATGAAGAGTTTTCCATGTCGTGTGAGTTGAATATAAACACACAATCCCCCTCCCACCCTCCCCTTCTTCCTCCCTCCCTCTCTCCCTCCCTCCTCCCTCCCTCGCTCCCTCCTTCCCTTCCTCCCTCCTCCTCCTCCCTCCTCCTCCTCCCCTCCTTTCTCCCCTCCTTTCTCCCCCTCCATCCTCCCCTCCTCCCTTTCCTCCTCCCCCTCTCTCCTCCTTCCCCTCCCTCCCTCCGCCCCCTCCCTCCTTCCTCCTCCTCCCTCCCTCCTGCCTCCTCCCTTCCCTCCTCCCCCTACTTCCCTTCCCTTCCTTCTCTCCTTCCCTCCTCCCTCTCCCTCCCTCCCTCCCTCCCTTCCTCTCTCCCTTCCTCCCTTCCTTCCTCCCTTCCTCCCCCCTCCCTCCTCCTTCCCCTCCCTCCCGCCTCCCTCTCTTCTACCTCCTCCCTTCCTTCTTCCTCCTCCCTCTCTCCTCTTCCTCCCTCTCTTCCTTTCCCTCCCCTCCCTCCTCCCTCCCCCCTGCCTTCTTCCCTCCCTCCTCCCCCTACTTCCCTCTCCCTCCCTCCCCTTTCCTTCCTCCCCCTCCCTCCTCCGTCATTCCTCCCTCTCCCTTCCTCCCTTCCTCCCTCCTCCCCCTCCCTCCCTCCCTCTCTCCCCTCTCCTCCCTCCCTCCCCTTCCTCCTGCCTCCTCCCCTCCCTCCTCCTCCCTCCCTCTCTCTCCCTCCCTCCCTCCTCCCTCCCTCCTCCCTCTCCCTCCCTCCTCCCTCTCCCTCCCTCCTCCTCCCTCCCTCCTTCCACTAAATAAAATAATCCATTGTCAAATTCAAATCCTCCACAAACCCCCAAAGATAAGGGAATGGAGGCTGACGTGGAGGGGTGGAGGGAGGGGGAAGGGGAGGGGGACCCGGATATAAAAGAATAGAAGAAAAATCTGCCTTCAATTCCGGGAGAATTGAGTTTGAAGTTGTGTTTAGAAAAGAAATTTGAAAGATTGATTGAGGGGCATAACAAGACAGGACTTGCCGCCGTGGCGAAGGGCGAGTTGGCACAAAAAAAAGAAAATAATTGTCAATAATTGTGCTCACACGAATGAAGAAGAATGATAGGTCAGGTCAGAGAGAGAGAGAGAGAGAGAGAGAGAGAGAGAGAGAGAGAGAGAGAGAGAGAGAGAGAGAGAGAGAGAACGATAGGTCTGGAGGGAGTGAAGAGAGAAAGAGAGAGAAAGATGAGATTGATAGGTTAAGAAAAAAATAGAAAAGGAGTGAGAGAAGAGAATGAAAGATTGAGAAAAAAGAGAAAAGAGAAAGCGAGAAGAGCATGGTGGGTTTAGAGAGAGAGGGGAAAAGAGAGAAAGAGGGAAGGGAGAGAGAGAGAAAGAGAGAAGAGAATGATAGGTAGAGGGAGAGAAAGAGAGAGAGAGAGAGGGGGTAATATAATTATTGGTCGAGAGGGAGAGAAAATAAAAAAGAGAATGGTAGGTCAAGAGAAAGAGAGAGAGGAGAATGGTGAATCGAGAGAAAGAGAGAGAGAGAGAGAGAGAGAGAGAGAGAGAGAGAGAGGAAGGATAGAGAAAGAGAGGAGAATAATCAGTTGAGAGAGAAAAGAGAGATAATGAGAGAGCAGGGTAGGCCTGTAAGTCAGGGTGATATGAAAAATATTAACGCCACCTCAAAAAAAAAAAATATACATATATATATATATATATATGTATATATATATATATATATATACATAATATATCGTTCAATTAGAACCTCCTGCCCATCAGAATTATTGTTCCGAATACAATCATCATTGAATATTATAACCAATTGGACAACTGTCATGATCCACGAGGACAAGGCATCAGTGATGGATCAGATCGTTTCTTATCGTTATCTGCACAATCTATCAACATCATGGTTACCAATCATTGTTGCTAATTGGGTCATTAAAGGCTGGACGAGGTCATGGTCGGGTCATGCAGTGATCGTTTCCCGGTCATGCAATTCTCCACGATTTATTGAGTTTTGATTTTAGTGTGTCATCAATTGCAATTTTGTTGGTAAAAGTATATGTATTATTGTTAATAGAAATTTAATGATTATTGTGATAAATGTACGTAAGAATATAAATATATATAATGAGAAATGATATAAAAGTTATAATAATCATGATAATGTTTGTAAATTGTGTAAATTGAGGAAAAAGTAGAATGTATTAGTAATGGTAACAATAGTAGTAATTATAATAAATAGATAATGATAATAATGATAACAAGAACAATCTAGAATCCTAGCACAAACTTTATATCAATGTTTCTAGTTTTAGTGTCCTTGTCAACTCTGTCCTAGATATTTCTTTTCTAGAAAACATTCTAGAATCATAGTGCAAACCTATTTTTCGTTGACCTTTCAATTATGTACCAGATATTCCCCTTCTAGACAACATTCAAAAATCCTAGATTGAACCTAAATAAACTAATAAACGTCCATAGCCCTAAAAGTTACTTTCTAGATAAAGTTCTAGAATTCTAGGACGAGCCTGAATAGAGTGATTCTAGTTTTCGTGGACCCTCCACCTCTGTTCTAGATATTCCCTTCTAGAAAACCTTCTAGAATTCTAGTACGAGCCTGAATAAAGTGATTCTAGTTATGAACCCTCCACCTTTGTTCTAGAAATTTCCTTTCTAGATAACATTCTAGAATTCTAGTACTAGCCTGAATCGAATAACTAATCGCCCATAGCCTTGTCACTCTAGATAGCCCTGTTTCCTAGACACCATTCTAGAATTCTAGTATATGAGCAAGTGTCGTGTATCCTTCGCGTTAGGATAAGACCTAATTATTCCTCTTTCTCTTGTCTCGTGGTCTGATCAGACCGGGTTCAGACCGTCATGGTCTGTTTGGTCTTGTTCAGACCACAAACCCCAGTAGACCGAGAGAGGTCTATGTTCTTTTTTTCAGACCATTTATTCTGATTTCCTGAAATTCAGCCCAGCATTTGTGGCCTGTTTGGTCTTATTCAGAGCACAAACCCCAGTAGACCGAGGGAGGTCTATATTCGTCTTCCGTTTTTTCAGACTATTTGGTTTTATTTCCTGAAATTCAGACCAGCATTTGTGGTCTGTTTGGTCTTATTCAGACCACAAACCCCAGTAGACCGAGGGAGGTTTATATTCGTCTTCCGTTTTTTCAGACCATTTGGTTTGATTTCCTGAAATTCAGACCAGCATTTGTGGTCTGGTCTTACTGAGACCTTAAGACCCAGTAGACCGTGGGTCTATATTCTTCTTCCCTTTTTCAGCCCATGCTTCTTCAGACCATATCAGACCGTTTGGGTTTAATTTCCTGAAATTCAGACCGTTTATGGTCTGTTTACTCATAATAAGACCACAAGACCTTGCAGTCCATGGGATGCTTGTTTTCTCCTTCAGACCATCTTTCTTCAGACCAATTCAGACCCTCTGGGTTTCGTGTCCTGAAAAACAGACCAATGCTTATAGTCTGTTATAGTTAGGAATAAGGCCAAAAAAAAAAAAAATAAATAAAATGAAAATTATAAAGATAAGAATAAAAAAGTAGATAGAAATATAAAGATAAAAAAAAGTAGAAATAAATATGAAAATAAAAATAAAAATAGAAATAAGAATAGATATGAAAATGAAAATGAAAATAAAAAATAATTGAAATAAGAACAAATGTATGCATGTATGTATATGTGTGTATAGATAGATGGATAGATAGAAGGATGGATGGATGGATGGATAGATGGATAGATAGATGTAAATATAAAACAAATATGAAAATTAAATAAAAAATAAATATATATATATATATAATATATATACATATATATATATATATAATATATATACATATATATATATCTATATATATACATATATTAAAATAGAAATAAAATAAAAAACAAACAAACAAAATAATTTTTTAAATTTTTAGGGAGTATCGCTCCCCCCTAATTAAGAGGGATTTAATAATAAGTCCCCTGTGCCCTTATCAACGGCCCCCACATCCTCAGCCTCCAGTTCTTTTGAAGCCTTACCTACGGCCGGAGTAGAGACACTAAGGGAAATAGGCTTGGCTTTGATAAATAAGGGATTCAGGGATTGGCAACACTGCATATGCCTGGGATTGGTACCACTGGTATGGCTTTATTGAGAAATGATGCACAAATGTACACACACGTACACACGCACACACACACACACACACACACACACACGTACACACACACACACACACACACACACACACACACACACACACACACACACACACGTACACACACACATACACACACACATATACCAAGGCTTTTTCCCCCTAACAAGGGAGGTAGCCAAAAAGAAACAGGAAATGAAAAAATATATTATAAAAAAAAAGCCTACGAAGAAGGAGAAAAGGAGAATTGGGAAAAGTAGAAGAAAGGCGTACGAAGCCGACCAGATGGGACTCAAAAAAAGAAAAAAAAAAAAAAGTGTCCGAAGGCGACAGCCGAACTAGACAAAGAAAGACATTAGTCTGTGATCGATGACGGGAATCATACGCATGGCAGGTTTCGACTAGTAAAAAAAAAAGATAATAATAATAAACAATGAATTGAAAATAAAATAAAATAAGATAAAATAAGACTAAATAAAATAAAAAAGCAAAATAAATAAGACATTAGATAAATCAGACTCATAGATGAAATAAAATAACAGAATAAAATAAAATAGAATTAAATTTAAAAAAAACTAAGACAAAATAGATAAAATAAAATAAAAAATTATATGCACGGCAAATTTCGACACGTGAAAAATAATATATATATATATATATATATATATATATATATATACTGTATGTATATATACATATATATCTTCCTCCTCTTCCTCGTTCTTCTCTTCCTCTTCCTCCTCCTTCTCTTCCTCTTCCCCTTGCATCCTCCTTCTTCCTCCTCTTCTTTCTCCTCTTCTTCCTCCTCTTCATCTTCCTCCTCTTCTTCCTCCTCTTCATCCTCCTCCTTTTCTTC
>NC_134791.1:1278463-1280809 GCF_046742065.1 Oratosquilla oratoria | reverse complement strand
TCCAATAACCAGGGAGCCCATCTCCCTTCCACGTCACATCAGGCGGCTAAAAGGAGCCAGACACTCGCACAATGGAACGCTGGCACCCGTCCACGGTGTCACCAGAGTGCCAAACCACTCACATGAGAGCGCCAAATCACTCTCGTGAGAGTGCCAAATCGTTCTCGTGAGAGCGCCAAATCGTTCTCGTGAGAGCGCCAAATTATTCTCGTGAGAATGCCAAATCACTCTCGTGAGAGTGCCAAATGACTCGTGAGAGTGCTAAACCACTCTCACGAGAGTTCTAAACAACTCTCACGAGAGTTCCAAACCACTCTCACGAGAGTTCCAAACCACTCTCACGAGAGTTCCAAACCACTCTCACGAGAGTGACAAACCACTCTCACGAGAGTGACAAACCACTCTCACGAGAGTGACAAACCACTCTCACGAGAGTGACAAACCACTCTCACGAGAGTTCCAAACCACTCTCACGAGAGTACAAAAAAAATATCACGATAGTTCCAAACAACTCTCACGTGAGCGCCAAAAACTCTCACGAGAGTTCCAAACCACTCTCACGATATTTCTAAACAACTCTCACGACAGTGCCAAACCACTCTCACGAGAGTTCCGTGACAGTGCAACAAAAGTGTGGTAGAGACGTCCTGAGCGTATCAGTCCACTCCCGGGCGAGTATCACTCCACTTTCGTGAGACTGTCTGGCCACTCCCATGCGAGTGGCCGTGAGTGTCATGGGAGTGCCCAGCCGTACGTTGTGGCCCGGCCACTGGCCAAGTCTCTCTTTCAAGGTCGACTTGAGGAGCGGGACAGAGAAGAGGGCGGGGAAGGAGGAGGTCGAGGAAGAAGAAGAGAAGAAGAAGGAGGGCGAGGAAGAAGAAGAGAAGAAGGAGGGCGAGGAAGAAGAAGAAGAAGAGAAAAAGGAGGGCGAGGAAGAAGAAGAAGAAGAAGAGGGCGGAGAAGAAGAAGGCGAGGGCAAAGAAGACGAAGAAGAGGACGGAGAAGGAACGAGAAGAAGAAGGCATATAGAAAAAGAAGAATGCGAAGAAGAAGGCAAAGAGGAAGAAGAAGAAGAAGAAGAACAAGAAAAAGAAGAACAAGAACAAAAAGAGGAAGGAGAAGAAGATGAAGAAGACAAAGAAGAAGAAGAGGACGAAAAAGAAAAAGGCGAAGAAGAAGAGGCTTGCAGAAGAAAAAGGCAAAGAAAAAGAAAATGGGGAAGAAGAAGGCAAAGAAGAAGAAGAAGGCAAAGAAGAAGAAGGCGGAGATGAAGGCAAAGAAGAAGAAAAAGAAGAAAGAAAAAGAAGAAGGAGGAGGAGTAGGAGGAAATGAGAATGAGAGAAAGAGCCGATAAAGGAGACGAAGAAGAAAGAAAAAGAGTGTGTAAAAGAAAAAAAGGAGGAGGAGGAGAAAAATGAAAATGAGAAGAACCAATAAAGGAGATGAAGAAGAAAAAGGAGAAGAAGAAAGAAAAGAGTATGAAAAAGAAGGAGGAGGAGGAGGAAAATGAGAAGAAGAAGAACGGATAAAGGAGACAAAGAAGAAAAAGGAGAAAGAAGGTATGAAAAAGGAAGAGGAGGAGGAGGAGGAAAATGACGAGGACTCGATTCGGCTTGAGAAGACGGAGCTGATGTAAAGAAGAGAGACAGAATGTAAACAAAGAGAAATGAAATGATGATAAGCACTTAAAGTTGACAGACTCCTTGGCGAAAGTTTGCCGCCGAGTGGCAGAATCTTATCAAAAGGAAACAGGAAGTTCAGAGTAAAAGTAAGTCACGTGAGATGACAGATCTTGCCATAAGGAGCTTACGAGATGAAAATCCTTGTGAAATGAGTTTAGCTTCGGGAAAAGATGAATAAGACACAAATAGAGATGGCGAGAAAGAGAGAGAGAGGAGAAGAGAGTGAAAGGAAGATGAGGAAAGAATGGAGAGGATTTTCATAACCACAGAAGAGGCAAACATACTAATGTAATATAATGCGCACGCGCGCGCGTGTGTGTGTATGTTTATGTATATTTACCTAGTTGTATTATACGGGAAGGGAGCTATGCTCGTGATGACTCGTCTTTGTATCTCTCAGCATCAAGTTTTTTTCTTAAAATCTTGTATAGTGTTTGCACACACTATTTCGTTGTCTAATTTATTCCATGTATCTATCACTCTGTGTGGGAAGCTGTTCCTTTTTAAATTTCTTCTGTAATTATCTTTTTTTAGTTTCTTTTCGTGTCCTCTCGTTTTACCGTTGTCCATATTAACAAGTCATCCCTATCTAAAAATTCTATTCCTTTCATTATTGTGTGTGTGTGTGTGTGTGTGTGTGTGTGTGTGTGTGTGTTTGTGTGTG
>NC_134791.1:1263463-1268463 GCF_046742065.1 Oratosquilla oratoria | reverse complement strand
TTCCTCTTATTCCCCCTCCCTCTCCTCCCCTCTAGCACACGCCTCCTCCTCCTTCTCCTCTTCCTCCTCCTCCTCCTCCTCTTGCACACATTTCCTCCTCCTCTTCCTCCTCCTCTTCCTCCTCCTCTTCCTCTTCTACCTCCTCTTCCTCCTCTTCCTCCACGTCCTCCTGTTCCTCCTTCTGTTCCTCTTCTTCCTCCTCTTGCACACTCTTCCTCCTCCTCCTCTTCCTCCTCCTCCTCCCTCTTGCACACGCTTCGTCCTCATCCTCGTCCTCTTCCTCCTTCTCTTCCTCCTCCTCCTCCCTCCTCTTGCATACGCTTCCTCCTCCACTCCTCCTCTCCCTCCTCCTCCCCTCCTCTTCCCCCTCCTCCTCCTCCTCCTCTTCTTCCACCTCCTCTTCCTCCCTCCTCTTGTACACGCTTACTCCTCTTCCTCCTCCTCCTCTTCCTCCTCCTCTTCCTCCTCCTCCTCCTCTTCCTCCTCCTCCTCCTCTTCCTCCT
The DNA here is from genome assembly GCF_046742065.1 of Oratosquilla oratoria. Lineage (NCBI taxonomy): Eukaryota > Metazoa > Arthropoda > Malacostraca > Stomatopoda > Squillidae > Oratosquilla > Oratosquilla oratoria. The sequence continues at coordinate 1,267,960 of NC_134791.1, read as the reverse complement.
CCTCCTCCTCTTCCTCCTGCCTCATCTAACCTAATTTCTAAACCCGATGCCCGGCCAGCAGTCTTTTCCAGCTAGGCGAACACTGTCCTCATCCCACGCTCTCCACTTTCTCCACCACAAACTCCACCACCCGGTTCTCCACCATTCCACCCCGGGCCTCCATCTCTTCCACAATTTTTTTTTTTTTTTTTTTTTTTTTTTTTTTTTTTTGAGGGGTCGCCACCCCATCCCTAAAGGGAGAATTCTTATCTACTATCTTCCATTTTTTTTCTTTTTTTGGTATCATATTATCTCCAAACTTTTAGGACCTTCTTCCTCTTATCTTCTACTCTACACGTTGTTCTGGAAGTAGACTCATCTTCAACCTTTGAAGGGATTTTGAATTTCCATTTCCCTTTAAAGGCTCCGAGGTCTTCTTGTTTTCCCCTTAAAGGGGGGTTATCTTTATCTTACTTTCCCCTTTGGAGGGTTTCTGGATGCCTTATCTCCCCCCTTTGGAGGATTTCTGGATGTCCTATCTCCCCCTTTTGGAGGATTTCTGGATGTCCTATCTCCCCTTTTTGGAGGATTTCTGGATGTCCTATCTCCCCCTTTGGAGGATTTCTGGATGTCCTATCTCCCCCTTTGGAGGATTTCTGGATGTCCTATCTCCCCCTTTGGAGGATTTCTGGATGTCCTATCTCCCACTTTTGGAGGATTTCTGGATGTCCTATCTCCCCCCTTTGGAGGATTTCTGGATGTCCTATCTCCCCCTTTTGGAGGATTTCTGGATGTCCTATCTCCCCTTTTTGGAGGATTTCTGGATGTCCTATCTCCCCCTTTTGGAGGATTTCTGGATGTCCTATCTCCCACTTTTGGATGATTTCTGGATGTCCTATCTCCCCTTTTTGGAGGATTTCTGGATGTCCTATCTCCCACTTTTGGAGGATTTCTGGATGTCCTTTCTCCCCCCTTTGGAGGATTTCTGGATGTCCTATCTCCCCCTTTTTGGAGGATTTCTGGATGTCCTGTCTCCCCCTTTGGAGGATTTGTGGGGATATTTGTGTTCACTTTTGGAAGCTTCTTCGTCTTCCATCCTCTGTTTCACGACCCCCCCACTCCCACTCCCTCCACACCTCGTCTCCTCCACCTCTCCCTCCACCTCCTCTCCTCCACCTCCCCCTCCATAACCTAACTCCTTTGGTCACTCCATCTTTTCCACCACAAACTCCACTTTCCTGTCTCAATCTTTTCCACCTCAGACTCCACCTCGTTATCTTCATCTTCTCCACTACAGAATCCTCGTGGGTGGAGGGGGGATTCTTTCCACCCTCCCTCCCACATTTCCTTCCACCCTCCCTCCCACATTTCCTTCCACCCTCCCTTCCACATTTCCTTCCACCCTCCCTTCCACATTTCCTCCCCAAAATATGTTTTTCATCCATATCTTTCTCCTCCTCCGACGGAGGAGGAGTCTTTTTCTTCAAGAAATTTTGACTTTGTTCTTTAAGAAAATCCATCCACAGTGACATTGGCTTCAGGAAGAATAAATATATGTGTGCGCGTGCGTCTGTGTGTGTGTGTGTGTGTGTGTGTGTGTGTGTGTGTGTGTGTATGTGTATGTGTATGTGTATGTATCCAATATCTTCACACATTGTTTAACAACCCCCTTACAAGATCGCTAATTTATCTTAATTTATCTCGACTGCCTTAATGTCATTTCTCCATCTGCACTAAATCTCCACATTTCTTATCTTCTGTAGTACATCTATCCCCTTCCCCCTCCCCCCTTCCCACCTCCCCCTTCCCCCTTCCTCCTTCCCCTTCCCCCTTCCCTCTTCCCTTCCCCCTTTCCCCTTTCCCTTCCCCCATCTTCCCCTCCTCCCCTCGCCTCTCTCTCTCCATCTCTCAATCTCCTCTTCCTTCCCTCACTCTCCTTCCCCCTCCCTCCCCCTCCTCCTCTACTTTCCCTCCCCCTCCTCCCCCTGCTTTCCCTCCCCTCCTCCCCTCCTTTCCCTCCCCTCACTCCCCCTCATTTCCCTCCCCTCCTCCTCCTTTCCCTCTCGTCCCCCGACTCTGTCCCCTCTCCTTGCCCTCCTCCTATTCCCCTTCCCCTCCCTCTCCCTACCCCCTCACCCTCTCTCTCCCCTGCCTTCCTCCCCTCTCCTCCTCCTCTTCCTCTTCCTCTTCCCTATCTCCCCTCCTCTCTTCCCCCCTCCCTTCTTCCTCTTCCCTATCCCTCCCCCTCCTCTCTTCCCCCTCCCCTCTTCCTCTTCCCTATCCCTCCACCTCCTCTCTTCCCCTCCCTTCCCCTCCCTTCTTCCTCTTCACTATCCCTCCCCTCCTCTCTTCCCCCTCCCCTCTTCCTCTTCCCTATCCCTCCCCCCTCCCCCACGTCATCCCCTTATCTCTCCCCCTCCCTCCCCAGCAGTCCCTGAAAACCCCTTAATATCCCCCAAAATCCTTTATCTCGGTTGTGTTTGTCCCTAGTGGGGCCCCCTAGAAGCATAACGCGTCCCTGGGGGGGCCGTACCACCCCCGGGGCCCCACCCTTCCCCCCGGGGGACGGGGGGGGGAGGGGAGCGGGGGAGCGCGAAACTCACTAAAAGATGTGCCACTCAAAAGAGGCCCTCGTAACGCCCGGGGAAATGTGGACGAGGCGTGTGGAGGAAGTGGAGTGGAGTGGAGTGGAAGTGGAGGTAGAGTGGAGGAAGTGGAGTGGGGATGAGGTGGAAGGGAGGTGGAGTAGGAGTGGAGTGTATGTGGAGGAAGTGGAGGTGGAGTAGGAGTGGAGTGTATGTGGAGGAAGTGGAGGTGGAGTGGAAGTGGAGTGTTGGTGGAATGGAAGTAGTGTGGAGGTGAAGTGAAGGACGTAGAGATGGAGTGAAGGTGGAAGCAATGTGGAGTGGTAGGGAGTGGAAAGGGTTCCCCTCAGCTGAATAAAATCGCCTGACGGCAGGCAGACACAATAAGTACAAATGATAACAGACCTCGAGTTGAGCCGTAAGGTCGAAATTACGTTCATTATCTCGTAAAAATCGACTTTACGGTTGAGAGTGGAAAATATTCAGAAAGAATATTTCAGGCTGAATGGTAAAAAAGCAGATAACAATATAGATTGAAATAAGAATAAAAATAGAAAATTAAATATATATATATATATACATATGTATATATGTATATATATGTATGTATATATATAGCCTACATATATATATATATATATATATATATATATATATATATATATATATATATAACGTAGAAACCACTGTTGGAGTAGAAAAGACTGGAAACGGGGAATCTATATATTTCGATTGCAAACTGCAATATATAGATTCCCCGTTTCCAGTCTTTTCTACTCCAACAGTGGTTTCTACGTTATTGACAAATGTGTTATTACATTTTTCACCTGTAATATATATATATATATATATATATATATATATATATATATATATATATATATATATATATATATATATAAACTCTTCCTCTCTTCCTCTTTTATGTTCCATGTTTCTGCCCCATACAATACTGTCGGCACAATCACCCCTTCATACAATCTCCTCTTAGCATCCATTCCCAAATGTCTATTTCTCAAGACACTTTTTAATTCCCCGAAGGCATTTACTTGCTTCTCTCAATCTACATTCTACCTTCCGTACCTGACGGTATTTTTCTTTTTTTATAACTGTCGCCAGGTGATTTTATTCATATCCATGGCGCCTCCTCAATAGCAAAGGGGAAGGTAAGGGGGGGGGTGAAGGGGGGACGGGGGGAAGAGGGGGGAAAAGGAAGATACATAACGCCGTACACTTTGACGTAAAAGTATTTTTTTCAGAAAATCGTTGATTTTTCTAATTTCGATTTTTCTTCAAGAAAATCCCACAAGGATCGGAAGGGGGTGAGGGGGGGAGTTGAAGAGAGAGAAGGTGGGGGGATATAGTAGGGCGATGGGGGTGGTGGTAGAGTTTGGGAGACTGTGGTAGATGATGGGAGAAGGTGTGGCAGATGGGGGGAATGGGGGAGCAGAGGGGGGAGAATGAGATGACGGAGGGGGAGAAAGGGGGGAGAGCAAAAGAGGAAGAAGGGATGGGAGAGGGTGGGAGAAGGGCGAGCAAAGGGGGGAGAAAGGGGCGGTAAAGGGTGGCAGAGGTGAAAAGGGGGAAAAGGGAGGGGAAGGAGGGGAGATGGGGGGGAAAGATCATTGTAATGATCATGGAAATAATCATGATGAAAATAATGATAATGATAATGAAAATACTGTCAATAATAATGACAAAAATAGAAATTATAATAAAAATAGTAGAAATAATAATTATGAAAAATTATATAATGATAATGATCACAAAAATAATGTAAATAGTAACTATGAAAATAATAGGAGTATTAATGATAATCATGAGAATGATAATGATAATAATTATTATGAAAATGATGATAGTACCAATAATAACAATATTAACATGAATAAAAACTCACAACAACAACAACAACAACATTTTGGGTCCGAGT
>NC_134791.1:1240963-1248463 GCF_046742065.1 Oratosquilla oratoria | reverse complement strand
TTTGTCGGCCCAAAGATAAACTCAGAAGTTTAGTGTGATGAAGTGAGGAGGAGGCGGAGGGAGGAGGGGGAGGGAGGAGAGGGAGGGAGGAGGGGGAGGGAGGAGGGGGAAGGGAATAGTGAGAAGAGGAGAGAGGGGGAGGAGGGAGGAGGCGGATGCGGGAGGAGGAGGGGGAGGAGGAATAGAGGGGGAGAGGGAGGAGGGAGGAGGGGGAGGAGGGAGGGAGGAGTGGGGATGGAGGATGAGGGAGGGAGGAGGGAGAGGATAAATACGGGTGAGGAAGGAGGGAAGGGGGAGGTGGAGAAAGAGAGAAAGAGGATGGGAGGAAGAGGGGAAGAGAGGAAGGAGAAGGGAGGGGGAGAGAAGGGGAGGGAGGGGAGAGAGGAGGAGGGGAAGGGGGGAAAAGAGAGGAGGAGGGGGAAGAGGGGAAGAGAGGGGGAGGGGGAAACAGGAGGAGGAGGGAAGGATAGGGAAGGGATTGGGAGGGGGAAGTGAAGGGGTGATAAGGGGGGATGGGAGAGAGGGGAAAGGGGAATGTGTGTGTGTGTGTGTGTGTGTGTGTGTGTATGTGTATGTGTGTGTGTGTGTGCGTGTGCGTGTGTGTGTAGTTTAATATTCATTAAAATCTTTCTCACTTTCTAATGCATTAAAACACCAAACCTGTCTCGCAATTGCTTGTACCAGTGTTCGATTCCCAGTATGCGACGGTGATTGTCACATTCCCGTGCTGTCCACGAGCACCGGGAGAAGGCGTGGGAGAGAGGGAGTGGAGTGGGGGAAGGGAGTGGAGGGAGAGGAGTGGAGTGGAGTGGGGATGGAAGGGGGTGGAAGTGGAATTATGCCTTTTGACTTTGGCTACCCCCCTTATAAGGGGGAAAATCCCTTGGTATATGTATGTATATGTGTTTTATTTAATTTCAATTAATTTCATTTTATTTCGTTTTATTGAATTTCGTTTCGTTTTTATCTGTGATGAAGATTTTCAAGTCGATTCTTGACAAGCCTTGATGAAAGCCACTGGCCCGGGCTACTCGTTCTGAAGACCTCTGTGTGATTAAATCGAGTCACTTTGGTTTCAATTGGCGCCGCGGCGGCCGACAACCGCGGGTTATCCGCGGGCTTTTCCGCGGGTTATCCGCCGTCTCGGTTTCAACTGACCGCGGGTGAGAACGCGGCTAGATGAGTTATTTTTTTTTTTTTACTGATTGTTGTTATTGTAATTTATTGTTTTTGCTCTGTTTTCCAATATTGTTATCTTTGTCATTATTTGTTATTTTTCGTATTATTGTTATAATTATTTTCCATTATCATTATATACATATATGTAATATATATATTTATATATATATGAATATATATATATATGTATATATATATATATATATATATATATATATATATGTATATATATATGTATATATATATATATATATGTGTATATGTATATATATGTATGTATATGTATATATATATATATATGTATATATATATATATTGCTATGCAGCAGTAGAAGTATCAGTGTAAACCTAAAAGGACGGTGCCATGCAATGCAAAAAATAGAATAAAACAAAATAAAAAACAATAGATGAACAAATCAAAACAAAATCCCTGTAGAGAACATCGCTGAGAATTTATAGAAAAAGATTCGATATCTGTAGGTTTGTTTCCGTTTGTTTTTATTTAACTTTTTATTTCTTATTTGTTTTCTTTGTTTATTTATTATTTTAACACATTTTATTCAATTGATAAATGACACCGTATTAACGCATGAGCTTATTAACACATATTAACAGATTAACACATATTAACACATATTAACACATTAACACATTAAGACATATTAACACATATTAGCACATTTGCACATTTTAACACATTAACATATATTAACACATTAACACACATATTAACACATTAACACATATTAACACAAACACATTAACACATATAAACACATTAACACATTAACACATATTAACACATTAACACATATAACACACAAACGCACGTATTAACACATTAACACATATTAACTCATTAACACATTAACACATATTAACACATTAACACATATTAACATATTAACACATAACACTTGGTGATTTTATATATTTTCATAGGGTGTCGTCAGGTGATTTTATTATCATTTTAAACCTTTTACTGATCTTATTAGCCTGAGATTGAAACCTGACTGAATAAACTGAGTTTCTTTTCTCCCTCTCTACCTTCTCCACTTCTTCCTCCTCCTCTTTATCCTGCTCTTTCTCCTCCTCTTTCTCCTCCTCCTCCCCCTCCTCTTTCTCCTACTCCTCCACTTTCGCCTCCTCCTCTTCCTCCACCTCTTCCTCCTCTTCTTTCTCCTCCTTTTTCTCCTGCTCCTCCTCTTTCTCCTCCTTTTCTTTCTCCTGCTCCCCTCTTTCTCCTCCTCTTCTTCTTTCTCCTGTTTCTCCTCCTCTTTCTCCTGCTCCTCCTCCTTTTCCTCCTGTTCTTCTTCCTCCTTTTTCTCCCGTTCCTCCTCCTCTTCTTTCTCCTCATTTTTCTCCTGCTCCTCTTTCTCTTCCTCCTCCTCCTCTTTCTCCTCTTCCTCCTCCTCCTCTTTCTCCTCCTTTTTCTCCTGCTCTTCCTCCTCTTCTTCCTCCTCCTTCTCTTCCTCCTCCTCTTTTTTCTCCTCCTTTTTCTCCTGTTTCTCCTCTTTCTCCTCCTCTTCCTCCTCCTCCTTTTTCTCCTGCCCTTCCTCTTTCTCCTCCTCTCCTCTTCCTCCCGCCCTTCCTCTTTCTCCTCTTCTTCCACCTCCTCCTCCCCCACCACCCCCTTCGCCTTCTCCTTCCCTCCCTCCCTCAAATTCACAATTTGTTTGTACAAAAACCAAAAGTGGCTTTGTGGAAAAAAGGAAAAACATCAAAACCTGATAATCCATTTTGATTATAAAGTTGCCCATTTAGACCACGTGGGAGAGGAGGAAGTTGGACGTCATAAAGGGGAGAGAAGGGGGAAAGGGGGAGGGGAAAAAGGGAAGGGGACAGGGGGAAGGGAAAAAGGGAAGGGGAGAGGGGAAAAGGGGGAGGTTAGGGGAAGAGAAGGGGGAGAAGGGAGGAAAAAGGATTGAGGAGAAGGGGAGAGGGGGAGGGGGAAAAGGGAAGGGGGAGGGAAAAAGGAAGGGAAAGGGGAGAGAAGGGGGAAGAAGGGGAGAAGGGGAGGGAAAAAGGGAAGGGGAGGGGGAGAAAAGGGGAGGGGAGGGGGAGAGAAGGGGGAGAGGGGAGGGGGAAAAGGAAAGGGGAGAGGGGAGAGAAGGGGAGAGGGGGAGGGGAAAAAGGGAAGGGGAGAGGGGGAGGGGAAAAAGAGGGAAAAGGGGAGAGGGGAGGGGGGAAAGGAAGGGAAGAGGGGAAGGGGAAAAAGGAAGGGAAAGGGGAGAGGGGAGGGAGAAAAGGAAGGGAAGGGGAGAGGGGGAGGGGAAAAGGAAGGCAAGGGCGAGGGGGAGAAATAGGGGAGGTGAGAGGGAAGGAGAAGGAGGGGGAAGGGAGAGGGAAGGGGGACGGGAAAGGGGTGTATAAGGGGGAAAGGGGAAGGGGGAGAGACGGGGAGTGGAAGGAGAAGGGAAGGCGGGAGTAGGAAGGGGGAAGGAGGAGAGGAAGGGGTAAAGAGACAGAAAAGAGGAGGGGAGGGGGGAGGGGAAAGGGAGAATGGGGAATTGGAAAGGGGAAAGGAAAGGGGAAGGGGAGAGATGGAGGAAAAGAGGAAGGAGAGGGGAAGAAGGAGAGGGAGGGAGAGAGGAAGGGAAAGGTAAGGAGGAGAGGGAGGGAGAAAGAAAGGGGAAAAGAGGGGTAGGGGGAAAGGAGGGGGAAAAGGGAGAGACGAGGAAAGGGAGGAGAAGGAAAAGAGGGGAGAATGAGGGAGAGGGAGAAGGAGAGGGAGAAGGAGACATGTAGAGGTATGGGGGAAGGAAAGGGGAGGAGGAGGAGGATAATGGGGAAAGGAGGAGACGTGTAAAGGGAGGGAAGGGAAGGGAGGGATTGGAGAGGGGAGAGGGGGAGCTTAATAGGCTGTACGTGGGGGGATATTAAGAATAAGGGGAGGAAACGGGTCACGAGTCTTTACAAGTGGGGGATGGATAAGGGAGGGAGGAGGGAGAGGAGAGGGAAAAAGACAGAGGGGAAGGATGGGTGGGACTGTTCAAGAAAGGGGAGCTTTGATGGGGAGAATATTAAAATGACTTATGTGGGGGGATAAAGACGGGGGGGCAATTTTTCTCCCCTTTGCCGGATGGTTTTATTTAGTGAAGAAAGCCTCCCTCTCCCCATACAGCCCGGGGGGGGGGGGGGGGATGAAGAGAAAACTAAAAAATATATATAAAGAGAAACGTAAGAGAGAACCCAAAAAGAATGACGTCATCGACAAAGCAAAGAAAAAATGAAGCAAAATCAAAATTTCTTGAAGAGAATAGAAACGGGGGATAAATCCAAAATTTCTTAAAGAGAATGAAATAAACTCGGTACTTCGCTAGGTCATCGGGGAGAGGGAAAGAAATGATCTTTCTGTTTGAGGGGAAGAAGGGGGGGAGAGGGGGAGATGAAAGGGGAAGAAAAGGAGGAGGAGGAGGAGGAGGAGACGAAAAAGAGAATATGAGAAGTGGGAGAGATGGACGCGAAAGAGGGGAGAAAGAAGAGGAGGGGAAAGGGGAGGACGAAAGAGAGGAGGAAGAAGAGGAGGAGGAGAGGGGAAAGAAAAGAAAGAAGTGAGAGGGGAATATGGAAGAGGAGGAGGAGGAGGAGGAGGAGGAGGGGAGAGGGGGGACAAAAGAGAGGAGGAAAAGGAAAATGATAAAAGGGTGAGACGGAAGAAGTAGAGGAGAGTGGGAAGAAGGGGAAGACGGAAGAGGAGGAAGAAAAAAGAGGGGGGAGAGGGGGAGGCAAAGGATTAGGGGGAGAGGGGGAGACGGAATAGGATGAAGAAAAGGAAGAGGGGGGAGACGGGGGGGAATTTTTCATAGTGTTGATTGTTATGAATTGCTGTTGACCGACGTTTCTACCCTCTTCGTGGTAAAAGACTTTTAAAAATAAAAATAAAAATTATAAAGGTTTAAGTTGAAATAGAAAAGATGATTATAGAAATCTAGATTTCTTCAGTTTCAGTTTTCATCTAGAAAGGTGGATAGGAAAGTAAATAGTTGAATAAATAGAGGAATAGATAGATCGATAAGGAAGCAGGTAGATGAGTAGAGGTAGAAAGAATATATATATATAATATATATATGTATATATATATATATATATATATATATATATATATCTATATATAAATTTATATATATATATATATATATATATATATATATATATATATATATATATATACACACACAGAGAGAGAGAGAGAGAGAGAGAGAGAGAGATGATATATAAGTGATCAGAGAAATTGCTTTTTTGGACAAAAAATCTAAAAGCATTTTTTTCATAGAATACATCAGTAGATCGTATGTTCAGTTCCGAAACAAAACAAGAATGAACAGCGTCCATTCCCAGTATCCTAAAGTTGAACATCTTGTTTGTCTTTTCTTATATACTTTTGCTTTCATTTATTATTTTTTTTATTTTTATTTTATGTATTAGTATATTTATCTCTTCATTTTATTTTATCATTTTTATTTTTATTTTATTTTTTATTTCATTTTCATTTTATTTTTATTTTATCTTATTTTTATTTTATCTATTTTTTTTATTTTTTACTTTTTTATTTATTTATTTCATTTTTTCTTTTCATTTTTATTTTATTTTCATGTCATTTCTTTTTTATTTTTATTCATTTATTTATGTTATTTTCTATATATTTTTTTTTTTTTCTGAAAACATTGTGAGCAAAGGACCTGGTCACTTAGGGGCATAACAAGAATGACACACAATTGACACATGATTAAGCCCCCTTTCCCCCCTCCCCTCTTCCCCCTTCACCCCTCCCCCTCCCCCTTCATGCTATTCCCCTCTCCCCTTCCTTTTTCCCTCTCCCCCCTCTCCTCCCCTATCCCCTTCCTCTTCCTTTCTCCCCCTCTAGCCTCCCATCTCCCCCTCCCCTTCTCTCCTCCCATCTCCCCCTCCCCCTTTATCCTCTTCCCCTCTCCCCTTCCTCTTTCCCTCTCCTCATCTCTTCTCCCCCCCCTCCTTCTCCTCCTCCTCCCCTCTCCCCCTCCCTCTTCACCTCTCCTCTCCCCCTCCTCCCTCCCCATCCCTCTCTCTCATTCCTCTTCCTCCTCTCCTCCCCCCTCTTCCTCCCTCCTCCCCTCCCCCTCCTCTTCCTCGCCCTCCCCGCCCACGATTTTTTTTTTTTTTTTTTTTTTTAGCAACGTTCGCCAGGGAACTCGAAATAACACTTTGTCATTTTGCAAAAGTGGACATGCGTTCCTCTTGGGAAGAATTGCCAGATTGCACGATTGCACAGTGCAAGACAAAACTCGCGTCAAAATGCTTGCTCTAAGCTTCGGTCACACTAGTCAACGGAATGGTTGGAGTCCAGCAATTCAGTTGGATTTCGCCCAAAGTTGGAGGACGTGATAATGAAATCGTGGTTTAAAGCATCGATTACACTAACCAAATCCTCCAACCTTGAACGAAATCCAACTGAATTGTTGGGATCCAACCATTCTGTAGTTTTATTTAGCCTCTTTCCTTGCAAGGGACAATTAATAAATAAATAAACAAACAAATTGATATACAAACAAATGATTAAGTAGATTGTTAAAAGAATAATTAAATTAATTAGATAATCAATAAGTAGATAAGGGAAATAAAGTAAAATTATATTAAACAAATTAAAATTAATTTAATGGAATTAAACACAAAACAAAATAAAAAGATAATATAAAATGAAAATATAAATACATAGATATATATTAAAGTGGGCATGTGCAACAAAGTGATAAAACAAAATAAGAAAACAAGACAGAATGAAACAAAACAAAACAAAACAAATCTTACCCGACACTGCCCGTCTCCCGTGCCTGGTCTCGTGTTTAGTCTTACTAAAAGGTAACACGACACTTGTGGGGGTTCGCCGTCCACGTCTCGGGACCATTCGCTATATTACCACCTGTTTGTCCGTCTGTTTGTCCGTCTGTTTGTTCTTCTGTTTGTTTGTCTTTTGGTGGTCGGGGAGGGGGCGTCATGTGTGTGTGTGTGTGACGTGTTGGGTATCTGTGTGTGTGTGTACGTGTGTGTATGTATGTGTACGTGTGTGTGTGTGTGTGTGTGTGTGTGTATGTGTGTGTGTGTGTGTGTGTGTGTGTGTGTGTGTGTGTACGTGTATGTGTGTACGTGTATGAGTGCATTTGTGTGTCTGTGTGTGCGTAAGTGTGTATGTAAATATGTGTGTATGAGTTTATGTGTACGAGTGTGTGTGTGTGTTGAATGTGTGTGTACGAGTGTCCATATTTTTCTTCTTCTTCTTCTTCTTCTTCTTCTTCTTCTTCTTCTTCTTCTTCTTCTTCTTCTTCTTCTTCTTCTTCTTCTTCT
>NC_134791.1:1228463-1235963 GCF_046742065.1 Oratosquilla oratoria | reverse complement strand
AAGAAAATACGAAGATGAAAATTAAATATGTGAATAATATTAGAAATTCAAATAAACATAAGATAAATAAGAAGAATAAATAAAAAAGATAAGATAAATAAGAACATAAATATAGATGAATGAATAAAATAGATAAAAAGGAAAATAAAAAGATACGAAAATAAGGACTGAATATACAGATAATGTTGAAAATACAAATAATATGAGATATACAAACAGTGAAATTAAATATTATAGACTATAAAATTCTATAAATAGATGAAACAAAAAACAAGAATAATAGAAATAGAATGACGGAATAAAATCCAATATAACCTAAATGAAAAAGAAATCAAATAATCTAAAATCTAAAAATGAAAGTGAAACGAAATTAAACAAGAAATTAAACCTAATCAAACAAAAAGAACATTGGAACAAGCGTCGTCCTCCTCCTCCTCCTCCTCCTCTCCTACTCCTCCTCCCTCACTTCCTCCCTTCCTTCCCTCCTTCTGCTCCTCCTCCTCCCCTCCTACTCCTCCTCCTCCCCTCCTCCTCCTCCTCCTCCTCCTCCTCCTCCTCCTCCTCCTCCTCCTCATCCTCCTCTTCCTCCTCCTCTCCTCCCCTCTACATTCTCCCCCTCCTCCTACCCTCCTCCTTCTCTACTCCTCCTCCCCTCCTCCTCCTCCTTCCCGTCCCCTCCTCTCCTCTTCCTCCTCCTACCCCTCCTCCTCCTCCTACTATTACTGCTGCTGATGCTGCTACTACTACTACTACTACTACTACTACTACTACTACTACTACTACTACTACTACTACTACTACTACTACTACTTTTTTTCACGATCTCCATCTTCGTGGAACTGTGTGGTGGAAGCAGCAGAATCTGTCTCCCACAGACACAGTTCATTGGCCCCTCTCCCGCCAATGACTGTGGTCGACAACCCTTTTATTTATCTATTTAATCTTTATTAACAATGCCTAATACAAAAGTTCATTTATCCTACTGTCAACCACCTTCTGCTCAAAATCTAGGTTTTGTATATGTGCCCATTTGGGCGGTGGGGACCTTGTACCTCTCAGGCTTAGGAGGGCTGATCTACTACTACTACTACTAACTACTTACTACTACTACTACTAACTACTACTACTACACTCCCCTTGCCTCCTCCCCTCCTCCCTTCTCCTCCTCTCCTCCTCCCTCCTCCTCCCCACTCTCCTCACTCCTTCCCTCCTCCTCTCCCTCCCCTTCCTCCTCCTCCTCCTCCTCCCTCCTCCTCCTTCACCTCCCCTCCTTCTCCTCTCCTCCTCTTCTCCTTCTCTCCTTCCCTCCTCCTCCCCTCCGCCTCCCCCTCCTCCTCCTCCCTCCTCCTCCTCTCCTCCTACTCTTCTCTCCTCCTCTTCTCCTCCTCCTCCTCCTCTCCCCTCCTCCACTCCCTCCTCCTCCTCCTCTTCCTTCCTCCTCCCTCTCCTCCTCCTCCTCCTCCTCTCCTGCTCTTCTCCTCCTCCTCCCCTTCCTCCTCCTCCCCCTCCTTACTTCCTCCCACCTCCCTCCTCCTCCTCCATCCCCCTCCCTCCTCCCTCTCCCTCCTTTTCCTTCCCCTCCCCCTCTCCCCTCCTCCCCCCCTCCTCCCCTCCCCTCCTCCTCCCCCTCCCCCTCTCCCCTCCTCCTCCCCTTCCCCCTCTCACTCCCCCTCCCCCACCCCCCCTCTCCCCTCCTCCCTCCTCTCCCCCTACCTCTCTCCCTTCCCCTTCCCCCCCCCCTCCTTTCCTCTCCCACCCACTCCCCTCCCCTTTCCCCCTCTCCTTTCTTCCCCTCCCCCCTTTCCCTCCCCTCCCCGCTCCCCCCTCCACTTTCCCCCCTCCTATCTCCCTCCTCTCTCCCCCTTCTCCCCCTCTCCCCCCCTCTCCCCCCTCTCCCCCCTGTCCCCCTCTTCTCCCTCTCCCTCTTTCCCCCCCCACCCCCCAGCACATCTTCCCCCCTTTTCCTCCTCTCTCCCCAATTTCCCCCCCCCCCCCGCCACTTCCCTCCCTCCTCCTCTTCCTTTCCCCCTCTTCTCCCTCCCCCCTCTTCCCCATCCTTTCCCCTCCTCTTCCCCTCTCATCCCCCTCTTCTACCCTTTCCCCTCCCATCCTCTTCTTCCTTACCTCTCCCAGTTAATTCTTTCTTCTCCCTCCCTCCCTTCTTACTTCCCTTCCCTCCTCCTCTTTCTCTCTTCCTCCTCTCTTCCTCCTTCTTCCTTCCACCTCTCCTTCTTCCTCTCCTCCTTTCCATCCTCTCCTTCTTCCTCTCCTCCTCCCTCTCTCTCTCATCCTCCTCCTCTTCTTCCTTCTCCTCTCCTCATCTTCCTCCTTCCTCCTCCTCCCTCCTCTCTTCCTCCTCTCCTCTCTCTCTCCTTCCTCCTCCTTCTCTTCTTCCTTCTCATCCTCCTCCTCTTCTTCCTTCTTCTCCTCCTCCTCTTCTTTCTTCTCTTCCTCCTCCTCTTCTTACTTCTTCTCCTCCTCCTCTCTTTTCTTCTCTTCCTCCTCCTTTTCTTCCTTCATCTCGTCCTCTTCTTCCTTCCTCTCTTCCTCCTCCTCTTCTTCCTTCCTCTCCTCCTCCTCTTCTTCCTTCTCATCCTCCTCCTCTTCTTCCTTCTCCTCCTCCTCTTCTTTCTTCTCTTCCTCCTCTTCTTACTTCTCTTCTTCCTTCCTCTCCTCCTCTTCCTCTTCTTCCTTCCTCTCCTCCTTCTCTTCTTCCTTCTCATCCTCCTCCTCTTCTTCCTTCTTCTCCTCCTCCTCTTCTTTCTTCTCTTCCTCCTCATCTTCTCCTCCTTCTCCTCCTACTCTACCTCCTCTTCCTCCTCCTCTCCTTTCCTCCTCTTCTTCCTTCCTCTTCTTCCTCTTCCTTCTCCTCCTCCTTCTTCTCTTCTTCCTCTTCCTTCTCCTCCTCTTCCTCCTCCTCTTCCTCCTCTTCTTTCTCCTCTTCTTCCTCTTCTTACTCCTTCTCCTCGTTCTCATACTCTTCCTCCTCTTCCTCCTCTTCCTCCTCTTCCTCATCCTCTTCTTTCTCCTCCCCCTCGCCCTCTTCTTCCTTCTCCTCTTCTTCTTCTTCTTCCTCCTCCTCTTTTTCCTCTTCTTCCTCCTCTTCTTTACTTCTCTGTCTTGTCAACCTTTCTTAGACTTCATCTTGAGCTCCTACAACTCCTCCTCCTCTTCCTCCTCCTCCTCTTCCTCCTCCTCCTCTTCCTCCTCCTCTTCTTCCTCCTCTTCCTCTTCCTCCTCCTCATCTTCCTCTTCCTCCTCCTCCTCTTCATCTACCTTTTCCTCCTCTTCATCCTCCTCCTCTCCCTTTTCCTCCTCTTCATCCTCCTCCTTTCTCTTTTCTTCCCCCTCCTCTTCCTCCTCTTCCTCCTACTCCCCTACTCCTCCTCCTCTTGCTTCTCTTCTCCCTTTTCCTCCTCTTCATCCTCCTCCTCCTCCTCCTCCTCCTCCTTTCCATTTTCTTCCCCATCTTCCTCTTCCTCCTCCTCCTCCTTTCCCTTTTCTTCCTCCTCCTCCTCCTCTTCCTCCTACTCCCCCTCCTCCTCCTCCTCTTCCTCCTCCTCTCCCTTTTCCTCCTCGTCATCCTCCTCCTCCCCCTCCCCCTTTCCATTTTCCTCCCCATCTTCCTCTTCCTCCTCCTTTCCCTTTTCTTACCCCTCCTCCTCCTCCTCCTCCTCCTCCTCCTCCTCCTCCTTCTCCTCTTTTTCTTCTTCAGTTTCTTCTGGGTCATTACTCCCATGGCTTTGCCGTTTTTTTTTGTTTTTTTTTTTTGGGGGGGGGATGGGGGAGGAGAGGGGGGAGTTGGGGGGATTTGGGTTTCTTTGCTTTTCTTTGCTTTGGGTTGAGTCGAGTTGTCTTTTTTTTTTTTTGTCATTTTATTTTTTTTTACTTTTAACTTATTTCGTTCGACTTTGCAATGCTCCAGAGTCCAGCCAATATTTTCTTTTTCAATTTCGTCTCATTCTATTCCATTTCATTTTACATCATTCAGTTTTATTCCATTCGATCTCATTGCATTTTAATTCGTTTCATTTTATTTCATTTCATTTCGTTTCTGGGACGATAGTGTAAGAACACAACATCTTATTCGTATTCTTATTTTTTTTTTAATACGGTCCATTAACCACTCTGTCTTTCTCGTTTTCTTTTTTCTTTTTTCTTTTTTCTTTAAGACGTTTCCTCTTCCGGCCTTCTAACCAATACGCATATATATACGATGCACACACACGTGTGTGTGTGTGTGTGTGTGTGTGTGTGTGTGCGTGTGTGTGTGTACGTGTGTGTGTGCCCATGTATCATTGTGACAAATGGAAATAAGCTCCACCGCAAGGACTCGAACCTTTGCCTTAGCGACTGCTTATTATGAAGCAAAGATGATAGCATTGAGCCAGCCAGACCATACAAAAGGAGCGACCTGGACAACGACCTGGTTGTTCCCCGAGGGCACTAAGCTTAGCTCAATCTCTATTCTAATTTCGATTTGGCACAACGACACACAACTTGTCGGATGGCTCGACATAATAAAGACTCGTTGAAATTTCCGACAATGTTTCGCTCAGTTTCATGCATATTAGCACTACTCACAACGGTACATTTTGGGAATAAAGAATATATTTCCTACTCATATTTTTTTTATTTCATTACATTTTCAAATGTTCTTCAATTATTTCCATAACCCTGACCAGCCTGAACGAAACATTCTGAGAATGAAAAATAGAATAAAATAATTGTTTGATTCCTCTTTCAGAATTCATAGTCGTACGATACATTCTGAAACACGTAATTATATTTCACTTTTATTCGTCTTTTTATTCAAATTTCGTTGTTGTCCTACAATCTTGTTTGTAATCAAATCCTTCTTGACCGTTTCGATTTTGGTATTTGAGTCTAATTGACGTCAGCTGATTTCAATCAACAGACACAGACCAGTTCAATTAAGAACATAAGAATGGAGGAGACTGCAAGAGACCATATGGCCTACACTTGGGAGTTCCATGTCCCTTACCACCTGCCATTCCTATCCATTGAATTATATCATCCATCTCAAAACAAGCAATAGTTCTGGCGCTCATTAATTGGTTACTAAGTCTATTCCATTCGTTAACTACCCTATTAGTAGACCAGTCCTTGCCTATTTCCTTCTTAAGCCTAAAATTGTCCAATTTAAACCCATTACTACGAGTCCTGTCCTGTTGTCTTAATATGATGACCTTGCCTGTATCCCCCTTGTTAAATCCCTTGGCCCACTTAAACACCTCTATTGGATCACCCCGCACTCTGCGTCTTTCCAGAGAGTGTAAGTTAAGGTGCTTAAGCCTGCCCTCGTAAGGTCAATTCCTGAACCCTTGTATCATTTTGGTCATTTTCCTATGTACTGCAGTTAACTACCCACCACCCTATCCCCCATCTGAGGTCCCCTTTGGGAATATTATGCTGGATGTCCATAGGTGATTTTATTCCACCCGAGATGGACGCTAGTGTATCGTGAGATTTTATTTAAAAACTGTTTTCAAGATTTTTTTCTTTTTTATTTGTTTATTTATTTGTTTGTTTATTTTGTTAATGTGAGGGTTGACTATGTGCAGGAGTAAATATATTTGTTCTTGTTCTTGCTCTTGTATGTATGTATGCATGTATGTATGTATGTAGGTATGCATGTATGTATGTATGTATGTATGTGTGTATTTATGTATGTATGTACATATGTACTTACATATGCAACTAACGAAGCAGAGCGCTTTCGTATATTACGTATATGTGTATGACTGTATCCAAATGCATACGGACGTATATACTAATCGTGTGCGTTTGTGTGTGTGTGTGTGTGTGTGTGTGTGTGTGTGTGCGTGTGTGCGTACAAGCTCGTACATATGTACTTACACATAACAATGATTTGCCAGACTGACATACCAGATGTCTAAACTTTTCAAACTTTTCCACAAATGAGTACAATTGTGTAATTACAAGACAAGACTGAGGAGAAAATACATAGAAATTCATTTTATATTGATTTACAATATTATGATAAACACTATAAATTTTCAGTATGAATTCAATATTAACACTATGAAAAATATAAATTAATAAATGAAAAATAAGATAAATATAAATATTGATACTATAGATTATATACAATTTAATATAAATTCTATGTTTACATTATAAGTATAAATCAGTATAAAATTCAGTGATTATTCAATTTGCATAAAGAATCAAATACAAAAATGGATGAATAAATTGAATATATAGATAATATGAATTATGTAAATTCTAACATAAATTCTATGTTGATTTACAATATGTTTCTATATATCTAGCGTGAGTATAGAAACAGCTAGGAAGAGTTGCGTCATTTAGCAAATGCTGCCAAATCACGTGACGACGTGGCATTTGCTATTTACTAGAAAGAGCCTCAGAGGCGGAAACGGTCAAGAACGTAAACAAACTCTGAAAGCGATTGGCAACTGGCGCCATTGGACGCAAGGGGTCGGTTGGCATCCGGCGCCAAATGCCACGTCACTGGAGCTTGTGGACTGTGTTGTGTAGTGTAACCACAGTTGGTGAATGGTACACTCCCCCGAGAATAAAGGATGAAATCAAGTAAACTCCTATTTCCTCGGGACTTGTTTATTGGAATTAAAATGCGTGGTATAGGCGAACAAAGCCGCTGTCTTCTCTGCGAGACACAATTCTTTATGAAAGAAGGATACAACGTACATTTAGGCGCACCGCAAATAATTTGCTTTACGTAATACAATGCTAACTTTACAGAATAATACTACTAACATTTATAGATATTTACATATTGATGTGTGGGACATAATAGTATCAACAAAGTTATATATGATATATTTCCATAATGCAAGTTCCAGCGGGGTGACAATTATTAATACGGAAATTTACTTATGGTGCGGGTATTCTACAGAAAACGATTTTTGAAGGCATGACCTTGCTACAACTGTCGCCAGACGATGTCATTCAGCCGTAGAAATGTTTAGAGTTTTGTTAGTAATGACCAGCGCTTCTGTTAATGGAGATAGATCTAAGAAGAAGAGTAATAGAAAAAAAGGGATCTTTAGTCTCCAACCATGAAAAATTTGTGCGTGCCTCTGGTCCGTACGGGTTTTACATAAATTAAAGAGTTGATATTTTGCACAGGGTTAACCTTGGAAGTACGAGTTTAAACCCTTCTTGGTTGAACCTCTTAAGCAAGAGGACCTCCTCTAAGCTGGTTCAAATCCCCTGCAGTTAGCCAGAACAAAAGCTTTAAAGCGAAACTTCTCATGTTTCTCATATTAATGTCATTCTGTTTCCGTATCTCATGATGCACCACTAAACACTAAATAGGATCGTCAGACATACACTAACCACCACTAGACGTCACTCTCTGACAACTCATGTGACTCTGTAACCAGATGAGGTCCTAGACCAAAAATCGATGATCACTAATATGGCAACTAATGCGATGGAGCTTCCATCGTAGGTTGCTGGTAAGATTTC
>NC_134791.1:1215963-1223463 GCF_046742065.1 Oratosquilla oratoria | reverse complement strand
GGGAGAGAGAGAGAGAGAATGGGAGAGAAAAAGAGAAAGAATGGGAGAGAGAGAGAGAGAGAGAATGGGAGAGAGAGAGAATGGGAGAGAGAAAGAGAAAGAATGGGAGAGAGAGAAAGAGTAGAGAGAGAGAGAGAGAGAGAGAGAGAGAGAGAAAGAGAGAGAGAGAAAGAGAGAGAGAGAGAGGGAGGGAGGGAGGGGGAGCGATAAATCACCAACTCCTTATAATAAAGTGACGACCTTTGTATACTTGATTCAGACTGTCGCCAGACGATTTTATTCAGCCGACTGGAGGGGAGGGGGGGCTTAATCGGGACAGAATTGGATGGAGGTTTATACGATCTCTCTCTCTTCTCACCTCCCCCCGACTCTCTCCCTTCTCCCACTCTCTCTCTCTCTCCCTCCCCCACTCCCCCACTCTCTTCTTCCCCCTCTATTCTCTACTCCCCCTCACCAACTCTGTACGCCCCCCTTCCCCCCAGTCTCTCCTCCCCCTCCCCCACCTCCCCACACTCACTCCTCCCCCTCCCCCACACTCTCTCCTCCCCCTCCCCCACACTCTCTCCTCCCCCTCCCCCCACACTCTCTCCTCCCCCTCCCTCACACACTCTCTCCTCCCCCTTTCCCCACTCTCTCCTCCCCTTCTCTCCACTCTCTCCTCCCCTTCTCTCCACTCTCTCCTCCCCTTCTCTCCACTCTCTCCTCCCCTTCTCTCCACTCTCTCCTCCCCTTCTCTCCACTCTCTCCTCCCCTTCTCTCCACTCTCTCCTCCCCTTCTCTCCACTCTCTCCTTCCCTCTTCCCTACTCTCCTTCCCACTGTCTCCTCCCCCTCACTCTCTCCTCCCCCTTCTCCCCACTCTCTCCTCCCCTCCCCCATTCTCTCCCCCCTCTCCCCACTCTCTCTTCCCCTCCCCCATTTTCTTCTACTCCCCCACTATCTCTTCCCCCTCCCCATTCTCTCCTCTCCCTCCCCTACTCTCCCCTACCCCACTCTCCCCCTCCCTCACTCTCTCCTCCCCCTCCCCCATTCCTCCCCCTCCCCCATTCTCTCTTCCCCCTTCCCACTCTCCCCACCCCCTCCCCGTCTCACCTCTCCCTCCCCCCACTCTCCCCCCCACTCTCTCCTCCCCTCCCCCATTCCTCCCCCTCCCCCATTCCTCCCCCTCCCCCATTCCTCCCCCTCCCCCATTCTCTCTTCCCCCTTCCCATTCTCCCCACCCACTCCCCGTCTCACCTCTCCCTCCCCCCACTCTCCCCCCCACTCTCCCCCTCCCCCCACTCTCCCCCTCCCCCACTCTCCCCTCTCCCTCCCCGACTCTCCCCCTCCCCCACTCTCCCCCTCCCCCACTCTCTCCTCCACTCCCGCCTCATCTCCCCTCCCCCACTCGACCATCTATCTGACGGCACATTGAACAAAACTATCAAGTTTGCTACTCTGTTCAATAGGATTAATCCTCCAAGAACTTCCCGGGTTCAACATAACAAATGAACAAAGTGTTGAACAAAACTGAACAAAATTGTGAACGAAAGTGAACAAAAAGTGGAACAAAACAGAACAAGATCTTGAACAAACTGGAAAAATCAACAAAAGTTGAACAAAAGAAGTTAAAGAACACTGAACATCTTTTCGACAAAATTGAATATTTTTTGAAAAAAAAAAGGTGACAACTTTAGAAAAATAATTTCTTCAATCCTTTCCTCAAGTATGGATGTGGAAGGTAGTCTTCTAACTGTATGAAATCACCTGACGGCAGGTATATATATATATATACACACCCAACTCCCCGCCCACGAGAGTTGGAGTAACAACCCACAGCGCAGCGATACTGAAATTATTTCAGCCCTGGGCGTGTGTGTGTGTGTGTGTGTGTGTGTGTGTGTGTGTGTGTGTGTGTGTGTGTGTGTTTCACCTTGGTCTTTTGGATCACGTGTTGGACTCGTGATCGACAGCTATTCCCCTCCCAGAAGTGAGCTCAGAGCTCGTATGTCCGATCTATAGGTAATACTATGACCTTACACGCACCCACACCCCCAACTCCACGCCCACGAGTGTTGGAGTAACGACTCGAAGCGCAGCGATACTGAAACAATTTCAGCCCTGGGCAGGATTCGAACCCAGTACCCCCGATACCACTGCGCTGAGAGTCTGAGCCTCTACCAACTGCGCCACCGAGTGTGTGTGTGTGTGTGTGTGTGTGTGTGTGTTTGTGTGTGTGTGTATTATGCCGGAAATGGGAGTTGTATATACAGAATCTAAATCTCTCTGGGAAGCGTCAGAGAGGGACGGTGAAGACGCGGAAAATCAAATTAGATTTATTTTTCCACTTCATTCTTCAAGAAATTTTGAGTCAAGGATGTTTTTAGGTTTCCCTCTTGAAGTGAAGTCCTTGAGTGATTTTTTTTTTTTTTTATCCTTTATTCTTCAAGAAATTTTGAGTGATGCTTTTTCCACTTCACTCTTCAGGAAATTTTGACTATACGTTTTTTTTCCTTCTACTTCCCTCTTCAAGAAATTTTTACTATACTGTTTCTTTTATACTTTACTCTTGAAGAAATTTTGACGTGTTTATTTTACTCTTCAAGAAATTCTGACAACCTGCTGTTATTTTTTCACTTCACTCTTCAAGAAATTTTGAATTTTCTTATTTTCTCCTTCAGTCTTTAAGAAATTTCGACTACTCGTTTGACGCTCTGCCCCCTTCTCTTTCTCCCCCTCTCTCACCCTCTCTCCCTCCTTCTCTCTCACCCCCTCTCCCTCCTTCTCTCTCACCCCCTCTCCCTCCTTCTCTCTCACCCCCTCTCCCTCCTTCTCTCTCACCCCCTCTCCCTCCTCTCTCACCCCCTCTCCCTCCTTCTCTCTCACCACCCTCTCCCTCTCTCACCCTCTCTCCCTCCTTCTCTCTCACCCCCTCTCCCTCCTTCTCTCTCACCCCCTCTCCCTCCTTCTCTCTCACCCCCTCTCCCTCCTTCTCTCTCACCCCCTCTCCCTCCTCTCTCACCCCCCTCTCCCTCCTTCTCTCTCACCCCCTCTCCCTCCTTCTCACTCACCCCCTCTCCCTTCTCTCTCACTCCCTCCCCCCTTCTCTCTCCCCCTTCTCTCTCCCCCCCTCCCCCCCGTTTCTTCCTCTCCTTGGGCATTACCTGAGCCACGTTCACAGGATCTTCTTCACAATTTACGCCAGAGAAATCTGACGCGACCCTTTCAGGCAAATTTCCACATTAAAATGTCCTTGCAACTCGAGAAGAAGAAATTCAAAACCAAAAGACAATACGGACCCTCTTTAAAAGCTTTCAATGAATTTCTGTTTGTGCGCGTATGCAGGTACAAACATACACATACATACATATACGTGTATGTATGGAATGGACTTCGGGAAAATATCTATTATAGATCCAACCCTTTTTTGAAAAAAAAATTTGGATCTATACATAAATTTGTCTGAGCCATAAAAGCGTTGAAAATTTGCCTCAAATGACAAAATTGGACTTCAAGAAATGAGGATGTCTGTGTTTGCAAACCCTCAAGGGAGGACGAGGAGGAAGGCGAGGAGGAGGAGGAGGAGGAAGAGGAGGAGGGGAATGGGTGGGCGACTGATAGGTGCACACGCACATACGCATGAACATACATATGTTGATTCTCTTTCTCTCTCTCTCCCTCTCTCTCTTCCTCCCACTCTCTCTCTCTCTCTCTCTCTCTCTCTATCTGTTTGTCTCACGTGTGAAGGAAAAAAACGTCTGCTAGGGTTCTCTCCTTTTCTCGTTTATTCCACATAAATTTTGAAAATCCTTTTCATATTCTAAAAGAAATTTTCTTTTCTGTTTCCAGATGGCACTCCATCCGATGTTTTTTTTTTTTTTTTTTTTTTTTTTTTTTTTCTGCAAGAGGCTTGCTTTCCGGAACCGTCTTCTTTTCCTTCATGGTATTATTATGATTATCATGATCGGTTTTGTCATCTTCTACTTGTCCTTACTGTTTTTTCATCTGATCTTTTTTCTTTCCTGATTTTGTTATTGTCCTTCTTCTTCTTCTTCTTCTTCTTCTTCTTCTTCTCTTTCTTTTTCTCTTTCTTTTTCTTTTTTTCTTCTTCTTTCATTTTGCTCTTCCTCTTTTTTTTTTCCTTTTCTTCTTTTACCTCTACTTCCATCTCATCTCCCATCTACTCCTCCACCATCCTTCTCCCTCTCCTCCTCTTCCTCCTTCCTCCTCCCTCTCCTCCTCTTCCTCCTTCCTCCTCCATCCTCCTTCCTCTCCTCCTCCTCTTCTTCCTCCTCCTCCTTTTCATCCTCCCCTCCTCTTCCTCCTCCTTACTCCTCTTCCACCTCATCCTCATCCTCCTCTTCCTCCTCCTCCTCCTCCTTACCCCTCCTCCTCCTCCCTCCTCCTCCCTCCTCGTCCACCTGCTCCTCCTCCCTCCTCGTCCACCTCCTCCTCCTTCTCCTCCTCCTCCTACCACCTCCCCCTCCTCCTGCCCGTCAGCTCTTATGCGTCCGAAATTGGATAAAAGCGACGAAGGAAATTTAATAAAATTAAAATTTGCCAAAGCTGAGACCGCCGCGATTTCTCTCGCTGCTTCCAACTTCCGACAAATAATCCTTTTGGTGAATAAAATCGTCCAACGGCGGTAGCCAGAATAAACGTCGTTAATAATGATTAGCTTAATCAAGACTGAGTTTAACTCTCTTCCGTAGTTATGCTTTTTAGTCTCGCCCACGATTGTTAGGTTAGGCTAGGCTAGGTTAGGTTAGATTAGATTGGGTTAGGTTAGGCTAGATTAGGCTAAGTTAGGTTAGGTTAGATTGGGTTAGGTTAGGTTAGGTTAGGTTGGGTTAGGTTAGGTTAGGCTAGGTTAGGCTAGGTTAGATTAGATTAGGCGAGGTTAGGTTAGATTAGGGTAGGTTAGATTAGGGTAGGGTAGGTTAGGTTAGGTTAGGTTAAGTTAGATAGGGTTAGGTTAGGTTAGGCTAGGTTAGATTAGATTAGGCGAGGTTAGGTTAGGCTAGGTTAGATTAGGCTAAGTTAGGTTAGGTTAGGCTAAAATAGTCTAGAAAGTCATTTCCTAACCCAACATCACCCAACATCCGGAACAGACAGACAACACGTAAATAATAATAAAAATTTAACTAAAACAATACTGAAAAAATCTTAAAAAAAGAAGAGGAATAAGAAGAGGAAGAAGAAAAAAGAAGAAAAAGAAGAGGAAGAACAGGAGGAAGAAGAAAAGGAAGAAGAAGAGGAAGAAGAAGAAAAAGAAGAAGAATCACCACCTACTCTCTCTCACCCTCCTCTGGAGGAGTAGGGGAAGAGGGGGAGGGAAGAGGGGGAGGGGGGAGGGGGAGGGGAGAGACGTAAAGGGGGGTGAAGAGGAGGTACAAGGAGTCAGAAGAGGAAAATGAGAAAGAAATTGAAATTTTACTGATCTGAGGATCCCTGCAGGATCTGTCTATCCCTCTGTGAATGATGCAGCCTCCGTACTTCACCACACACACACACACACACACACACACACCCACACACACACACACACACACACACACACACACACACACACACACACACACACACACACACACACACACACACACACACACACACACACACACACACACACACACACACAGATATATATATATGTGTGTGTGTGTGTGTTACACACACACACAGATACACACACACACACACACACACACACACACACACACATATATGTATATATATATATATATATATATATATATATATATGTGTGTGTGTGTGTGTGTGTGTGTGTGTGTGTGTGTGTGCGTATCAGATAATTATGAATGTCGCATGCAGGACTCGAACCTACTGCTCAGACATCAGTAAGACAACCTGCATGCGACTGTCATAAGAATTATCTGATTAATCTCGCTGTCACTGGCGAATTTCTCTTGTATATACATATACATGCATACATACATACATACATACATATATATATATACATAAACTAGAGATTACTTATAATACTTAGAAGCATTTCCCCATTTAAACAGGATCGTTACATATATTTGTTAACATATCATAATAAGAAAAATAACAATATTTTTTTATGAGTTAAATCGCCCACCATGGTGAGTCAGAATAATGTACAAATCTTGTCAAGTAAGAATATATTCATCATCTCGAAAGGTCAGGTCACTTTGGGTCAAAATTAATCGTTATCGTGCGAGGTCAAACTGGAGTTAATGTATATATTTCAGGTCAATTGCCCAGATATTTGATTAGGTATTTTTTGTGGATATTTGTAGGTGTACATATATGTACACACATGTTGTGAGTACTCTTAGATGTATACACACCTACAGTTGCATATACACAGAAAAAAATATATATGTATATATATATATATACATACATGTGTGTATGTGTGTGTGTGTGTGTGTGTGTGTGTGCGCGTATGTGTGTTTGTGTGTGCGTACATGGGTGTACGTGCGTGTGTACATATATACATATCTACATATATACATACATATATTCTTACATACATACATACATACATACATATACATCATGCACACTTACATATATCCTTACACACATTCATGTTTATATATATACATACCCATATATAGTGCATTCATATTTACCTTATACATGCATACATACGGCCACCATTTACTGTAGATATATACACACATACATACAGTATGTACATGATTACACACATGTATACATACATACATATATACATACATACATGGATGCGTACATACATATTCGTATATACATACATATATACATCATACATACATACACACATGTATACATACATACATATATACACACATACATGGATGCGTACATACATACATATTCGTATATACATACATATATGCATACATACATACATACATATATACATATATACATATATACACATATACATACATACACATATCTATACACTTACATGAATACTACATACATATACATACACACCTATACATGTGTTCAAGTAGAACAATGTTAATATACTTAAAATCATTTCTACAGTCTAAAGCAATATCCTAATGCAACTTAGAAACATTTCTATAGTATATAAATTACGAAGAACAAGTAACAAAATGACCAGAAAACACTTGTTCTTCCCTTTCATGAGAACTTTCTTGAAGTTACAAAAGGTCTGAAGAACATAAAGTAAAATGTTCTTCAAATAAAATAACAAAAAGAAGAGAACAGTTATGCAGTTTCTCAGTAAATTACGAAGATGTGTGTGTGTGTGTGTGTGTGTGTGTGTGTGTGTGTGTGTGTGTGTGTGTGTGTGTGTGTGTGTGTGTGTGTGTGTGTGTGTGTGTGTGTGTGTGTATAACAACTGCCCGAGAGATTTACATATTTTCCAACACAAAACAGCAATGATGATAATGACAATAACAATAAATAAATAATAATAATTATAATAATAACAATGAATAATAATATCTAATAATAATAATAATGATAATAACAGTAATAATAATAATAATAATAATGATAATAGTAA
>NC_134791.1:1195963-1213463 GCF_046742065.1 Oratosquilla oratoria | reverse complement strand
TCGATCACGTGTCCAACACGTGATCCAAAGACCAAAGTGAATCACACACACACACACACACACACACACACACACACACGACTCGGTGGCGCAGTTGGTAGAGCACTGAACTGCCACGATAGTGGCTTGGAGTTCCTGGTTCGAATCCTGCCCAGGGCCGAAATTATTTCGGTACCGCTGCGCTTCGGGTCGTTACTCTGACTCTCGTGGGCGGGGAGTTGGGTGTGTGTGTGTGTGCAAGGTCATAGCATTACCCATAGATCGGACCTACGAGCTCTGAGCTCTCTTCCAGGAGGGAAATAGCTGTTGATCACGAGTCCATCACGTGATCCAAAGACCAAGTGAATACACACACACAGCCAAGCGTCATGTATACGTGAGGGTTGCCCCCTTACTGAATAAAATCTAGAAAAGAGGAGAAACAGATGATGTGGATCTTTGTCTAAGTAATTATTTGGCATTAGCCAGAATAAAGACTATGGTGGAATGATTTTTCATAACTAATAAATGAATAAATGACTTAGTAAATAAATAAGGAAATGAATAGATAAATACATTAGTAGATAAATAAACAAAGCTAATTAAATGAATAAACAGATAAATTAATAGATCATTTTTATCAATAAATAGATGAATAGATAAGTGAATAAACGAATCAATAAATGAATAGAAAATAGATGAATAGATAGTTAGATAAATGAATAAATAAAATATTAAATGAATGAATAGATAAATATCTAAGTAGATGATAAATGAATGAATAAATAAATAAATCGATGAATAAATACATGAGTAAATAGGTAAATGAATAAAATTCGTGGGGTCCCGTCGTCAGGTGATTTTATTCGTCTCTTTTGGCACTTCAGTGCCACGTTAACCTTGGTCTTTAGGCACGCTTGGGGCTAAATGTCCTATTCTTAAACTGAGTTTAAGGGTTTGGTGGAGGTTTAGGGGATTATCGACCTTATGCGTGAGGGACATAAGGACCATAATTCTTGTGACCTTTGATCTTTTGGATCTCAAATTTCGTTTTAGAATACGGAAAGAGTTACATATACCCTTGATTATCTTTTTTTTCTCTTTATTTCTCTCTCTAGCTTTCTCACGGTCTCGATCTTTCTCTCGGTCTCGCTCTTTCTCTCTATCTATCTATCTATCTATATCTCTTTCTCTCTCTCTCCCTCTCTCTCTCTCTTTCTAGCTCTCTCTAGCTAGCTAACTAGCTAGCTCTCTCTATCTCTAGTTAACTAGTTCTCTCTCTCTCTCTCTCTCTCTCTCTCTCTCTCTCTCTCTCTCTCTCTCTCTCTCTCTCTCTCCCTTATAGATGCTATTCTGGCTAACGTCAGACGGTTTTACACATCATCAAATAAAATTATCGGCTGCCGCCAGGTGATTTTATTCAGTTGAAGGAAGGAATCTAGGGATGGGTAGCAGGTTCTCTCACCTGCAGTGGTACAAAACAAAAGACCTTATTCTGGATGACGCCGGATGATTTTATTAAGCGCAGTAACCTCCCCTCCCCACCTCCTCTCCCCTCCCCACCTCCTCTACTCTCCCTACCTCCCCTCCCCTCCCCTCCCCACCTCCTCTCCCCTCCACACCTCCTCTCCCCTCTCCTCCTCTCCCCTCCCCACCTCCCCTCCCCACCTCCCCACCTCCCCTCCCCACCTCCCCTCCCCTCCCCTCCCCTCCCCTCCTCCTCTCCCCTCCCCACCTTCTCTCTCCTCCTCTCCCCTCTCACCTTCTCTCCCTTCCCCACCTCCTCTCCCCTCCCCAACCCTCCTCTCCCCTCCCCACCTCCTCTCCCCTATCCTCCCCACCTCCTCTCCCCTATCCTCCCCACCTCCTATCCCCTATCCTCCCCACCTCCTCTCCCCTATCCTCCCCACCTCCTCTCCCCTCCCCACCTTATCTCCCCTCCCCACCTTATCTCCCCTCCCCAACTCCTCTCCCCTCCCCACCTCCTCTCCCCTTCCTACCTCCTCTCCCTCCTCCCCAAAGAAAAAGGGGGGAGACGGGGTGAAGATCTACAGTAAGGAAAGTTATAGTAATTATATGCCCCCATTTTTTTTTTTTTTTTTTTTTTTTGAGTGCGGTGGGCTAGGGTTGGTCACTTCCATTAGGGTCGTTCCTGTCGGGATCCTCCTCAGGCTTGGAAAAGGATCCTGGAAATCGGTGAGGATTTGGTCGGATTAAGAGGACCCAAAAACACTCTCTCGGAGGCTCCCGAAGAATCCAC
Organism: Oratosquilla oratoria; assembly: GCF_046742065.1. Classification (NCBI taxonomy): domain Eukaryota; kingdom Metazoa; phylum Arthropoda; class Malacostraca; order Stomatopoda; family Squillidae; genus Oratosquilla; species Oratosquilla oratoria. Next base: position 1,211,224 of record NC_134791.1, on the reverse strand, counting down.
AAGACTCCAGAAGGCTTCTGGAAGCTCTTGAAGACTTCTTGAGGTCTCCGAAAGTTTCTGAAAGCTTCTGAAGACTTCTGAAAGTTTTCTAAGGCTTCTGGAGGTCCCCCAGAGGCTTCTAGATGTTTTTCTAGCTCTCTTTTTAAAGCTTTTAAAGGCTTCTAGAAACTCATGAAGAATTTAGTATGACACAAAAGATTTTTGGAAGGCTTCTGGAAGGTCCTGAAAGTTTTTAGATGTCTCTAAAGGCTTTTAGAAGCTTTTGCAGATTTCTGAAAGTTCCTGAAAGCCATCAGATGTTCCCAAAGATTTCTAAAAGTTTCTTAAGACTTCTGAAGGTCTCCAAATATTCTTGGAAACACATAAAGGTTTCTAGATATTCATAAAAAAATTTAAGTCGTCTTAAGACTTCTGTGGGTCTCTGGGATTCCTTACAAGGCACTCCGGAAGCTGGGGGCGGATCATGGAGGCTGGGAGAAGGGGCTGGGGGGGCGGGGCTGGGGGCTGGGGGGGCTGTGATGAGTCCCAGATGGACGGGAATGCTCGTATTCAAACGGAACATTTCACACACACACACACACACACACACACACACACACACACACACACGCACGCACACACACACGTACACATATACATACATACATACAGTATATACACACATACACACATACGTACACACATACACACAGATACATACACAGACGCACATATATACACGCACACACACACATACACCCACACACATATATACATACATACATACTCGTGTATATCTATATATATATATATATATATATAATATACACTATATATATATATATATATATATATATATATATATATATATATATATATGCAAACATACACGTGAGCATTGAATTCCCTCTTGGAAAGCGACAAAGGTTATCTGTACTTGCATCAGTAGTACATAAAGTTCAACACGGTACCGCTCGACATCGATTGCAACAACGGAGCCTTCAGGCAATTCTATTCGTCTGAGGACCGACCCCTGGGCTTGAACAGGACCGGGGCACCACGAGGTTTGACCTCTGGACCCAGATATCCGGATAGAACCGCTTGTGGTGAGGTTTAAGGGGGATTTGGTTTCCGGTCGCGGTATTGAAGATGCAAAGAAGGCAGTAAAGCTGTTATCCTGATGGTTGCCATGGCAACGAGCTATAGGGCCTTTCGCTAAAGAGATCTTGCGTCGATAAGGTCGGTTTCGTCAAGGTCTGCCGAAGGCGTGTCGACCTTATGTGCCTTCCGTTCTGCTACAGACTTGTCCGCACCTTCTCACTCCAAGTGACGTCATCTGTGTCGACTTGTCCGCACCTTCTCACTCCAAGTGACGTCATCTGCCGATTTATCCGCACCTTCTCACTCCAAGTGACGTCATCTGTGTCGACTTGTCCGCACCTTCTCACTCCAAGTGACGTCATCTGTGTCGACTTGTCCGCACCTTCTCACTCCAAGTGACGTCATCTGTGTCGACTTGTCCGCACCTTCTCACTCCAAGTGACGTCATCTGTGTCGACTTGTCCGCACCTTCTCACTCCAAGTGACGTCATCTGTGTCGACTTGTCCGCACCTTCTCACTCCAAATGACGTCATCTGGAGCTCTGTTCTGTCTGTCGCCAGGCGATTTTATTCGTCTTCTTGGAGCGGCCATTTTGTTTAGTGTGGTACTCGTAAGTGGAAGACGTCAAACAATGGAGTACTTAGAAGTGGAGTAAATCGTCCATTGTCGTACTTAGAAGTAGAATACATCGTCCACTGTAGTACTCAGAAGTGGAATACATCGTCCACTGTAGTACTTAGAAGTGGAACCAACAATGAATAAATCTTATACAAATACATCTATTGTTGATATATGAAATTATTTTCTAATTACTTTTTTATTACAAGGAACCTATTGTATATAAAAATACACTAGATAGATTAACACAACTCCGTTGTATCATAGATCACTTGTATGGATGTATTAATTGCATAAGCTTTATACACTCTATACATTAGGGAGACTTCGGTTCGCCCCTATGGACCAGAGGAACGCAGCGTTTGTTTATGTTTCCCTTAGATCTGCCGCCCCCGGGTCACATTCCAATGTCCGCGTTAGCGTCACGGTTGCCCGAGCCTAAGTACCGGGTACGATGCTATCTCCCTCCGTGTGGACGAGCGGGTGCCCTCAAACGTTTCCGGCCTAAACGTTTCGAACGTTTGGCACGGAGGGGCACACGTGTTTGCGATTGTAAACGTTGATAAAAAAATATATATATGTATATATATCGCGTTACGCATCAGCCCACCAGTTGACTAACATGTGTACACGGAGGGAGAGGGAGGAGGGGTAGGGAGGAGGAGGAGGAGTAGGGAGGAGGAGGAGGAGAAGGGAGGAGGAGGAGGGGAAGGAGGAAAGGAAGAAGGAGGAGGGAGGAGGAGGAGGGAAGGAGGGGGGAAGAAGGAGGAGGGACGAGGAGGAGGAGGAGGTGGAGGGAAGAAGGGAGAAGGACGAGAAGTAAGAACAGAAGTATGATGAGGAGGAGGGGAAGGAAAAGGAGAAAGAGGAGGAAGAGGAGGAAAAGGAGGAGGAGGAGGAGGAGGAGGGAAAGTAGGAAAGAGAGAAAGGGGAGGTAAAGAAGGGGAGGAGGAGGAGGAGGGAGGAGGAGGAGGAGGAGGAAGGAGGAAGGGAGGAGGACGAGAAGTAAGAACAGAAGTATGACGAGGAGGAAATGCGGAGGAGGAGGAGGAGGAGGTGGAAGAGGAAAAGGAAAAGGAGGAAGTGCAGGAGGTGGATGATGACGAGGAGGAGAAAGGAGGAGAAAAGAAGAGAAGAAGGAGAAGGTAGAAGGGGAGGAGGTGGATGAGAAGGAAGAGGGGGAGGAGGAGAAGTAAGAGGGTGAGGAGGAGGAGGAGAGAGGGGATGAGAAGAAGGAAGAGGGGGAGGAGGAGGAGAAGGAGAGAGGAAGAGGGGAGTAGGAGGGGAGAGGAAGAGGAGGAGGAGGAGAGAGGAAGAGGGGGAGGGGAAGAAGAAGGAGGAGGAGGAGGGAGGAGAGAGGAAGAGGGGGAGGAGGAGAAGAAGTAAGAGGGTGAGGAGGAGGAGGAGAAGTAGGAAGAGGGGGAGGAGGAGAGAGGAAGAGGGGAGATGAAGAAGTAAGAGGGGGAGGAGGAGGAGAGAGGAAGAGAGGAGGAGGAGAAGAAGTACGAGGGGGAGGAGGAGAAGGCGAAGGAGTAGGGATGGAGGAGGAGGAGGAGAAGAAAGAGGGGAAGGAGGAAAGATGGAGAGGGGGAGGAGGAGAAGGAAGAGGAGAGGAGGAGGAGGAGAGAGGAAGAGGAGGAGGAGGAGGAGGAGGAGAAGAGAGAGGAAATGGAGATGGCGGGGGCGTGTGGAAGACGGAATTAGAAAAGACGAAGAAAGGAAATGAAAGAGATTAAAGAGGAGGAAGAGAGAAGGAGAGGGAGACGGATGAGAAAGAGGGCAGGAAAGAGGAGAAAGAGAGGAAGAGAAGGGAATAAGAGAGAGAAATAAGAATAAATAGAAAAATTGTCTTGCAAATAGAAGAAAGAAAATTATAGAAAAAGAGGAAAAGAGAGAGAGAAGAGAGAAAGAAGAGAGGAGAGATAGCCAAATACACGAAAGAGAGAATATTATAAAACCAAAACAAGGGAATTAGAGAAAATGAAGAAGAGAAATGTAAAATATACGAAAGAGACGAAATTATGAGATAGTAATTATTAAGAAATAGAAGAAAGTAAAGGAATAAAAATGAAGAAAAGGAGAAGCGAAAAGAGAAAAAGAGAAACTAAAAGAGAAAAAGAGAAACGAAAAGAGAACAAGAGAAACGAAAAGAGAAAGAAATGAATGAAAAGAGAAAAAAAGAAACGAAAAGAGAAAAAGAAAAAGAGAAAAAGAGAAACGAAAAGAGAAAGTAAGAGAAAAAGAGAAACGAAAAGAGAAAAATAGAAACGAAGAGAGAAAAAGATAAACGAAAAGAGAAAAAGAGAAACGAAAGGAGAAAAAGAGAAACGAAAAGAGAAAAAGAGAAACGAAAAGAGAGAAAGAGAACCGAAATGAGAAAAAGAGAAACGAAAAGAGAAAAAGAGAAACGAAAAGAGAAAAATAGAAACGAAAAGAGAAAAAGAGGAACGAGAGTGTACTGAAGCGACGGGAGACGGTAAAGAGCAAATGGAACCAGAAAGAAAAATATAAAATATAAAAGAAAAAGAAAAAACGGAAATGAAAAAATGTGAAGGAATGTGGAAGTAAATCTCCAGGGAGGAGGAGGAGGAAGAAGAAGAGGAAGGAAGAAGAGGAAGGGATTAGGAAAAAGGAGGAGGAGGAGGAAGAAGAGGAGAAGGAGGAGGAAGAAGGAAGAGGAAGAGGAGGAGGAAGAGGAAATGGAGGAAGGAGGAAGAGGAGGGGATTAGGAAGGAGGAGGAGGAAGAGGAGGGGATTAGGAAGGAGGAAGAGGAGGAGGAGGAAGAGGAGAAGGAGAGGAGGGGATTAGGAAGGAGGGACAAGAGGAGGGAGGAGGAGGAGGAGAGGAGGGGATTAGGAAGGAGAGAGGAGGGTGAGATCGAGTTGAGGGCAAAGAGGAGGATGGAGGAGGGAGTAGGAGGAAAGAGAAAGAGGAAGAGAAGAGGGAGAGGAAGGGAGGGGGGAGGAGAGGGCAAAGGAGGAGAAGGAGGAAGGAAGAGGAAGAGGAGAGGAGCGAAAGAGGAAAGTTGCAAAGGAGGAGGAGGAGGAGGAGGAGGGAAGAGGAAGAGGAGAGGAGGGGAGAGGAGCGAAGGTTGAGAGGGCAAAGGAGGAGGAGGAGGAGGAGGAGGAGGAAAGAGGAAGTAGGGAAAGAGAGAGTGAGGAAGAGGAGGCTAAAGAGAGTGAAGGAAAGAAGGGAGAGAGGAGAGAAAAGAGAGAAGCCCTAGGAATGTCCACAAAGAACACCTTGAGCAATTCGCCCTGAACCCGCTCAGCGCGGTGGATAGACATGATAGCCTCTCAAATATCGGGATGAGGACTTAATACCATTATTGGTGCCACGCTATGACTCTTGCGGGATTCGAACTCAAGTCCATGCGCGCTTGTTCGCTGGATGTTCTATGAAATAAGGTAATTAGATGAATTACCGGTTACTCAGGTAATCCCATCACTTTGGAAAGTAATTATCCAGGGTAATGCATCTTCAAAGACGGTCTAGTAACTTGGTTACTTTTATTACGGTAACGAAATTACTTTGGCCTTCTTTGATGACGTGACCATGCGAGACGTGGACCGAAGGCGGACCAATATGGTCCGCTTGTGGTCCATAATCGTCCGCATAATGGTCCGTTTGTAGAGCATATTTAGTCAGATTGTGGACCAAAATGGTCCTCATAGAAACCAAAATCGTCAGATTGTGGACCAAATTTGGTCCGCTTGTGGACCATAATCGTCCGCTTGTGAAGTAAAATGGTCCGCTTGTGGACCAAAATTGTTCGCTTTTTAACCAAAATGGTTTGCTTGTGGACCAAAATGGTCCCCATAGAAACAAAAACGGTTCGCTTGTGGACCAAAATGGTCCGCTTGTGGACCAAAATGGTCCGCTTGTGGACCAAAATGGTCCGCTTGTGGACCAAAATGGTCCGCTTGTGGACCAAAATGGTCCGCTTGTGGACCAAAATGGTCCGCTTGTGGACCAAAATGGTCCGCTTGTGGACCAAAATGGCCCGCTTGTGGACCAAAATGGTCCGCTTGTGGACCAAAATGGTCCGCTTGTGGACCAAAATGGTCCGCTTTTGAACCAAAATGGTCCGCTTGTGGACCAAAATAGTCCGCTTTTGAACAAAAATCATCTCAGGGACTAAATTTGGTCCTCTTTTGAATCAAAATCATCCGCTTGTGGACCCAAATGGTCTGCTTGTGGACCAAAATGGTCCGCTTGTTGACCATAATCCTCCCTAAGCTGAATAGAATTGCCTGACGCTAATAAAAAAAAAAAAAAAATTACTGAGTTTGGAAGGGTAAAGTATTAGTAACACATAATTAACATTTTGTTGTTGATGTCTTAATTCATTATAACCACAAAAGATTATATAAATAGATAAATATATTGAAGGAAGGAATCGAGTTAAACTTACTTAATCCCCTTCCTGAACCGAAAGAGATTACCTTGCTGATTAGACGAAAGTACTAAAAAAAAAAAAAAAAAAAAAAAAAAAAAAAATCCTTCCACTACAGCGGCCTCCGGAAACTTCGACCTGACGCTAGACAGAACAAACGCATTAAAGTGAGCCGCAGAGTGGAGGAATTTCTTTATGTGAGAGAGTAAAATCATCTAAGTTGTTTTATGACTCTGTTGAGAGCGGAGAAGAATAGGCTACCCCCCCTGGTAATGGATGTATATATGTATATGGGGGCGGCGCCTCTCGAGTCGGGACGAGAAGGATTGTGCGAGCCAAGAGGGGTGAGTGTGGCGGAAGTAATGATGATCTGCGGGGGAGATAGGTCTGTGTGTGTGTGTGTGTGTGTGTGTGTGTGTGTGTGTGTTCCCTTCATTTTTTGTGTGTATTTGTGAGCCCGTGTGAGTGTGTGTGCATGTGTGTGTACGTAAGTGTGAGTTAGATCACGTGCTTAACTTGTGATTAATAACTATTACCCTTCCAGTGCTGTGATGCTTTCCAGCCCTAGTTGGGGACCGAACTCGGTACTACTAACTGGACAGGCTAAGTTGGTACCACTATACCAGCAAGCTTGTGTGTGTGTGCGTGTGTGTGTGTGTGTGTGTGTGTGTGTGTGTGTGTGTGTGTGTGTGTGTACACGCACACAAATGTGTATGTATCATCACCCCCACATCTCAGTGCTATGTAAACGAGTTTTTTGTATACAAACGTTTATGTGTGTTCTTCGACAAACGTTTGTGTGTGTTCTTCGACCGTAGTTCTCCACCAAGAAAGAACTCAAAAGAACTTAAGAACATGAATAGAAGGAAATGGAAAAAGTCAACTTTGGAATTGAATAAATGAAAGACATGAAAGAGTGAATAGAACGAATGGATTTGGGCCCTGCAACTCTTCACACAGACAGACAGACAGACAGACAGACAGGCGAGGGGAAGGGGGAAAGGGAAGGGGAAGGGGTCTCCTTCCGTTGATTCTTCTCTTCTATGTTTTGCTTTCCATTTTTTTCTTGCTCTTAGCCTTTGTCCTACTCTTAGTTTTAGTCTCAGTCTTACTCTTAGTTTTAGTCTCAGTCTTACTCTTAGTTTTAGCCTCAGTCGTGCTCTTAGTTTTAGTCTTAGTTTTGCTCTTAGTTTATGACTTGATTTTAATTTGTCTTAGCCTTGCTCCTTGATTAAGTCTTGCTCTTAGTTTTAGTCTTAAGTCTTACTCTTAGGCTTAGTATAAGTCTTATGCTTAATCTTAGTCGTCCTCCAAGTCTGAGTCTTACTCTTGGTCTTACTCATAGTCTTTGTCTTTGTCCTAGTCTTAATCTTAGATTAAGTCTTAGTCTTCCTCTTAGATTAAGTCTTACTCTTAGTCTAAGTCTTACTCTTAGATTAAGTCTTATCCATAGTCCTATTCTTACTCCTAGATTACATCTTAGTCTTAGTCTTACTCTTAGATTAAGTCTCAATCTTAGTATTGCTCTTAACCCTGCTCTTAGATTAAGTCTTAGTCTTACTCTTAGATTAAGTCTTAGTCTTACTCTTAGACTAAGTCTTAGTCTCAGTCTTAGTCGTAATCGACAGTGGAGCGAGATTGTCCGTAAGGATAGAATCGCTGGTCAACTTCAGCCCATAGAAACAACAATACTCTTGCTCTTCTTTGACCTCATCTTCCTTCTCTTTATTTAGCTTCCACCTCCTCCTCCTCCTCTTTCTCCTCCTCCTCCTTCTCTTCCTCATCCTATTCCTCTTCTTCCTCCTCTTCTTCTTCCTCCTCCTCTTCCTCTTCCTCCTCTTCTTCCTCTACCTCCCCCTCCTTCTCTTCCTCTTTCTCCTCTTCCTCCTCATCTTCCTCTTTCTCCTCTTCCTCTTCCTACTCTTCCTTCTCCTTATCTTCCTCTTTTTCCTCTTCCTCCTCCTCCTCCTCCTCTTCCCTCTCCTTCTCCTCCTCTTCCTTCTCCTCCTCCTCCTCCTCCTACTCCTACTCTTCCTCTTCCTCCTCCTCCTGCTTTTCCTCTTTCACCCCGAGCCTCCTCCTCTTCCTTCTCCTCCTCTTCCTCTCCCTCTTCCTCCTCCTCCTCTTCCTCCTCCTCCTTTTCTTCTTTCACCCCGAGGCTTCTCCTCTTCCTTCTCCTCCTCTTCCTCTTCCTCCTCCTCCTCTTCCTCCTCCTCCTTTTCTTCTTTCACCCCGAGCCTCCTCCTCTTCCTTCTCCTCACATCTTCTGTCATATGGTACTTCTCCTCCTCCTCCTCTTCCTCCTCTTCCTCCTCCCCTTCCGCTGACTGCGGCTACTGTTGATACTTCCCCTCCTTCTCCTCCTCTTCCATCTCCTCTTCCTTTCCCATCCTCCTCCTCCTCCTCCTCTCCTTCCAGTTGATTCTGTTGCTACTGCTATTCCTCCTCCTCCTTCTCCTCCTCCTCCTCCTTCTCCTCCTCCTCCTTCTCCTCCTCCTCCTTCTCCTCCTCCTTCTTCTCCTCCTCCTCCTCCTCCTCCTCCTTATCTTCCTTCTCTTCCACTTGATACTGCTCCTGACATATCTCCTCTTCCTCCTCTTCCTCCTCCTATTCTACTTGATGCTGCTACTGCTACTCCTCCTCCTCCTCCTCCTCCTCCTCCTCCTCCTCTTCTTCTTTTTCCTCCACCGCTCAGACCCTCCTCTTTTTTCTCCTCCTATTCCTCCTCTTCCTCTTCCTTTTCCATTTGATGATGCTAATGCTATTCCTCCTACTCCTACTCCTCCTATTCCTCCTCTTCCTCTTCCTCCTCTTCCTCCTCCTCCTCTTCCTCCTCCTCCTACTTCACCCCGACCCTCCTGTTCCTCCTCTTTCTCCTCTTCCTCTTCCTCCTCCTCCTTCACCCCGACCCTCCTCCTCCTCCTCCTCGTTCTCCTTCACCCCAACCTTCCTCTTCCTCCTCTCTTCTATATGATGCTACCACTACTATCCATACTCCTCTTCTCCTCCTCCTCCTCCATTACCCCGACCCTCCTCTTCCTCCTCTTCTTCTATACGATACTACTATAACTATCCGTCCTACTCCTCCTCCTCTTCCTCCTCTTCCTCTTCCTCCTCCCCCTCCTTTACTCCGACCCTTTTCTTCCTCCTCTTCTTCTATACGATGCTGCTATCCTTCCTCCTCCTCCTCCTCCTCCTCCTCTTCCTCTTCTTCTATACGATGCTGCTCCTACTATCCATACTCTTCTTCCTCCTCCTCCTCCTCCTCCTCCTCCTCCTCCCCAGCCCTCTTCTCCCCCTCTCCTACTTCCCCCATCGGTAACGCTTGGCCGACCGCGCCTGCCCGCTTCCTTTCCCCCCCACCCTCCCCCTTCCCCCCTCTCCCCCCCTCCCACCCTCCCACCCTCCCCTCCCACTCCCTCCCGGGCCCCTCTACACGCTACACTTGGCTACACGTCATCTCTATATGCTTATCGCTCTTCGTTAGGTCCTTCGCGGAATGTGCCTTTACTTGATCATTTATGCAATTTATTTCGTTTGGATTTGGATTTTTTTTTTTTTTATCATATTCTGGTTTGTTGATTTCCTTATATTATATTGTATCATGTTATATCATGTGTTGATATATATATTATAGTATAGTATAGTATAGTATAGTATATTTTATTACTTTATTAGATATTATTATATTATATATATTATGCTATATTATATATTTTTGTACATCATATTGTATCATATTATATATTATATTATATATTACTATATTATTTTGTATTATGTTATATATTATATTATATTATGTTTTACATTACACTATATCATATATATATATATATATATCCGATAATTTTTATGACAGTTGCATGCAGTGGGTTCGAATCCTGCATATACATATATATATATATATATATATATATATATATATATATATACATGTATATGATTATTTTTATTTTTTAACGTCAGTTGATTTTATTAATATTTTTGTTAATATCAAAAACCTAATTTTCATTGCAGTTGTGAATTTAAGTACACCATTATTTTTCATTCATTCATTGATTAATTAGTATATTTGTTTTTCTATTTTTCTTTTATTTACATACTAATTATTTTTTATTGATTTATTTATCTTATTATTCTGTTTATTTATCAATTTATCTATTTATTATTATCATTGTTATTATTACTATTATTATTATTATTATTATTATCATTATTATTATTATTATTATTATTATTATTATTATTATTATTATTATCATTATTATTATTATTATCATTATTATCCTTTTATTCATCTCTTCTGTATAAAAATCAATTCCTCTCATGTTGAGTTACAAAGGCTGTATCACCGACCATGTGAAGAGACCGGTCCTGTATTGGCCCATTAAAAATGAAGTTCACTTGGGCGATGCCTTGATGAGGTACAAAAGCTTTGAATGAACTCTTCAACTTGATCATTTTTTATTTATTTTTATTTATTCTGTCTATTCATTTATTTATTCAGTTATTCGATTTTTGTACAAAGATAGAGATACGCAGCCATACAATATTTCATTTCATGTTATTTTATTTCATCTTGTTTCATTTCTTTACTATCTATTCTATTTTGCCTTTTTCATTTCATTCTATTTTATTTCACATTATCTTATTTTATTTTTCATTTTATTTCATTTCATCTCCTCTCATTCCTTATTTTGTTTAATCTAATTTTATCTTATTTAATTTTATATTTATTTTGTGTCATTTGATTTGATTTGATTATGTTTTATTTTTTGTACCTTATTCTGTCATACCTTATGTTATTTAATTTTAGTCTATATTTTTAATTTATTTTTCTATTTTATTTTATTCTATTTGATTGTATTTCATTCTATTTCACTTTATTTTATTTTATTTTATTTTGTCTTGTTTTCGTTTACTTAATTATGTTCTATATCTATTTTATTTTATTTTATTTTATTTTATTTTATTCTAATTTTTTTTTTTTTTTTTAGTTTATTCTATTTTATTTTTAATTTATTTCTATTTTGTTTCATTTTAATTCGTTTTATCTTATTTTTATTTTGGTTTATTTTATGTTATTTTATTTTAATTTTTACCTTACTTTATTTCATTACATTTCATTTTGTTTTGTTTTGTTTTATTTTATTTTATTTTATTTTACTTTATATTATTCTATTTTTTGTTTTGTTTTGTTTTTGTTTATTTAATTCTATTTTATTTGTATTCTATTTTATTTTATTTTTCACAGTCAAAACTATGACCGTGGATCGCAACTTTAGGACGGGACTGTACTTGGAATTTGATACGACATTTCTTCAAGTAATCAAACTGAGATTCCCCTCAGGCGTGCCAACCGCACCCAACTAAAATTAGCTGTAATTTTAAATTCCTATATCCATTCTCCCTTCAGTAAAGATACTTTTTGTGAAGATTAGTACATTCCTCGACTGGCAACGCTCCATATAAAAGCTCTTTTAAGACTTCAAAGCATACTCTTAGATTTTTTTTCTTTTTTTTTTAAGTTTCTGTTGGTAGCCCTGCGGCCATCTCGTAAGCTAAGAAGCTTATTCTCTCTATAAAAAGTGGTTTGTTGTTTCTGGCTTGGGGGAAGTATTATCTTGTATGACATTGTATCTTTTTAATTTTATTCTATCTTATTTATTTTTTATATAATTTATTTGTTTTTTGTTTCTAATTTGTTAATTTCTATTTTCATTTTTTTATATTTTAGTTTTATTTCAATTTCATATTTCCATCTTATTCTATTTTGTTTTGTTTTATTTTATTTCAACGTATTCGTTTTGTTTGATAATACTTATGTTTCATTTGATTTCATTTTCCTCATTTCATTGTATTTTATTTTATTTTTCATTTTTATTTTATCTTATTATTTGTTTTGTGTTTCATCGTATTGTATTTGATCTTATAATACTTTAAACCTTATCTTACAATATTTTATTTCATCTTATTTTTTATTTATTTGTTTTCATTTAACGTATTTTATTCTTCTCTAATTTTTATTTTTTCTCTTTATATTCTCTCAAACTATCTCATCGTCTGAGCTTCGCTCTATAAAGAGAAAACAAAATTATTATTTTTTCATAACACAATCTTTTTTTTTTTTTTTTTTTTTTTTTTTAATATTCGCATCGTCATTTTATGTCCATTTGCTTTTGAGGGAAAATATGTAAATTGTATTTGGTGTTGGCGAAATCTGCAAATGGTAATCCAATTTACATCTCTCCACAATCATGTGAAATTGTAGAATAATGTCATAAATTACGAACTGTTGATAGCATTCATATTTATGTATATACGCATATATATGTACATATGTATGTGTGTATTGTATGTATGTGTGTGCGCGCGCGTGTGTGTATGCATGTTTGTGCGTGTGTATGTATATGTGTGTGTGTGTGTGTGTGTGTGTGTGTGTGTGTGTGCGTGTATGCATGTGCATACATGTATGTGTATCTATGTATATATACATGTATGTATATATTTATGTGTGTATGTGTGACTGCATGTAATGTATTATATATATATATATAAGCTACATATATATGTATATATATATATATGTAGGCTACATATGTATATGTATATAATGAGCCGAGTACTGTAGCCATCCGACCATCACTCCCTCATTCCTTTGATGTTCCTATCTTCCCCTTTACCCTTCCCTAGTTCCCTAATTCGCATAAATTCCCTAAATTCATTGTTCCCTAAACCCCGATAGTGCGACTCCCAACCCCGATAGTGTGTCCCATGACTCGGCTGACCGTGGAACACGGTTTGCTGAATAAAATCACCTGACGGCAGCCACAATAAGCAATCACAGGGCTCAGTCACCTTTGCCCTTTGGTCGAGGATAGCCTGGGCAAGTGGCGGTCACCAGTGGCCTGCAGGATTCGAACCTGAGACAAGGTTGTAGGAGTTAAAACTTTAATTTCTATTCGTAGGTAATACAAATCCCATTTTTCATTTGTAGGTGAGTGTGGCTTTCTTTGTATATTTTATTCTGGTGACGTGTAGACGATTTTATTGTATTTGTAACGCGAAAATGACCACAAGGATAGAAGCGCTGGTAAACTACAGTCCATACATGGATAAATGGCAGATTATAGGTAGATGCATAGATGCATACATATATACATACATATATACGTACATACATACATATATACATACATATATATATACTGTATATATATATATATATATATATATAGCCTACATATATATATATATATATATATATATACTATACATGAATATACACACATACATACATACATACATACAAACATACATACAAACATACATATATACATACAAATATGCATGCATGCATACATACATGTATACATACAAACATATATACAAACATGCATGATATATACACACATACATATATACATACATATATACGCATACATATATACATACAAGCACACATAACTTGATCCAAATTAGAGTAAGATAGGTAGGTAGATAGTTATGTATATAGACAGATAGTATTTAATGATTAGTCTATATTTGGACCAAAATTATATAAATTTATTTTTCATAATCTTCGCATTAAAATATTATTTCTTTGTTAAAAGAATATTATTAGAGAATTGTTGAATATATATTTCTGAAATAATAGTGAGCAATATACATATTTGCAAATAAGACGTGTGGTCTGCTTTGCGTGTGTAGAAAGGAACTACCTAGTGTAGGCTTTATGGTCTCTTGCAGTCTCCTTCATTCTTATGTTCTTAAGGAGAGAGAGGGAACGTGGAGATCAGCAGGAGGAAGACAAGTCTCCAGAAAGGGGGAAGCGGGTCCGGCACAGGAGTCATGAAGCGGAACGGAGGGAGCGGATGTGGGGCAAGGCGAGATGAAGTGGAAGGAAGATCATAGTAATTTTTTTTATTTTTATTTACTAAATTTGTTTTTATATTCAAAGGACCCAAATTATTATTATCATTATTACTATTATTATTATTTTTTATAAATTTGTTTTTACATTCAAAGGACCTAAATTATTACTATTATTATTATTATTTTTATTACTATTATTATTATTTTATTTTATTTTATTTTATTTTATTTTTATTTTTATCTTTTTTTTTTCTCTCTAAATTTGTTTTTTCATATTCAAAGGACCCGAAATGAGTATCCATTGTTGAGAGTGATTTTCTTTTAATATTGAAATAATTAAAATTTTCATTTTTAATATTTTCTCTTCCCCCTCTTTCCTCCTTCATCTCCCTCCTTCTCCCTCCTTCTCCTCCCTCCTCCTCTTCCCTCCTCCTCCTCCCTCCTCCTCTTCCCTCCTCCTCCTCCCTCCTCCTCCTCCCTCCTCCTCCCTCCTCCTCTTCCCTCCTCCTCCCTCCTCCTCCCTCCTCCTCTTCCCTCCTCCTCCCTCCTCCTCCCTCCTCCCTCCTCCTCTTCCCTCCTCCTCCTTCCTCCTCCTCCTCCCTCCTCCTCCTCTTTCCTCCTCCTCCTCTCCTCATTCGCCCTCTTCCCCTCCTCCTTCTCCACCCTCCTCTTCCTCCTCTCTCCTCCTCCCTCCTCTTCCTCCACCTCCCTTCTCTTCTCCCCTCCTCCCTCCTCCTCCTTCCTCCTCCCTCCTCCTCCCCTCCTACTCTTCCTTCCTCCTCCGTCCTACTCCTTCCGTCCTCCTCCTCCTCCTCCTCATAATTTCTTCCTAGTCTTACATCGCTCCTGTACTTCAGCTTTATCAGGAACGGGCCCGCGCCCCCACAGCCCCCCCAAAGCCCCCCCTACAGCCTTACAGCCCACACAGCCCCACAGATTCTCTTTGCATTCTACTCCTTCTCTCCTTCCCTCCTTCCCCCTTCCCCCCTTCCCTCCTTCCTTCCCCCCTTCCCTTCTTTACCTCTTCCCCCTTTTTCCTTCCCCTTCCCTCCTTCCCTCCCCCTTCCCTTTTTTAACCCTTTCCCCCTTTTCCTTCTTCCTGTCTTCCCCTCCTTCTCTTCCTTTCCTCCTCCCCTTCCTTACCTCCTTCCTTTTCTTTTCCTAATTTCCTCTTCTCTTCCTTCCTTCCTTCCCCTTCCTTCCTTCCCTTGATCCTCTTCCTTCTCTCATTCCCTCTTTCTTTTCCCTCCCTCTCCTTCCTTCCCTCCTTCCTTCTCTTTCCTCCTC
>NC_134791.1:1178463-1190963 GCF_046742065.1 Oratosquilla oratoria | reverse complement strand
TTTTCTTTTTTCTTCTTTTAAGAAAATCTTCGGGGTTTTTTTTTGGGGGGGAGAGGGGGGAGAGGGAGAAGGGGGTAGGACCAATATCTACGGGGGTCACCTCACCCCCGCCTTTTTCTGGATATAAAAAGAATAAATTATTGGGAACTTCATAAACGTCTTTGTGCAAGAGAATAGGGGTCGATGCCCCCCTTTTTATTCTTGGCCAGGAGATCCCCCCTTCCCCCCTTCCCCCTCCCCCCACACACCGTCCATTTGAATCACGTGGGGGCATAGGAACAGAGAGAGAGGGAGAGAAAGAGAGAGAGAGAGTAATACATTCAGAGATGAAGGAGGAGGAGGGGAAGGACAGGTATGAGGGAGAAAGAGAGAGAGAGAGAGAGAAAGAGAGAGAGAGAGTAATACATTCAGAGATGAAGGAGGAGGGGAAGGACAGGTATGAGGGAGAATGAGAGAGAGTTAAAGGGGTAGGGAGAGAGAGAGATAGAGAAGGAGGGATGGAGGGTAAGGAAAGATGGAGAAGGGGAGGGATGGAGGGAGAGAAAGAGAGAGAGGGAGAGGGAGGAAGGGTAAAGAAAGATGGAGAAGGGAGGGATGGAGGGAGAGAGAGAGAGAGAGAGGAGGGGAGGGAGGGAGTAAAGAAAACTGGAGAAGGGGGATGGAGGGAGGGAGGTAGTTAGAGAGCGAGAGAGAGAAAGAGAGAGAGAGAGAGAGAGAGAGGTGAGGGAGGGAGGGAGAGAGAGAGAGAGAGAGAGAGAGAGAGAGAGAGAGAGAGGTGAGGGAGAGAGAGAGGGAGGGAGGGAGGGTAAAGAAAGATGGAGAAGGGGGGAGGGAGGGATGGAGGGAGAGAAAGAGAGAAATGCATTTTGTAAATCAAATATCAAATTGATCACGACAAGGTTGTTCCGGTTTGCCAAAAAGGCTTCGTTTCCGGGTCTGGACCCGAGCCAGTTAGTCCTGTGTTTGTGAATCTGCGTGTGGTGTTTTTTGTTTTTTGCGTGTGTGTGTGTGTGTGTGTGTGTGTGTGTGTGTTTGTGTGTCTGCAATTGGCCTTTTTTTTTTTTTTTTTTTTTTCAAAATGGCCAAATACGTATACTCACCGCCTCGTGTTTGATATGATATTGGGGTGCTGGGGGTGGGGGGGAGGGGTTGATGGCTTCGTTTCTACTTCAAAATTCGGGTTTCTGGTAATTATTTCGGTTCTTTTGCAAAATGGCGAAGTTCGTGAGTTCGTCGTCTTTTGTTTGAGCTAATGTGAGAAAGTGATTCGTTTTTCAGTAAAAAGAATATCATATATATATATATATATATATATATATATACATATATATATATATATATACATATATATAAATATATATTACTATATATATATATATATATATATATATATATATATATATATATATATATGCTGTGTATGATTTAGATTGAACATTTTCAGAAGCTCTGCCAAGGGATTCGATCCCTGACCTGTGCGTGCATAATCACGAAATCGCTAGCGTCTTGACTTCGTGATTATGCACGCACAGGTCAGGGTTTGAATCCCTTGGCAGAGCTTATATATATACATATATATATATATATATATATATGTGTGTGTATATATATATATACATATATTTATCATATATATATATATATATGTGTGTGTGTGTGTGTGTATATATATATATTTTTTTTCTTTCTTTTTTTTTTTTTTTTTTGCGATAACAGATATGTTAGTCATTTTACAAAATGGCCGACATAAGTACAGTTACCATCTCGCATTTCAGTTTCTGTAAAGGAATTTCCTTTTTCAGTATAACAGACACTGTCAAAATGGAGGATACCTATAACAGCCTAAGTGATTTTGTAAAATGGCCAACATATTTCAGTTTATGTACAAAAAAAAAATCAGTATAGTAGACATTCTATAACCGCCTAAGTCATTTTGCAAAATAGCCAATATATTCTAGTTTATGTAAAAAAGAAAAAAGAAAAAAACGTATAGTAGACATTCTATAACCGCCTAAGTCATTTTGCAATATGGTCAGCATATTTCAGTTTATGTAAAACAGAAAAAAATCAATAATAGACATTCTATAACCACCTCAGTCATTTTGCAAAATAGCTGATATGTAATTATTTATTGTCTAGTATCTCCACCAATATGGTCGTATACTCTTTGCAAAGTTTCGGTCAATATTTCAATTGAATAAAATCTTTTGACGACAGCCATAACAAATATTAGAAAACAAAAAGAAATTACACCTTCAGTAAGCTTCAATAAGATTACACATTCTTTTAGCTGAATCAAATCATCAGTCAGTAGCCAAAATAAAGCCACAAATGTGCTTCCTCACGCCCAAGTGGTTAATCTAGGTTTCTATATATTTTCGACATCTAGAATAACGCTCTTTGGGTGCATTAAAATCACCTGACGACAGCCTTATCAAAGTCTGTAGTTTGCTGCCACCCTGTTGAAAGTGTCAAAGATAATAATGGAACTCATAAGACGAACAAAAGAGAAAAATGACGCCAAATTAAAAGAAACGCAGTTTTCGAGCGAATATTTTTTTTTTTTTTTTTTTTTTTTTTTTTTTTTTTTCCATTATCAAGATAAAAGCAGATAGGACGAAAAAAACGAAGAAGAAATGAAGGTAAAGGAATATATAAAAATAAAGAAAATTTCAAGATCTAAAGGTAAATGAGAAGATGAAATATCAAAAACGGACGAACGGAAGGAGGAGGAGGAGGAAGAAGGAGGAGGAGGAGAAGAAGGAGGAGGAGGAGGAGGAAGGAGGAATGTAGGGAAAAGAATGAGAAGGAAGGATGAATGTAGGGAGAAGAAAGAAGAGGAAGAAGGAGGAATATAGGAAGAAGAAAGAGGTGGAGGAAAGAAGAATATAGGAAGAAGAAAGAGGAGGAGGAAGAAGGAGGAATATAGGAAGAAGAAAGAGGAGGAGGAAGAAGGAGGAATATAGGAAGAATAAAGAGGAGGAGGAGGAATATAGGAAGAAGAAAGAGGAGGAGGAGGAAGGAGGAATATAGGGAGAAGAAAGAGGAGGAGGAGGAATATAGGGAGAAGAAAGAGGAAGAGGATGAAGAGAAGAAAAAGGTAGAGGGGGTGAGGAAGAGAAGAAGAAAAAGAGGAAAAGAAGAAGAGGAAGATTAAGAAGAAGAAGAAAAAGAAGAAGAGGAAGATTAAGAAGAAGAAGAAGAAGAAGAAGAAAGAATAAGAAGAAAAAGAAGAAGAAATAACACCACCACCAACAACAACAATGAGAAGAAGAAGCGACAGAAGAACAAAAGCAAGAAGAACAAGAACAAGAAGAAGAACAAGAAAAAATGCAAAGATAAATACAAAGAAGACGAAGAAGAAGAAACTGAGACGAAGAATACAAAGATGAAGGCGATGAGGAGGGGGAGGAGGAGGAGGAGGAGGAGGAAGAGCGTGAGAAGACAAGAAAAGGATCAAAGAAAACGACTCATTAACAAAATGTGTCTTCCAATGGAGAAAGAAAAAAAAAAGAAAAAAATTGAAAATGCGACGAAAGTAACACATTGAATTACATGTACTAAGGGAGAGAGAGAGAGAGAGAGAGAGAGTATAGAAGATCTATACAACGTAACATTTCTTGACAATAATAACGTCAAATAAATGACGCAGGAGAGAGAGAGGAAAGAGAGAGAGGAAGAGAGGGAGAGTGAGAGAAAGAATGAGGGAGAAAGAGAGAGAGAAAGAGAGAGTATGGAAGATCTATACAACGTAACAGTACTTGACAATAATAACGTCAAATAAATGACGTAAGAGAGAGAGCGAAAGAGAGAGGAAGAGAGAAAAAAAGAGAGCGAAAGAGAGAGAAAGAGAGAGAGAGAGAGAGAGCCGTCATAAGGTTATTATTTTCATTTTTGCTGAGTCGCTACACCAGCTTCCGATCTTCATTTGTCCAGTAGGACATATTTCCTCACCGCAAAACTGTTTCGTCTGTTTTGTACACAAGATGTACGGCCATTCATCCCCATCCCCACCCCCTCAAACCTTTTTTTTTTTTTTTTTAAGAAGATTGGTATATTGGTTAGTCTATGATTGGTGTGTTTCACAAGTAATTGTTGTTGTATTACTCGTGTATAAGATGAGTTAGTGTATTATACGCGTATAATATGCATGACTACATTATCCGTGTATAGGACAAGGTCATATATTATCCGTGCATAAAACGAATTAATACATTAACCACATATCGGATGAAGTATTGTATTACGCGTATATAAGACAAAATAATATATTACCCGTGTATAAGACGAATTAATACATTACCCGTGTAGAAGACGGATATACGTTACCCGTGTATAAGACGAATTAATACATTACCCGTGGATAAGACGAATTAATACATTACCCGTGGATAAGAAGAATTAATACATTACCCGTGTATAAGGCGAATTGATACGAATTAATATATTACCCGTGTATAAGACGGATATACATTTCCCGTGGATAAGACGAATTAATGCGAATTAATACATTACCCATGTATAAGACGAATTAATACATTACCAGCATATAAAACGAATTAATACGTATTAATACATTACCCGCCTATAAGAGCAGTTAATACATTACCCGTGTATAAGACGAATTAATACATTACCCATGTATAGGACGAATTAATACATTACCCGCATACAAGACGAATTAATACGGATTAATACATTACCCGTGTATAAGAGCAATTAATACATTACCCGTGGATAAGACGAATTAATACATAACCCGTGTATAAGACGAGTTAATGCATTGGCCGTGTACAAGTCGATCTCGCTCGGAATTGAGGGAGTTTCTTATATGACGCCTCATTTCCCCTTCCTCGGGGTCTTTCCAAAGACCATTCGGTATAAGGTCTTAAGTAAGAAAGACCTAGCATGGTCTTCATTCTCAAAATTGAGACCAGGTCTCAAGTAGAAAGAATCTCCTTGGTCTCAGGTCTCAAGTAGGAAGGACCTACCAGGGCCTTTATTCTCAAAATTGAGACCAGGTCTCAAGTAGAAAGAATCTCCATGGTCTCAGGTCTTAAGAAAGACCTAGCATGGTCTTCATTCTCAAAATTGAGACCAGGTCTCAAGTAGAAAGAATCTCCATGGTCTTAGGTCTTAAGAAAGACCTAGCATGGTCTTCATTCTCACTATTGAGACCAGGTCTCAAGTTGGAAGAATCTCCATGGTCTCAGGTCTCAGGTCATAAGACCTGGTAAGGTCCTCAGGTCCATGGCCAGGTTCCAGGTCTTGAGACTTGGGACCTGAAAGACTGCCAGGTCTTGATGACCCAAGACCCTGCAGGTCTCAAGTCATAAGACCTGGTAAGGTCTTCAGGTCCGTGGCCAGATCTCAGGTCTTGTGACTTGGGACCTGAAAGCCTTCCAGGTCTCAACGACCCAAGACCCTGCAGGTCTCAGATCATAAGACCTGGTAAGGTCTTCAGGTCTATGGCCGGGTTCCAGGTCTTGTGACTTGAGACCTGAAAGCCTTCCAGGTCTCAACGACTCAAGACCCTGTAGGTCTTAGGTCATAAGACCTGGTAAGGTCAGGTCTCAGGTCATAAGACCTGGTAAGGTCTTCAGGTCCATGGCCAGGTTCCAGGTCTTGAGGCTTGGGACCTGAAAGCCTTCCAGGTCTCAACGACCCAAGACCCTGTAGGTCTTAGTATTTGAACCTGAGACCAAATTAGGTCTTTTTACTTGAGACTTGATAAAGTCTCAAAACTTGGCTTCCACTCGAAAGACTCTTGAGTGACAAAAACGAAGAACTGAAAGAGTCTGAAGTCTCAAATGGAGTTTTCAGATAATTTGATTAAAAAAATAATAAATAAATGAATAAATGAATGAATAAATGAATACATGAATAAATAGATATATGAATAAGAAATTAATACATAAATTAATAAGCAAATAGAGAAATAAATAAATGAATAAATAAATAAATGTGGTTGCATGAATAAATAGATAAATGATTTAGAAATGAATATATAGATAAATAAGCAAATAGAGAAATAAATAGATTAATAAATCGATCAACCAATAACTGAATAAGAAAATAAACACTATTTACCCCCCTCCCCCTCTCCCCCCTCTCCCCCCTCCCCCTCTCCCCCTCTCCCCTCCCATCTTTCATAAATCCCGCGACACGTTTGGCAGATCTCACTCTCCCCCTCTTCCCCCTCTCTCCCCCTCTCCCCCTCTCCCCTCTTCTCCCGTCACCCCTCTCCCCCTTTCCCCCTTTCTCCTTCCATCTTTCACAAATCCCTCGACACATTTGGCATATTTCGCTCTCCCCCTTCCCCCCTCTCCCCCTCTCCTTACCTCCTCTCCCCTCCCTCTCCCCCTCTTCTCTCCCCCTCTCCCCTCTCATCTTTCACAAATCCCGCGACACGTTTGGCAGATCTCACTCTCCCCCTCTCCCCCTCTCCCCCCTCCCCCCCTCGCCCACACAAACGAGCCCCGTTCCGGAGTTGGATTTACACTCGGCCGGACTTGAAGACGCTCCGAGCTCTTGCCATGCATGAGGTTCCCCTGATGTAAAAAGGAGGAGGCGGGGGAGGGGGGGAGAGGGGGAGGGGGAGAGGGGGTAGGGGAAGAGGAATGGAGAGAGAGAGACGAAGGGAAATATGAAAAGATTTTTTTTTTTTTTACTCTATTTACAAGATAGGAGAGAGGTGGGGGAAAGGGGGGAGAGGGGGAGGGAGGGGAGGGGGAAGAGGAATGGAGGGAGAGAGACGAAGGGAAAGATGAAAATGATTACCCTATTTACAAGAGAGGAGAGAGGTGGGGGAGGGGGAGGGGGAGGGGAGGTGGAGAGAGGGGGAGGGGGAGAGATGGGGAGGGGGAAGAGGAATGGAGGGAGAGAGACGGAGAGAGAGAGAGAGAGACGGAGAGAGAGAGAGAGAGATGAAAAGATTTTTTTACCATATTTAAAGAGAGGAGAGAGGCGGAAGAAGGGAGGGGAGGGGGAGAGAGGGGGAGAGGGGAAGAGGAATGGAGGGAGAGAGGGAGAGATGAAAAGAGTTTTTTCTTCATCCTATTTACAAGAGAGTGGAAGGGTGGAAGGAGGGAGGGGAGGAGAGATGGAGGGAGAGAAGGGAGTGGTGGGGGAGGGAGGGAGAGGGAGGAGGAATGAGGGAGGGAGGGAGGGAAAGGGAGGAGGGAAAGGAGGGAGAGAAGGAATGGAGGGGTGTGGAGAGAGGGAAGGAGGGAGGGAGGGAAGGGAGGGGGTGGGAGAGAAGGGAGGCGGAGGGAGGGAGGGGAAGGGAGGAAAGGGAGGGGGAGGGAGGGAGGGGAGGGGGAGGGAGGGAGGGGAGGGGAGGGAAGGGAGGGGGTGGGAGGGAGGGGAGGGGAGGAAAAGGAGGGGGATGGAGGGAGGGAGTTGAGGGAGAGCTGGAATGTCTTTCTTTATTCAAAGAAAAGGTGGGAGAGGGGGAAAGGGGGAGGAGGAAAGGAGGAGGGGGAAAGGGGGAAGGGGAGGGGGAGGGGAGGGGAAGAGGGGGAGGAGGAGGGGAAGAGGGGGAGGAGGAGGGGAAGAGGGTGGAGGAGGAGGGGGAGGGAGAGAGGGAGAGGAAGAGGGGGACAGGGGAAGGGGGAGGAAAAGGGGGAGAGGGGTAGGGAAGGGGAGAGGAAGAGGAGAGGGGGAGGGGGAGGAGAGGGATAGGGGGAGGGGGAGGGGGAGGAGAAGGAGAGGGCGTTTCTCAACCTGAATAAAATTATCTTTGGTAGCGTGTGTGTGTGTGTGTGTGTGTGTGTGTGTGTGTGTGTGTGTGTGTGTGTGTGTGTGTGTGTGAGCGCGCGCGCGTGTGTGTACAGGTATGTGTACGTATACGTGTGAATACATGTTACATCAACGTACGTGCCCATGCCTGCGCACGTACACATGTACACATGTGTACGTACACACGTGCACACACACGCACACATGTCTTTGTATGCCTGTAACTCTCTTTGTCGGGACAAAGAAAAATGCCGTGAGACGACGTGAGAGGACCCCGTGAGAGAGGATCACAGTGAGACGACAAAGACGTGAGTTGTGAGACGAATTGAAAGTTGATAAAAATCAACTGTGGACATCGTCTATGGTCGGCTAGCTTCCCCTTACGTACATGTTGGTACTGTTCCTTGTGTTTTGATTGTCGCCGGGTGATTGTATTCGGCTTTGGGTGGGTTTCGAACTTGGTACAGAGGGGAGGGGAGAGGGGAAAGAGGGAGGAGGAGGAGGAGGAGGAGGAGAAGGAGGAGGGGAAAGGGAAGAGGGAGGAGGGAGAGGAGGAGGGGAGGAAGGAGAGGTTGGAAGGAGGAGAGAATGGGGGAGGAGGAAAGAGGAGGAGGAGGAGAAGGGAGGGAGGAGAGGGAAAAAAAGGGAAGAGGGAGGGAGGGAAGAGGGGAGGGAAAGGGAAGAGGGAAAAGTGAGGGAGGAAGGAGTAAGAAAGGGAAAAGAGGGAGAGGGGAAGGTAGGGAAGGAGGAGAGGGAAAGAGAGGAGGTAGAGGAGGAGGGAGGGAAGGGGAGAGGAGGAGGGAGTGTAGGGGAGAGGAGGAGGGAGGGAAAAGGAAGGGAAGAGGAAGGAAAGGGAGAGAAGGAGGGAGGAAAGAGGGAGGGAAGGGGAAAGGAGGGAGGGAGGGAGGGAAGGAAGAGAGAGGGAGGTAAAGAGGACAGTGGGAGGAGGGGGGAGGGAAGGAAAAGAGAGGGAGGGAAGAGAGGAGGAAAGAGGTTGGGAAGGGAGGAAGGAGGGTGGCAAGGGGAGAGGAGGAGGAAGAGGGAGAAGGACTGAGGAAAGAGGGAGGGAGGGATGAGGGAGGAAGGGAGGAGGGGAGGGAGGAAAGGAGGGTTGGAGGGAGAGAAGGAGGGGGAAAGAGGGAGTGTAGGGGAGAGGAGGAGGGGGGGGTAAAGGGAGAAGGAAGGGGAGAGAAGGAGGGAGGAAGGAGGGAAGGGAAGGAGGGAAGGGAATGAGGAGAGGGAGGGAAAGGGGGAGAGAAGAGAGAGGGGGAGGGATGCGACAGGGGAGAGACGGAAAAGGAAGGGAAGAGGAAGGATGGGAGAGAAGGGAGGGAGGGAGGGAGGGAGGAATGGGAGGGAAGAGGGGAGAGGTAAGGAGGGATGTAGGGGAGAGAGGGAGGAGGGAGGGGAGGGAAGGAGGGAGGGGAGGTGAGGATGGGGAGAGGAGGGAGGAAAGAGGGAGGGAGGGAAGAGGAAGGAAGGGATGAGGAGGGAAGAGGGAGGAGGAGGAGGAGGGAGGGAGGGAGGGAGAGAGGAAATAAGATGACAGAAAAATCCCTGACGTCAATAAGCCTTCAAAGTAAAAAAAAAAAAAAAAAAAAATATATAAAAAAAATTATATTTCAATTCCCACATTTATTAACTAATTTCTTAAGGTTATGCAGTGGTGATTAGATTACTAAATAGATATGTAAATACATTCGTCTGAATATATGTATAAATAATAACGTCAGAGCTCCTGCAACATGGGAAAGTTTGTTAAATATGCATAATTGTTTTTAGGAAAATTATTTTAATATTCAAATAGATAATTAGGAAATACGCTTAAGAGGGAATGATATATGTGTGCATAAATAAATATATATATAATATATATATTATATATATAATTATATCGTATATATATATATATATATATATATATATGTATATATATATATATATATATAAAATATAGTATACATATATATTTATATATATAAATATATATGTACATAGTATGTGTTTGTGTGTGTGAGTGTGTGTGTGTGCATATATGTGTGTGTGCGTGCGCGCGTGTGTGTATCTATGTGTGTCTTTGTGTGTGAGTGTGTGTCTATATGTGTCTCTTTGTGTATGAGTGTGTGTGCGTGTATGTGTGTGTCTGTGTGTGGGTGTGTGGGTGTGGGTGTGGGTGTGTGTAGTTTTTCAGTTTGGAGTTTCTCTTTACTAAGAACATTTCGTAAAACCTAGAGGTTTCTTGTATTACATTTCTGTTCTAGAGTAGTAGCGTTTTTCTGTATGCTTTCTAGTTTCTAGATGGAGTTGCAACGCTATCCATTTGAGACGCATCTCTAGAAAGGGCTTGTGAAATGTCTAGTGTGGGTGGGTGGGTGTGGGAGTGGGTGTGGGTGTGTGTAAGGATGTGTGTGTGTGTGTGTGTGTGTGTGTGTGTGTGTGTGTGTAGCATGTACAAATGTAAAGAAAGAATGAACAACGTAACAAAACTAGAAAATACGGGAGGAGACGCTTTAAAACTGGAAACTAAAACCACCCCCTTTGCCCATCGTGTACGGACAGCGAGAGCGAGTGCCAGCCACCGAGACGCGTTGGGGATAAAACTCGTACCTCGAGCTGTTCCGAAACGAGCGATAATCTGAACGAAATGTAGAAGAAAATCGAATTCTATAAAAAGACATTTCGATCCCTCGGGGTTGATTTATAGACAATCCAATCCTTTATACTAAAGAAAGCACTGGATTCTATTATATGAACAGAATAAGATATGTAAGGAATGTGGGAGGGGAGAGGGGGAAGGAGAAAGGGGGAATGGTAGAGGGGGAGAGGAGAGGGGTGGGAGGGGGAGAGGAGAGGGGGAGAGCAGAGTGGGGGAGGGGAAAAGGGGAGAGGGGAGGGGTAAGAGGAGGGTGAGGGAGAGAAGAGGGGAGGGAAGAGGGGAGATAAAGGGAAAGAGAGGGGGCGGAATGGGGGAGAGGAGAGGGGCGAGGGAAAAGGGGGAGAGGGAAGGGGAGAGGAGAGGGGCAAAGGGAGAGTGGGGGAGAGAAGAGAGGGAGGGAAGAGGGGGGATAAAGGGGGAGGGAAAGGGGCAAGAGTAGTGTGGGGAGAGAAGGGGGAGAGGGAAGGGGGGATAAAAGGGGGGAGGTGAGAGTGGACGTGGGCGAAGGGAGAATAAAAGAGAGGGGTGATAAAGAGGGGAGAAGAGGGGAAAAGGAAATAAAGAGAGGAAAAGTTGAAAAAATTGATAAATGTGTTATGGTCTCTCTCTCTCTCTATCTATCTATCTATCTATCTATCTATCTATCTATCTTTTTCTCCCTCCCTCTCTCTTTCTCCCTCTCTCTTTCTCTCTCCCTCTTTCTCTCTCCCTCTCTCTTTCTCTCTCTCTCTTTCTCTCTCTCTCTCTCTCTCTCTCCTCTCTCTCTCTCTCTCTCTCTCTCTCTCCTCCTTTCTCCTCTCCTCTCCTCTCTCTCTCTTTCTCTCTCTCTCTCTCTCTCTCTCCTCTCTCTCTCTCTCTCTCTCTCTCTCTCTCTCTCAAGATGAAGCTCGAGAGAGAGGAATAAAATCGCAGAGAATAAATGATCAACAGAGTTCGAACCCAAATCTAAATATTTCTATTTTATTTTAATTTTTGCTTTATTTTTTTGTTTATATTTTTTCTATTTTATTTTTGTATTTTCACTCCTGTCTTGTTTTCATTATTATCATTATTATTATTATTATTATTATTGTTATTATTATTATTACTTATTATTAATATTACTTATTATTATTATTATTATTATTATTATTATTATTACTATTATTGTTGTTGTTGGTGTTGTTTTTGTTGTTGTTGTTGTTGTTTCGTTGTTGTAGGTTGTTGTTATCATCATCATCATCATCATGCATCATCCTCATTCATAATATCATTCATCATCGTTATTATTATTATTATTATTATTATCATTATGTTCGTTGTTATCGTCAGTCATCATCATGTATCATCCACATCGTCGATCATCATCATCATTCATCATTTTCATCGTTCGTCGTCATCATCATCAGTCATCATCATCATCATCATCACCATCATCATCCTCAGCGTCATCACCAATATCTTATCATCATCATCATCATTGTTATTATTGTTATTGTTGTTATTATTATTATTATCATTATTATTATTATTGTTATGGTTATTGTTGTTGTTTGTTTTATTTTTTTTTACTGTTATTACTATTATATTTCAGCCTTATTTCAGTGTTGTTCTATATATTAAATAACTGTGTTTTGGAAAACGATTTATGAAACACGAATTCACACAATTTGAATGCCCTAATTAAGTCTTGTAAACAAAAAATATATATATCATTTGGGAGTAATTAGATGTTCTATTCTTAAATCAACGATTGTGTGATCACACAACGTTTAAAACTACAAAAAGTTTTTTATCTGTAAATTACTTCACATTCAACTCCATTATATCCTTCTTTACCGTGTGATACTTTGATAAATATTATTTTAACTGCGCCAGTTGATTTTATTCAATAATAATTTACCATTTCCGTTGCGGAGTAGATAGAGAAATTCGGAAATGAAAATACAAATAATTATATAAATAAATAAATAAATATTGAAATTAAAATAATGTACTAATAATAAGAAATAGTAGATAAATGAAGAAATAAATTGATAATAAACAAATCATTAAATATAAATAAATACATAGATAAATAAATTAACAATTAAAAACAATTAATCAATCAATCGATAAAGAAAAT
>NC_134791.1:1166589-1175463 GCF_046742065.1 Oratosquilla oratoria | reverse complement strand
ACTCTCCTGACACTGTTTATACATGCATGGCACTGTCCTGATACTGTCCCGGCACTGTTACATCTGTGGCACTGTTCTGACACTGCCCTGGCACTGTCCTGGCACTGTTTATACATGTGTGGCACTCTCCTGACACTGTCCTGGCGCTGGTTCATGTGTGGCACTGTTCTGGCACTGCCCTGGCACTGTTTATATATGCGTGGCACTGTCCTGACACTGTCCTGGCACTGTTTATATATGCGTGGCACTGTCCTGGCACTGTTTATACATGCGTGGCACTGTCCTGGTACTGTCCTGGCCAGAATCGAAGGAACTGCAAAGTCCATAGCCTTTGAATGATTTGTTGGAAACCTTTGACCGGGTCACCAATTTCCTATGTCCTGCTGTTGTTGTTGTTATTGTTGTAGTTGTTGTTTTTGGTGGTGTGGTCGTTGTTGTTGTTTTTGTTGTGACTGTTGTTGTTGTTTTTGTTGTGACTGTTGTTGTTGGTGTCGTTATTAATATTGCTGTTGTTCTTGTTGTTCTTTTTCTTTTTGTTCTTGTTCTTACTCTTGTTCTTGTTATTGTTCTTGCGTCCCCCACCAATCACCAGCGCTTCTGTCCTTGGGTAAAAACGAAAGAGGCATTGAAGGGGGGTTAGTTACCAGAACGGAGGTGACAATATACTTCAAAAATACATCATATACATACATACATATACCAAGGGCTTTCTTCCCCCTTACACGGGAGGTAGCCAATAGACAAAGGCATAAAAACTACTCCCACCCATTCCATCCCCTACACACTCCATTTCCCTCCACCCTCTCCCCCCCCCACCTCTTTTCTCGGCACCTCCTGGATGACGGGTCATCCCTGCATCATGTCCACTGCCCTGAGTCAGCACTATATTCTAAGTAGAGATTGATCATAATCATAGAAATAATACTGCGTGACTCTGGTCCATATGGACGTCAATAAAATCCCTGAAATATTGACAATATAAGATATGAGGTCAATACTCCATATGAGGTTCATGTCTGTGTCTATGTGTCTGTCTATGTGTCTATGTGCTCATGTGGCTATGTGTTAGCCGGTGCTCTATGTGGCTGTAAAAGGCACGGTGTCCCATGGAAATGGGGAACGGTCAGCTCGGTTAGGTCAGGTCAGATAAGGTCAGGTTAGGTCAGTTTTGTTAGATTAGGTCAAGTCAATTTAGGTCAGGATAGGTCAGGTCAGGTTAGGTTAGGTGAAGTTAGGTTAGGTTAGGTTAGGTCAGGTCAGTTGAAGTTAGGTTAGGTTAAGTTAGTTCAGGTCAAATCAGGTTAGGTTAGGTTAGGTCAGGTCAAGTTAGGTTAGGTCAGGTCAGTTTAGGTTAGGTTTAGTTTAGTTCAGGCGAGGTCAAGTGATGTTAGGTTAGATTAGGTTAGGTTAAGTCAGAACATACCAATCAAGGGTACAGATGCACGAGATAATTACATATACGATTGTACAAATATGTATTGTACACACAAATATACATACACTTACATATGCATGTTTGTATATGCATATGTATATACGCGGTAGGGTGGTGAGGTAAACAAAGGGAACTGTTGGAGATTTATTACTGACGTTTCGTCCTCACCAGGAGATGTCCTGGTGGGGACGAAATGTCAGTGAATAAAACTACAGCAGTTTTTTGTGTTTATCTCACCACCTTACCACCTCATTAGTCTTATATACATGAGTATATATTTATATACTATGCATATACATATACGTTTATATATACACATCCATATGCATATACATATACATATACTTTGCAGTAATTCACATACATATACATATACATATACATATAACTTTCCTAAAACAGGAACTAAGGTAGCTTAGTCACAACGTTTTGTAAATTTAAGACACACAGGACACCACAAGTACAGAGAAAATAATACTTCGAAGACAAGAAGAATCCTATATTTCGGCTATCAACTATAGACTCTTCAGGAAAGTACTTTTCCTGAAGATGGCTACAGTTATATTGCCGAAAAATAGATTCATCTTTACTTTTCGAAGTATATTTTCTCGCCGACTGGTGGGTTTCCTGTGTGTCATATACATATACATATACACATACATATACATATACATATACACATACATATACATATACAAGGAGTAGTAGGGCCAATCCAATCGGGAGCATCTTCACAATTGTGCAAAACGTCTGATGGAAGTAATTGTGAAAATTACTGAATTGTGAATTGTGAATTGTGAAAATGTTCCTGATTGCATTGTCTCTTTTTCCTTATATTACGTCTCCGGTTCCCTGCTGGAACTTTAATTTCTAAAGTTATATACATAAACATGTATACATACACAAACACACGTGTACATATACATAAAAATGTGTACATATACAAACCTACATGTACAAATACAAATACAAACATGCATATACCAATACGTATACAAACACACACACCATTACACAAACACACATAGCCTGTACACACACACACATGTAAATATAACATATATTAAAAATATATATATATATATAATATTTATGTATATAAAATAATATATATAATATATATATATATATATATATATTTAATTATATACATAGCTAATGTGTGTGTGTGTGTGTGTGTGTGTGTGTGTGTGTGTGTGTGTGTATGTATGTATGTATGTATATACATATACACACACATACACATTGCTATGTCCTTGTTCCTGAGCCTAAACCATTCTTTGTTCTCAGTTTAGGCTGACTGGCATCCTGTTCAACGTCAGTCGTTTTGTTTACATCCCAAAAACTGTCAAATGGCTTTTGTTTACAGAATTCCCAAACAGGACACCCCCGAGTACGACACGTACAGCCATGACCAAAAGTTTTGACTCACTCAGAATTTTTAATGAGACAAAATTCAAAATTTCAGTCTGACAATTTGTCTTGTTTTTATCTGTTTAAGAAAAATATTTCATTGTAAGTTGTATATATTACGTATTTGACAAGTAGAAAATCATTTGACGTTGTGATGACTGTAGCGTGTGTCAAACCTTTTGAACGTGACTGTACATTTGGGCATAGGAAGGGCGTCGACACGGAGGGAAGCCCCGCTTTGTTTACAAACAATGACCACGTGCTCGTCAGGGTTACCAACTGTCGCGAACCAGGGCGGCCAAGGCTCCCTGGGATATGTTTGGAAATTTGAGCGCATATTTACGTTCCTGGGGGCTAATGTATCCAGCTTGATCGTCACTTGTTTTTCGTCCTGTTTTGTGTCGGTTTGCTTACATTGGGCAATCAGGAAATAAACACGCATATACACAGTAGGCAACCGCAAAGCTAATGATGTTTGGTTAAGATATTTAGTTAAGTTAGTTGAAGTTTATGTTTATATGTGGTTATTGTCAATATACAGTCTTTAACAAAAATTCCCTCCACCATTATTGAATATAATACATTAATGACCAAAAATAAAAATTATGTTTTTCACATGTTTAGTTGAAGTCTACATTTAGGTCTAGTTATTGTCAATATACAGTCTTAAACAAAAGTTTCCTCCATCATTATTGAAAATAAAAAATCACAAAACAATCTTCTGACGGCACCCAAATAAGAAAAAGGACCATACAGTACGCAAGGGACTTTAGTGGCCCCCCTACGGCCCATAGTATCGCAGGACAGTTATGATTACAGATTAAAATTTCCTCAAATAAATAGGATAATATATGTATTTATTTTCATCACAAATATCAGTACTTTCTACTATCCTTACTTAAATCTCTCTCTCTCTCTCTTCTCTCTCTCTCTCTCTCTCTCTCTCTCTCTCTCTCTCTCATTCTCTCTCTAATACAGATGGGATGCCATGAAGCTGAATAGAATAGCCTGGCGGTCGAGAGAGAGAGAGGGAAAGAGAGAGAGAGAGAGAATGAGAGACAGAGACAGAGAAAGAGAGAGGGAGAGGGTGAGCGGGGAGGAGTGAATGGCCGAGATAAAAATGCGTGAGAGAGAGAGAGACAGAGAGAGAGAGAGAGAGGAGAGAGAGAGGGAGAGAGATTGGTAATGGGGGGAAAAGAAGGGGAAGTGAGATATTCCCCCAGGGGGGAAAATACGCCCCCCAACCTGTGCAAGTAGAAGTTTCTACTATTAATAAAATCGCCTGACGGCACTAGGGAAAGGTACCATCTGGTATGGAAGGGGTCAAGACCTTAGCGCCGGCACCACGGGGATGAATAAGATCACCTGGCGACAGATAGAAGGAAAGGGAAAGGGTCAACAGGTACGAAAGGGATAGGAAAGGAAAGGGGAAGCGGAAAGAAAACGGGAAGCGGAAAGAAAACGGGGAGTGGGAGAGGGATGGGAGGGGGAAGGGGAGGGATGGGGTGAAGTATCACTCCTACGGGCTTTGTTTGAGCCCGTGCGCAGGTGTTTATGGAAGAGGAAAAGAGGAAAGGGGGGGGAGGGGGAGAGGTGGAGGGAAGAATGTGAGGGTAAGGGGTAGGGGAGGGAGGGGGAGGGTGAAGGAAGGTGTAGGAGGAATGGAAGGGAAAGAGAGGAAGGGGAGGGGGAGTGGGAGTGGTGTGAGGAGGTGAGGGGAGGAGAGAAAGGGGAAGGGGAGGACGAAGAGAGGAGGGGGTGGGAGGAGGTGTGAGAAGGGGAGGAGATAGGAAGGGAGAGGGAGTGGGAGGAGAAGGGAGAAGGGGAGGAGGAGGAGAGAGAAGGGGAAGAGGAGGATGAGGTAAACGGGGAGGAGGAGGAAGGGAGAACAGTGTTCGGAGGAGGTAGGCGAGGAGGGAGAAGGGGAGGAGTGAGCTCTGACTGGAGTGAGGAGTGTTAGGAGAAGAAATGAGAAGCGAAAGAAATTAAATTGGGGCGGAGGAGGAGGAGGAGGAGGAGGAGGACCTGTGAGAGGAACATGGACAAGATCGTTCTCGCCTCCGCCGGGCAGGAAATGAGCAAACTCCTCCTCCTCCTCCTCCTCCTCCTCCTCCTCCTCCTCCTCTTCGTCCTCCGTCCTCTCCGCCCCCTTTTCCTGTCTCCTCTTATTCTCCTGCTCTTCTTCTTTTTCCTCCTCTTCCTCCTTCTCCTCCTCCTCCTCCTACTTTTCCTCCTCTTCTCCTTCTTCCTCTCCTCCTCTCCTCCTTCTCCTCCCTCTCCTCCTTTTTTTCTTCCTCCCTTTCCTCCTCCTCCCTCGCCTCCTCCTTTCTCTCTTCCTCCTCTTTCTCCCTCTCTTCCTCCTGCTTCTCCTCCTCCTTCCTCCCTCCTCCTCTGCTCCCTCCTTCCTCCCTCCTCCTCTTCCTCCTCCTTCCTCCCTCCTCCTTCCTCCCTCCTCCTTCCTCCCTCCTCCTCTTTCTCCATCTCATCCTCCTCCTCCTCTTCCTCCTCCTCCTCCGAGTCTCCAAGGCAAAGCCGACGAAGAAAGGAAGGAAAGAGAAGAGAGAAGAAGTAGAGAAGAACGATGACAGAGACAGCAATGGAGAAATAAAAGAGAAAGAAGAAGAAGAAGAAGAAGAGGAAGAAGAAGAAGAAGAAAAAGAAGAAGAAAAAGAAGAAGTAGAAGAAGAAGAAGAAGAAAAAGAAGAAGAAATAGAAGAAGAAGAAGAAGAAGAAAAAGAGGAAGTAGAAGAAGAAGAAGAAGAAGAGGAAGAAGAAGAAGAAGAAGAGGAAGAGGAAGGAGAAGAAAAAGAAGAAGAAGAAGAAGAAGAAGAGAAAGACAAGATAGGAGAGAGAATGAAAAATAAAAGGAAAAGAGAAAATAATAAAAGAAAGAAAAAAGAAAATAAAAGATGAAAAACGAAGAGGAATAATAATAAAAAGAGGAAAAATTAAAGAGGAAGAAGAGGAGGAAAAGGATGACGAAGACAAAAAGGAAAGCGAAGAAGGTGGAATAGATGACAAGAAAAGAAGAAGAAGAGGACGAGGAAGAAGAAGAGGAGGTGGACGAGGAAGAAGAAGAAGAGGAGGAGGACGAGGAAGAAGAAGAAGAGGACGAAGAAGAAGATCAAGACGAGGAAGAAGAAGACGATGAAGAAGAAGACGAAGAAGACGAGGAAGAAGAAGAGGACGAGGAGGAAAAAGAAGAGGAGGACGAGGAGGAAGACGAAGATCAAGACGAGGAAGAAGAGACAAGAAAAAGAATGCGATGGTCAACAAGAAGAGGGGGAGAGGGGGGAGGCGTGAGTGATTCCCCGAATGCAATTCCCCCAACATTTCGACAAGACAATAAATCCCCAGAGGAAGAGGAGGAGGAAGAAGAAGAGGTGAGGAGAAGGAAGAAGAAGAGGAGGAGGAGGAGGAGGGAAATGACGATGATGAAGAGAAAGAAGAGGGGGATAATGAAGCGAAGGAGGTTAGAAACTTGTAGGAGGAGGAGGAAGAGGAAGAGGAGGAGGAAAAGATGGAAGAGAATGAAAAGGGGAGAAAAAGGAGGAAGAAGAGGGGGAAGAGAAGGATGAAGAAGATTAGAAAAAAGAGGAGGAGAAAGAGGAGAAGGAAGACGGAGAGGAGGAGGAAGAGGAGAAAAGGGGGAGAAAAGGGAGGAAGAGGAGGAGGAAGAGAGAGAGGAAGAAAAGGAGAAAAAAGCGGAGGAGGAGAAAGAGAAAGAGAAGAGGAGGAGTAGAGGGAGGAGGAGAAAGAGAAAGAGAAGAGGAGGAGTAGAGGGAGGAGGGGAGGGAGAAGGAGGAGGAGGAGAAGAAGGTAAAAGGGAAGGAGGAGGAGGAGGAAGAGAGGAAGGACAAGGAGAAGAAAGAGAAAGGGATGGAGGAGATCGAGGGTAAGGAGGAGGAGGAAGGTAGGGAAGAGGGGAGGAGGAGGAGGAATGTAGGGAGGAGGGGGAGGAGGAAGGTAGGGAGGAGGAGGAGGAACAGGAGGGAGGAGGGGAGGAGGAGGAACAGGAGGAGGAGGAGGAATTGGAAGGTAGGGAGGAGGGTAGGAGGAGGAGGAATGTAGGAAGGAGCATGAGGAGGAGCAGATGGGAGGAGGAGGAGGAGGAGGAGGAGTATGAGAAGAAGACAAAGCAAGAGAAGGAGGCGGAGGGGAACGGAGGAAAAAAAAGAGAGGAGGTTGGAACGGTGAAAAGGGAGGAAAAAAAAAAAAAAAAGGAGAAGAGAGGAGGAGGAAGAGGAGGAGGAGGAGGAGGAGGAGGAGTGGGTGTCAAGGAGAAAGATGCGAGGGTAGGAAATTGAGGTTTGTGCCGTTCGTCCACTCCTGAAGTCTTCCTTTTCTTATTTCTTAAAGAAAAACCAAAAAACCAAAAACCAAAAAAATTGGGGGGATCATCCACTATTCCAAAAAACAGGGTTCCCAAGGTTGCCCGCCCCCTCTTGGGGGTAGAACCCCCCCTATTGGAGAACCCCCCCATATGGGGAACCGCCCGTCTTTAGGAGGCTTTGGTGGAACCCTTATGGACCCGAGGCACGCATTTTTTTTTTTTTTTTTTTTTTTTTTTTCAATTTAAGATTAGGCATCTGGATGAAACGCAATACAATAAAGTACACCTATATTCTGTTATCGATACACAAGATGGCTTTTAAAAGGTGAATATTCTAAAATGTTAAGAACTAATTTAATATATAACAAAGATTTTAAGAATGGTTTAGCTATGATCACTTTTTTTTTTTTTTTTAGAAATTGATACTTTATCAAACTTCTCTCCTTGTCCAATTCCATGACTTCAAGGTCAAATTGCTCATCAGGATAGAAACGCTGGTTAGGACAAGACGACATTGAAACTCTTCAGTGAATACATGAATATCCTGGGGAGGGAGAGGAGGTGGGGGGAGAGAGGGAGGAAAGGGGAAAGGGGTACCGGGGGGAGGGGGGAGAGTGGGGGGGATACAATGTTTGTAGAGAAATGAAATCCAAGATATTTTTTTTTTTTGGGGGGGGGGGGCAGTTGGCAAGGATCTTGGAAATATAGTTTGATCCCCTCCCCCCCGTTTATCAAAAATTTGGTTTAGGGGGGGAAGTCAGCAGGATGTCTCCCCTCCCCCTCCAATTTCTCTCCACTTCCCCCTCCCCTCCACTTGCCCTCCATTCCTCTCTCCCCCCTCCCCCTACACCTCTTCCACTTCCCCCTTCCCTTCACTCTGCTTCCCCTACCCCTCCACTTCTCCCTCCCCCTCTCCTTCCACTCCCCTCCCCCCTCTCCGTCATTCCACTCCCCTCTCCTCTCTTTGACTCTTCCACTCCCCTTAAACACCCCTACCCCCTCCCCCCTTCTCTTTCCACTCCCCTTAGCCCCTCCCCCTCACTTCCACTCCCCTTACCCCATCCCCCGCCTCCCCCCTCTCCCCCTTACCCCCCTCTCCCCCTTCCCTTTCCACTCCCCTTAGCCCCTCCCCCTCTCTTCCACTCCCCTTACCCCCTCCACCCTCTCTTCCACTCCCCTTACCCCCTCCCCCTCTCTTCCACTCCCCTTACCCCCTCCCCCTCTCTTCCACTCCCCTTACCCCCTCCCCCTCTCTTCCACTCCCCTTACCCCCTCCCCCTCTCTTCCACTCCCCTTCACTTTTCCTTTCCCCCAGTCTTCGACTCCCATTATCCCCTCCCCCTCTCTTCCACTCCCCTTACCCCTCTTCCCCCCCTTCCATCCCTCACAGTCATGACTCACACGAGAGACCCCTCCCCCCCTCCCCCTCCCCCCTGAATGGAGGCTGTCCCGTCTCAGGAGAAGATGACAGCTCTCTCTCTCTCTCTCTCTCTCTAGACAATGACCCACTAGGGGAGCTCACGTCGAGACCTTTTGGCGTTGAAACAAAAGACTGTCGGGATCAGTCTTCTGTTCGTGTCAGAAGTACATGCAGTGATGTGAATATATATATACATGTATATATAAAAATATACATATGTATGTATATGTGTATGTATGCATGTATGTATGTATGTATGTATGTATTCATGTA
>NC_134791.1:1159089-1161589 GCF_046742065.1 Oratosquilla oratoria | reverse complement strand
CCTCTCTTTTCTAGTTTTCTCTTTTTTTCGGTTTCCTCTTTCTCTTTTTTCTCTCTCTCGTCTTTTCTTTTTCCTCTTTTCACTGGTTTTTTTTTTCTTCTTTTTCTCTCATGTTCGGTTTATTTTATCTTGCACTCTCTTTCTCTCTTTCCGTTATCTCTCTTTTCTCTCAGTTCTCTTTATTCTCTATTTCTCTCTCTCTTTCTCTCCTCCCTCCCTCTCCCTCTCTCTCTCCCTCTCCTCTCTCTCTCTCTCTCTCTCTCTCTCTCTCTCTCTCTCTCTCTCTCTCTCTCTCCAGTAAATTATTGGAGATATTAAAAGGAAAAATTATCATGAAATAGAGAGAGATTGAGAGATGTACCTAGAGTGGGAAAAGAGACAGTAAGGTTTCATTGTTATCAAGAGAGAGAGAGAAAGAGAGAGAGAGAGAGAGAGAGAGAGATAGCAAGGCTTCATTGTTATCGAGAGAGAGAGAGAGAGAGAGGGGGGGGGGAGGGAGGATTTCATGGTTATGGAGAGAGTGAAAGATTTTTTTTTCCTTTATCAGATGCTTCATTTGTTTTGACACACAAAGATTAATGTCTCAAAGACTTGATGCTTTCTGGGTTGTTTTCTTTGTGGCTCCAATATTTTGTGAGGAGGAGGAGAAGGAGGAGGAAGAGGAGGAAGAGGGGTAGGAGGAATAGGGGCAGGAAGAAAAGAAATGGGACGAATAGAAAGAGAAAGGGGAAATGGAAACACGTAGAAGGAGGAAGAGGAGGACTAGGAGAAGGAGGAGGAGAAGAAGAAGAAGAAGAAGAAGAAGAAGAAGAAGAAGAGAGATTAAACAGAAAGAGGAAGGGGAAAATAAGGATAAGGAGGAGGAACAAGAGATGAAGGAGGAGAAATGAGAGGAAGAGGCGAAGAAGAGAGAGGAAGAGAACAAAGAAGGTGGAGGAATAGTAGGAGGAGAAAGAGGAACAGGTGGAGGAGGAGGAAGAAAAGAAGAAGGAGTAGGAGGAGGAAGAGGAGAAGGAGGAAAAGGAGGAAGAAGTGAAGGAGGAGGAGATTGAGAAGAAGGAGAAGGAAGAAGAAAAGGGGAAAAAGAATAGGAGTATGAAGAAAAGGAGGAAGAGGTGAGGAGGAGGAGGAGAATGAGGAGAAGGAATAGGAAGAAGAAAAGGGGAAGAGAATTAGGAGTATGAAGAGAAGGAGGTAGAGGTGAGAGAGAAGGAAGAGAAGAAGAAGCAGAAAGAAAAAGAGAAAGAGGAGGAGGAGGAAGAGGAGGAGGAAGAGGAAGAAGAGGAGGAGCAGAAAGAAAAGGAGGAGGAAGAGAAGGGGGAGGAGGAGGAGGAGGAGGTGGAAGAGAAGGAAGAGGAGAAGCAGAAAGAAAAGGAGAAGGAGGAGGAGGAGGAGGAGGAGGAGGAAGAAGATGAGGATGAGGAGGATGAGAAGGAGGTAGAGGTGAGAGAGAAGGAAGAGAAGAAGAAACAGAAAGAAAAGGAGGAGGAAGAGGAGGAGGAGGTGGAAGAGGAAGAAGAGGAGGAGGAGGAGGAGGAAGAGAAGGAGGCAGTGGTGAGAGCGAAGGAAGAGAAGAAGAAGCAGAAAGAAAAGGAGGAGGAAGAGGAGGAGGAGGAAGAGGAGAAGAAGGAGTAAGAAGAAAAGAAGGAAGAGGTGAGAGAGAAGGAAGAGAAGAAGAAGCAGAAAGAAATGGAGAAGGAAGAAGAGGAGGACGAAGATAAGTTGGAAGAGGAAGAAGAGGAGAAGGAGGAGGAGAAGGAGGAAGAGGAGGACGAAGAGGAGAAGTTGGAAGAGGAAGAAGAGGAGAAGGAGGAGGAGAAGGAGGAAGAGGAGAAGTTGGAAGAGGAAGAAGAGGAGGAGGAAGATGAGGAAGAGGAGAAGGTGGAGCCGCAATCTTCCTTGACACAGACGCCTCCACACGGAATTTAAGACCACCGGACACATTACTCCTACGAGCGCAGGATCTTATCTGGGCGGTCGTGCGGAACCCCCCCAACCGGTGCCCGATCTCCGGCCTCAGTTCTCCCGCGCAGAAGAACCTCCGCAAGAACCTCGACCGTCAAGAACATCGAACTCAACATCGAAGTCATGACGATTCCGTTTAACGTCGCGAACTCTCCCTATTAGGAGGCTAGGACGGTGCTCTTTACAGAGGACCGTGCCCCTGGTCCAACTCGCTGGAGGCAAGATTCGAACTGATGTCACCTCGACCTCCGCCGCAAATAGCGACGCTCTAACCCGCTCGGCCAGCGAGGTGGCCGATGTCATCCATAGCCATGTGGATAAGTATCTTAGATACCTATAATCCACCGACATTATCCAACAAATCCACAGACTATGAGGCGAAGGAGAGGGTCACGCAGGACATTGCATGTAAACACGAGCCTCCCAGGTACAGATACGAGCAAAAGTTTTGATGCACGTGGAGTTTTTTATGTTGCAAAATTTAAAATCATTATTCGATTTTTTTTTTTTTTTTTTTAGTACATCTGTGACAAGT
>NC_134791.1:1151589-1156589 GCF_046742065.1 Oratosquilla oratoria | reverse complement strand
CTTCATTATCTCCTCCTCCTCCTCCTCCTCCTCCTCCTCCCCTATTTCTCTTCCTCCTTTTCCTCCAGTATCTCTTCCTCCTCCTCCTCCTCCTCCTCCTCCTCCTCCTCTTCCTCCTCCTTAATTACTCCAACAGTCACTCTCGTGGTCTTTCCCCTAATTCCACCTCCTAATCCCTAATTTAATCTCTTTATCCCCTATTCGCCCCATCCATTCAGCTCCTCCCCCCCTTCCCCCTTCTCCCACTCTCCTACTCTCCTTCTCTCTCTCTCTCTCTCTCTCTCTCTCTCTCTCTCTCTCTCTCTTTCTCTGTCTTTCTTTCTCTGTCTCTCTATCTCTCTCCCTCTCCCTCTCTCCCTCTCTCTCTCTCACTCTCTCTCTAACTCTCTCTCACTCTCTTTCTCCCTCCCTCTCTCTCTCTCTCTCTCTCTCTCTCTCTCTCTCTCTCTCTCTCTCTCTCTCTCTCCTCTCTCTCTGTCTCTCTCTCTCTCCCTCTGTCTATCTGTCTGCCTGTCTGTCTGTCTCTCTCTCTCTCTCTCTCTCTCTCTCTCTCTCTCTCTCTCTCTCTCTCTCTCTCTCTCCCTCTCTCCCCCTCCCTCTCCCTCCCTCTCTCCCTCTCCCTCTCTCCCCCTCCCTCTCTCCCCCTCTCCCCCTCCCTCTCTCCCTTTCTCCTCTCTCTCTCTCTCTCTCTCTCTCTCTCTCTCTCTCTCTCTCTCTCGCTCTCTCTCTCTCTCTCTCTCTCTCTCTCTCTCTCTCTCTCTCTTTCTCTTTCTCTCTCTCCCTTCACGTTTGTAAACAAATGTACAAATGTACAAATGTGCTAATGTACAAAGTTTGTATTCCGTTTCAGAAGATGTTGCATTTGTATTTACGACTGAAGTTCAGGAAATATATTCAGCATTTCCTGAAATCGCATTCGTCTTCGCACGTGCTGGGTGGTCCTTTTCCCGTTTTATAATTTCTGCCACCAGATGATTTTATTCACTCCGTGGATTCCCTCTTAGTAGCAGAGGGGGCCTGTATATATATATATATATATGTATATATATATATATGTATATATGTGTATATATATATATATATATAGATA
Organism: Oratosquilla oratoria; assembly: GCF_046742065.1. NCBI lineage: Eukaryota > Metazoa > Arthropoda > Malacostraca > Stomatopoda > Squillidae > Oratosquilla > Oratosquilla oratoria. Next base: position 1,155,499 of record NC_134791.1, on the reverse strand, counting down.
TATATGTGTGTGCTAATAAGAACACGGGTACGTGTGTTCACTTATGCAAGGTAGACCACTTGGAAAAAGAAACTAACGAAGCAGAGCGCTTTCGTATATATTGCACTGAAGATGTAATATACGAAAGCGCTCTGCTTCGTTAGTTTCTTTTTCAAAGTGGTCTACTTTGCATATACATATAAATATATATATATATACATATATGTATATATATATATATGTATATATATATATATATATATATATATATAATATATATACATATATATAAATGTTTTGACTGCCGTTAGGTGATTTCATTCAACTAAAAGACTCGTGAGGAAACTACGCCGGTAGGCGCTGCATGGTTACTGCCGGGGCCGCCACCTTTGCCCTAAGGACTTTGGGAACTGGGGAGGAGTGCGAGATTCGAACCTACATCCAAGCTCATGGTAGACCACCAAGTAGGCTACAGCTGACGTCATCAGTGACGTGTTGCCGTCAGGTGATTTTATTCAATTAAAGAGGTCCTTTGCTACTCGGAAAGAAAATGGCGGAATTGAACAAACATGATTTGAGGTTTTCGGAGTCCTGGAAGGGAGTCCTGGAACGAGTCCTGGAATGTATATAAGAAGAAAAAGAACAAAATTGGACGCTAATGGCGAGTAAATACGAAAAGAAAAAAATCTGGAAAAAAAATTATGGGGAGTTTTCTTGTATAAATATATGTATATATATATATGTGTGTGTGTGTGTGTGTGTGTGTGTGTGTGTGTGTGTGTGTGTGTGTGTGTGTGTGTGTGTGCGTGTGTCAATCTTGAAATAATTATATCCACGTTTTGGGAAATTAAGGATCTTATTGGTTTTGTTTTGTTTTACTCTGTTTTGTTTTGTTTTATTTTGTTTTATCTTATTTTTTGGTTCGTTTTGTTTTGTTTCATTTTTAGTTTCATTTTGTTTTGTTTTATTTTTTGTTCATTTTGTTTTGTCTTATTTTTTCATTTTGTTTTATTTTATTTTGTTTTGTTTTATTTGTTCGAATTTTTGTCTCAATCCGTTTGACCTTATTTTGTTTATTATTGTTTTATTCAATGTCTTTATAATGTTTCAATTTTCTTATCTTTTAGCTTGTTTTGTTTTCCATTGTTTTATTTTGTTATGGTTTACTTGCTTAATGTCATTATTTCATTTGTCTTCTGTTGACTTTATGTTCTATTTCAGTCTACTTATATTTCATTTTATATTTTGTTTTATTTTTGCTTTATTTTGTTTTATTCTATTTTTCATTTCGTGTTCTCTAAATCTATTTAATTTCAGCTATTTTATTTTAATTATAATTCAATTTTACTTTATTATTTTGTCTTTTTTTTCTATTATATTTGTTTTCCTTGTATTCTATTTTTTTTATATTTTGCTCTCTCCTTTTTTTATCTAATATATTTCATCTCTTTTATATTATTTTATTTCTATTGTATTTTTATATATGTTTTTCATTCTATTGTTTTTTATTTTATCTTATTTTGTATCACTTTATTTTATATGTGCATTTCATCTTATCTCTTTATTCTATTCTATTTTTCTTCTTCCTCTTTTTTTATAGAGATAAGCCCCATTTTCAGGGGGGGAAAGACACACTTTGAAGAGTTTATTCTGGCCTTTCCCAAGCTATTTTATTCAGTTGGCTGTAATCCCCTTTGCGGGAAAGTTTTAGGCTCAGTTAACCTTTCTGCTTCGCTGACGATTCTTCGACCCGAAGAAAACGGAACCGGGTTACCCCCTCCACCCGCTCCCCGGCACCCTCCGAGAGGCGCGCACCGAAAAAAGGAATTTCTTTCACAGATGGTCCTTCCCCCCCCCACATGGGTTATGTTTTTTTTTTTCTTTTTTTTTTTGCATCGTGTTTTTTTTATTTTAGCTTTTTTGTTATTATTTTTGGAAGGATTTATTTTCCTTTATTTTGCCTTTTTTCAAATATATCTATATTTTATTTGGATTGTATAAGAACACATTACTCATAGGTATATGTACAATACTGAATGGGTCCCAGTGAACAGATATACATTTTTATCAACCACAATACACTTTAATTCTAAGCCATCAACATCGAGAGATTCGAGGAGGCCAACATACAGAAATTGAAACGTGGTACGGCCAAGGACTCGAACCTGTGCTAGCACATGACAAGTATTAGTGACTTAACCGATTGCGCCATCAAAAAAATAAAATAAAATTCATAGGTATATATGTGTGTGTGTGTGTGTGTATATTATATATATATATATATATATGTATGTATGTATGTATGTATGTATGTACGAGTATGTATATATACTCACACGATTTATGAAGCTCTCTCCGCGTAGAGCTCCAGGAACCTCCCACGAGCAAAGCACGTGATCCAAGACCGACTCTAAGACACGTAGGTGGCGCCTCGGTCACCAACGGAAACGGCGGCGTGGGCAACCCGCGAAGGAGAAAAAGGGCGGGAAGGGCGGTAAGGTCCGCCCAATGGCGTGGAAGGGGAAGAGGCAATGGCGTGAAGAAGGACAGGAAATAGAAGGAAATGGAGATATGGGAGGAGGAGGAGGAGGAAGATGTCCTATTTTGAGAGCGAAATAGAAAGCCAGAAATGGAAAAAGCCGTGTGGGACTGTGTGTGTGTGTGTGTGTGTGTGTGTGTGTGTGTGTGTGTGTGTGTGTTGTCTGGCTTTTATGATTGTATTTATTTACATGTTCATTGATCTATGTATTAATTAATGTATTTTTCATGCATCTATTTACTTATTTATCTTTATTTATTTATTTTTTATCTACTTAATAATTTTTCATCCATTTATTGGCTTCACTTTCTTATTCATTTTTATTTCTTTGTTTATTTTCTTACATTTTCTCTCATTTTATTCATTTGTGTATTTATTTACTTTTTTTCGAAAACTTAGATATCTGAGACATAAGCCAAATAGATAAAAAGAGATTAAGAGAAGCAAGAAGAAGCCAGACACGAAAGAGAGAGAAAGAGAGAACGAGAAAAAGAAAGAGAGAAAGCGAGAGAGAGAAAGAGAGAGAGAGAAAGAGAGAGAGAGAGAGAGAGAGAGGGAGAGAGGGAGGGAGGGAGGGAGAGAGAGAGAGAGAGAAACAGCAAGAGAAAGAGAGAGAGAGAGAGAAACAGCAAGAGAAAGAGAGAGTAGGTAATCAATGCGCACAGGCCATGCCCCTTTTGGGAAAAGTGGGCGTGGCCTATAAATGATTCATCTTCGGTTTTATTCCGTTTGATCTCACTCAGAGACCGAACTCGGTTCGCCTCCCCGTGGACAGACACGGATACCATGTGACTCATGAGCTCTGTGATTGTTTTACTCATAGACAGGCGATTTTGTTCAACTCAGGAAATGAGTCAAAGATGAATAAACGTTGTTTACATTTAGGACAAATTTAGGAGAGAAAAAAAATTATATCACAGAATATGATGTGGATGCTTTGCTTTGATGAGGCTACCCACTAATAAGGAGGAAAATTCTTTTGGTGTGTATGTATATATGTGCGTAATGTATGTATATAATGTATGTATGTATGCATACATGCATGTATGTATATATGTATGTATGTAATGTATGTACAATATATAATGTATGTATGCACCGTGTGTATGTATGTATAAATGTATGTATGCATGTATATATGTATCCATGTATATATGTATGTATGTAATGTATGTATACTTTTCTGCATGAGGGGACGGAGAGGGGGGTCGCCGAATTTATGAAGCGGCCTTGCTGTGAATGTGCTGTGTCTTGCGACACTGCTTCTGACCCAGGGCAGTGGACAGGATGCAGGGATGACCCGTCATCCAGGAGGTGCCAAGATGGGGGGAGAGGGGGAGGGTGGAGGGGAGTGGAGTGTATGGGAAGTGGAATGGGTGGGAGTGGATTCTA
>NC_134791.1:1104089-1139089 GCF_046742065.1 Oratosquilla oratoria | reverse complement strand
TAAGGACTTACTACATACGTTTTCCTACCTTCCAACACTAACGAGACAAGACTTACCGACACTGGTGCCACGCTCCGTGATCCTATAGCTCTTCCAACACCACAGACAACATCCCTTCCAACAATGTTGTCACCAGTCTATGTGTTTCCTTTGCCAACTATTCTCTCATCACACTTTTCCAACAATTCTGCCACCACCTTTCGTCGACTAAGACATTCTAGGCCTCGCCACGGCCAACACGACTGACAACACTACCAACATCCCTATTCCAGCAGTTGTTTCACTTTGCCTACCAACAATCCTGCCAACATCCATCGCCCGGGACATTCGAGGCCTTTCTATAGACAACAACACTTCTGACAACATTGCCAAAATGCTTCTTCCAACAGTCTCGTTTCACTTTGCCTGACAACAATCCTGCCAACATCCATCGCCCGGGACATTCGAGGCCTTGCTGTAGACAACAACACTCCTGACAACATTGCCAACATGCCTTCTTCCACCTCCTGCTTCCATCACTTGTGACAACATTCCTCGTTTGCTCTGACCACAGTTTCGTCCTTTTCATCAAAAACTCAAACCCTATCCCATCATGATCCTACTCTTTTTTCTCTCTTTTTCTCTCTTTTTTATTTCCTCTTTTTACTTTGTTTTCTCCTCTTTCCTCCCTTCTGTCTTTTGTTTTCTCTCTTTTTTCTTTTCTTCTATTTCCTCTCTTCTGTCTTTTTTCTCTATTCTCTCTTTTCTCTTTTCCTTCTTCTGTCTTCTCTCTTTTCCATTATCTCTCATTTCTCCTCTTCTCCCTTTTCTCTTTTCTCTCACTTCTCTTTTCTCTTCTGTCTTCTCTCTTTTCTCTTCTCTTTTCCCTCTTCTGTCTTCTCTCTTTACTCTGATCTCTCATTTCTCCTCTTTTCCCTTTTCTCTTTTCTTTTTTCTCTCTTCTCTCACTACTCTCTCTTTTCTCTTCTCCAGCCCAAGTACCATTATCAATGGTTGTGCATGCACACACACACACACACACACACACACACACACACACACACACACACACACACACACACACATACACACACACACAGCACATATATGTATTTATATATATATACATATATATATATATATATATATATATATATATATATATATATAAGAGAGAGATTCGCTAGTGACGACATTAATTTGATAATTCTTATGACAGTCACATGTAGGACTCGAACCTACTGCTCAGCTATCGGTAAGACAAATGAACAGAACCCTCTCGACCAAGTGAGGCTACAAAAGTCTTGTTACTCGAAATCTTTCTGATCCCCGACGATAGGAAATGTCACTAATCTGCGACCCCAGTTCCTGTTTCACGCGAGACCCGAGCCCACTCGTGGGAGGGGGTAAGGACTGGTGAACATATATATATATATATATATATATATATATATATATATATATATATATATATATATATATTATGTATATATATTATTGTTATTATTATTAATATTATTATCATTATCATTATTATTATTATTATCATCATTATTATTATTATTATTATTATTATTAGTACTACTATTATTATTATTATTATTATTATTATTATTATTATTACTACTATTATTATTATTATTATTATTATTGTTATTAATATTATTATTACTATTATTATTATCATCATCATCATCATCATCATCATCATCATGATCATCATTATCATCATTATTTATTATTGTCGTTATCATTACTATTATCATTATCATTAATTTTTATTATCATTGATATAATTATCATCAATATCATCATTATCATTATTATTGTTATCATCAGATATTATTGTCATTGATATAATTATCAACAAATTATCATTATCATCATTATTAGTTATTATTATCTTTATTGTTATCACTATTTTATTCATTATCACCGTCATTCTTATTATTGTTGTTGTTACATCATAATCATCATCATCATCATCATCATCATCATCATCATCATCATCATCATCATCATCATCATCATCACCATCATCATCTATCACTGCTATTTCCACCATTCGTTGTAGTAGTAGTGGCAGTAAATGTAGTTCCAACAGTAGTACATAAGCACCAGTATTGTTTTCCTGAGAGGTCCCTCGCCAATTGCCCTATGGTCGTCACGCGTCATAGGTCCCCGATAGTTATAATCTATTCACGTAGGTTTGGCATCGGGAACAAACGGACAGACACAATCGGACTTATTGGGGGGGAGGCGGTTAGGGGGCAGTTAGGGGGCGGTAGGGTAGCTGTGGAAGAGTTATAGGAGCGTGTAGGTACGTCAGATCAATATGGTTGCCTAGCAGTTCTCAACCGCATGTTGTATATTTGTTATGTGGGTACCAACTCACTTGCACTCGGTGTGTTCATAACAGAGAACGAGAAAAATATGTGAAGAGCGATGTGCGTATGATCTCGCTAATGATAAAAATAAGGTCAATAAAATCGTCTGGCCAGAATAAAATATCTCAAGTGTGACATGGAGACTACTTTTTACTTAACCCAGATGATCTTTAACCATTATCTAAACCTTTCGCATCGTTTCGTTCACATAGACAATAATTATTGACAATAATCTATTCAATGTTTCCAATTATATTGAAAATTAAGACATTTATTTTTCTTCCAATACCCCCAAAATATCTCTAGAAGTCTTTCAATAATATCTAGTATTAAACTTGTAGTAATTATTAAGTACCTTGTTTCGATATTGCCAATAAATTCATTAATACCGTCAATAAATATATCAATATTTCAATAGATATATCAATATTGTTCTTAGATATATCAATATTGTTAAATATACCAATATTTTTCATAGATACATCAATATCTTAAATGAATACATCATTGTAGAAAAATATATAAATATGGTCATTAATGTCCATGAATATGACATTATTGCTAATAGATATATCTAAATGTAAGAACAGTAGGTTAGGAAGAATCTAGTTTATCACCGGATAAAACAAAAGTAAAAGATAAATGTGATATTCAGTAAGATGATGATAACTATAAGATCTGCATTCGTACTTTTATAAGAAGACATAGACAATGTTTTCGCAAACACAGAAGCCGCCAAAGTTAGATTGCATCACATAAAGGGGATTTTTGCTTCAACAATTTATTATATACTCTGATAACATTAAAATAGAGACGGAAAATACCTTAACTGGCGACCCTTAACCGTCTGTTTACATCTGTGACGTGGCAATATGGCGCCGATGACGTCATGTCGCTTATCTATTATATACTATGATTACATTAGAATAGAGACGGGAAAAACGCTAACCGGCTACCTTCCCCCGATTGTATACATCTGTGACGTGGCATTATGGTGTAGATGACGTCAAGTCGCTTATCTATTATACATTATGATTACATTAGAAAAAGCCTAACCGGCAACCCTCACCCATTTGTTTACATCTGTGACGTGACAATATGGCGTCGATGATGTCATGTCGCTTATCTAGTATGTACCATGATAACATTGGAAAAAAAGAGACGGAAAAAAAACTAACCGACAACCTTCCCCGTTTGTTTACATGTGTGACGTAGCAATATGGCGTCGATGACGCCATGTCGCCTCGAAGTTGCTCATCTTGAAACATTTCTACGAAGTTGTCGGTCGTTCTGTGCCCTCCCGCTCGTAAACCGCTCGATGGGCGACGGCTGCATTAAGCGCTAGAACATTCCTAGCGGTTTCTAGCTAAACAGCTTCCTCGCTGACAGGTTCATTGGCTCTTTCGAGACATTCTAGGAGGAACAAGCATGGACACAGATCTGAGCGGAATGGCGTTGGACATAATCTCGCACATAAACACGCGTGTAAGTTAGGTTAGCAAATTAAGATAGGCAATCCAATGAATCGTAGGTTTACTTTACAGTAATACTAAAGAGAATCCTCCAAGACTTACCACCGAGACGGGAATGCAGGCTACTGTGTCAGGTTGATTTGTCCGCTGTCTGCTGCAGTCTGTGTGTATTAGGCTGTTCAGATTTGGTCTTCTCTTTATATTTTATTCTGGCTACCCGACATGCGATAGTATTCAAATGAAGATAAACTCTCTCTCCTTCCTTCTCTCTCTCTCCCTCTCTCTCTCTCTCTCTCTCTCTCTCTCTCTCTCTCTCTCTCTCTCTCTCTCTCTCTCTCTCTCTCTCTCTCTCTCTCTTCCTCAGATAGGATACTCACTGTCTATTTACTAGACAGCCAATATTTTAGAAACTGTAATCACACCCCTACGGACCAGAGTCAAATGACAATTTTCTATTGCTGAAGACTAGTGTCAGTTGGATATATATGTGCATGTATATATATATATATATATATATATATATATATGATATATATATATATATATGTGTCTTCAACTCTTCATCCTTTCTGCTACATACATACATACATACATACATACATGGACACATATATAAATGCAAATATTTATCTATATATATATACCAAGAGCTTTCCCCCCCTTATATGGGAGGTAGCTAAGTCAGAGTCACGTATCTATTCCCACCCATTCCACTCCCCTCCACCACCCCTTCCCCCCTATCTCATCTCAGCTCCTCGTGGATGACGGGTCATCCCTGGATCCCTCAACACATATACGAGTACATGTATGACTTTTAACCTCCGCCCTCCCTCTCTCCATTGTGATACACTCATTAAATCTTTACCACCTCTTTGGTGGGATATTGTCCACAAGAAGAGTGGGGGAGGGGGGGGGAGAGGAGAGAGGGGGGAAGGAGGGGGAGGGGAGGGAGGAGGGGGAGAGGAAAGAGGGAGAAGGAGGGAGAAAGGAAATAAAGGGAGGAAGGAGGGGAAGAAGAAATAAAGGGGGGAGTAGAGGGAGAGGGAATAGGGTGGAGGAGGGGGAGAAGGAAGAGGGGGAAGGAGGGGGAAAGAAAATAGGGAAGGAGGAGGGGGAGAGGAAAGAGGGGGAAGGAGGGGAGAGGAAAGAGGGGGAAGGAGAAGAGACGGGAAGAGTGGAGGAAGAGGGAAGGAGAGATATGGGGAAGAGCGGAGGAAAGGGGGAAAGGGGAAGAAGAATATAAAGGGCGAAGGAAAGGGGGAGAAGGGAAAGAGACGGGAAGAGGGGAAGGAGGGGGAGAGGAAATTGGGGGAGAAGGGAGGGGGGAGAGGAAATGGGGGGAGAAGGGGAAGAAGAGAGGAGAAGGAAGAGGGCAAGGCGAAGGAAAGGGGAAGGAGGGGAAAAGGAGAGAGGAGGAAAGGGGAAGAAAAGGGGGGAGGGAGTGGAAAGGGCATAGGAAAGGGGAAGGAGGGGGAGAGGAGAGGGGAGGAACGGGGAAGACGAGGTGAGGAGGAAGAGGGGAGAAGGGAGAGGGCAAGGCGAAGGAGGGGAAAAGGAGAGAGGAGGAAAGGGGAAGAAAAGGGGGGAGGGAGTGGAAAGGGCATAGGAAAGGGGAAGGAGGGGGAGAGGAGAGGGGAGGAACGGGGAAGACGAGGTGAGGAAGGAGTGGGAAGAGGGTAGGAATAGGGGAAAAGGAGAAGGAAGACATAAGGTGGGGGTGTAGGGGGGAAAAGAATATAAAAACCGGGGGGAGGGGAGGGGGAGAGGGGAGGAGGGGAGGAGGTCTACGAGTACTGAAGCGTTACGAGTGTGTTCTTGAGCTCTATGCCCATATAAGGAAATATGATCTCTCGTTAGTGCGTCTCGGAATCGGATCAAAAGGACATTAAGGAAGCGTCGCTGGCGGTGATACCAAAGCGACAGTGTGGGCAGTTGGGGTGTGGGTTCTGTTTGTAGCATCGTTATCTCACTCTTTTTCTTCTTCTCTCTTTTCTTCGTTTCTGCCCCTCGCTCGTTCTCTCTCTCTTTCTCTCTCTCTCTCTCTCTCTCTCTCTCTCTCTCTTTCTCTCTCTTTCTCTCTCTCTCTCTCTCTCTCTCTCTCTCTCTCTTTCTCTCTCTTTTTTATTCTCCTTTAGTTATATTTCTTTTTCTATCTTTTTCTCTCTCTCTTTCTCTTCCTATTTCTCTTTCTCTTTCTCTTCCTATTTCTCCGTCTCTGTATCTTTCTCTGTCTCTTCCTTTGTCTCTTTCTCTTTCTTTTTCTCATTCTCTTTCTCTTTTCCTTTCTCTATCTTTCTCTTGTTCATTCTTTCTCTTTCTCTTTTCCTTTATCTTTCTCTTTTTCATCCTTCCTCTTTTTTCTCTTCTTTTTCGCTCTATTTTTTCCTCTCCTCTTTACTCCTCTTTCTCTTTCTCTTTTCCTTTCTCCTTTCTTTCTCGTTCTTTCTCTTTCTTTTTCTCTTTCTCTTTCGCTCTTTTTTCCTCTTTCCTCATTACTTCTCATTTCTTTTTCTTTCCTCCTTTTTTTTCTTACAAAGGATTGCAAAAGCGGATCATGCCAACAGGAGACCTTTTGGTCCATATCTAGGTCGGATGCGAAAAAATCATAATAATGATAAGTGAATTAATGAATAAATAAAAACTATAATAATATAAATAATAAATAAAATGTATAAATAAATGCATAGGTATAGTTAAGTAATAAACAAACAGGTAAATATCAAATGATAATAAATTGACATATAACTAATAATAAATGAGAATCAAGTAAATAATAATAAGCAAATAGACAAATGATGGTAAAACAAATAATACTAAATAAATGATAGTCATTACAACATCTTGCCGAGGTGTTTATCTAAATGATTCTTAAAGCTTCGAATTGAACTACATTGCACTGCATCTGCAGGAAGTTTATTCCATTCATTAACTACACGGTTGGCGAAGTTGTATCTGCCCACTTCCAAATTACATGTATTTCCTGACAGTTTGAAACCATTGTTTCTTGTCTGATTTTCATTCATTGTGAAAATTTTGTCACTTTTGATGTTGCTATTTCCCTTTAGAATCTTAAAGACCTGTATCAAGTTACCTCTGAGTCTACGCTTTTTTCTCCTTTCCTTTATTTTCTGCCTAGTGTAGGCCTTATGGTCTCTTGCAGTCTCCTTCATTCTTATGTTCTTATATTCTCTCTCTCTACCATTTTTTCGTTCTCTCTTTCTCTTTTTTATCATACCTGACGCCAAAGGGTTTCCTTCATCCAAACAATTTTGTTCAGCCGAGGGAAGATCCCCCAAGCCCCCCAAAGCCTCCCTAAGCCCCCTCAAGCCCCCAAGCCCCCAAGCCCCTAAAGCCTCCCCAAGCCCCTTCAAGCCCCAAGCCCCCTCAAGCCCCCAAGCCCCCTCAAGCCCCCAAGCCCCCAAGTCACCCCAAGCCACCCAACCCCCCAGCCACCCTTAAGCCCCCAAGCCCCCTGACCCCCGCAAGCCCCCTGGGCCCCTCCAAACACCCCCAAGCCCCCAAAGCCACCCAAGCCACCCCAAGCCACCCAGTCCCCTCAAGCACCTCCAAGCTCCCCCAAGCCCCCCAAGCCCCCGAAACCCCCCAAGCCCCCGAAACCCCCCAAGCACCCCAAGCACCCCAACCCCCCAAAGCCCCCCAAAGCCCCGCAAGCCCCCCAGAGCCCCCCAAAGCCCCCTTAAGGGGGGTGAGGGGTCGAAAAAGGGCTGAAGGCGGGAGAGTCTGCCGAGGCTTTTGTCTCCGCCTGTACGAGATAATGTCGACGGAATCCTGAAGCAGACTGTAGTTCCTCGACGAGTCTTGAAACAGAAGTTATTTACCGAAAGCAAACAGCCGGACATAATTATTTCTGAGAATAAATATAAAAGAAGAAACTCGATAACTTTGAGCGTAAGGGAATATGAAGGAATGACCTCACGAAATATCACGAGATGAAAGTCTCACTGTCTCACGGGTCCTCATTCTCTGAGGTTGGGTAATTCTGTGTAAACTCATGATCTCACGACTTTTCTTTTATTCATACTCTCACGTGATTTCGTACACACACACACACACACACTTGAGCATGTTCTCACGTATTTATTCATGCACTCTCACAATCTCACATATTTTGGATGTCCACGTATTCTCACTAGTCTCTCACACATTCTCACATATGATCTTGCACACTCATATACATACTCAAATTCTCATATCCCTTGTCTCACTTTCCCACACACACGCGTGCATACACACACACACACACACACACACACACACACACACACACACACACGACTCAATGGCGCAGTTGATAAAGTTCCCGGCCGCCACTACGGCGGTCCGGGTTCGAATCCCACCCAGGGCTGAAATAATTTCAGTATCGCTGCGCTGCGGGTCATTACTCCAACTTTCGTGGGCGAGGAGTTGGGTGTGTGTGTGTGCGTTACCCATAGATCGGTCATATATGAGCTCTGAGCTCTCATCCGGGAGGGAAATAGCTGTCGATCACGAATCCAACACGTGATCCAAGACCATGGTGAATCACAAACATTTACTCATAGTCTCATATGTCCACATACTCACATATCCTCATGATTTGATTCATTCTCACAAACTGAAACTCACACTATCTCACTATCTCACGCTCTCACACACAATCACAAACTGTTGCACACTATGATAGGCTCTCACGTTCTCACACACTCCCACACCCTCTCACGCCCTCTTGCACAGTTAATGAACCAGAGAATTCAACGTCATGGACCGAAAGCGTGAGACAGACAGGCAGGCAGGCAGACAGACAGACACAGACAGACAGACAGACAGACAGACGTAAGGAAGGATGAACGGAGGGTAAGACAGACGGACAGACAAACACAGACAGATGTAAAGAAGGATGGAAGACAGACAGACAGACACACAGACAGAAAGACGTAAGGAGGGATGAACGGAGGGTAAGACAGACAGACAGATAGACTGACAGACACAGACAGATGAGCAGATAGACAGGCAAACAGATAAATAGACAGATAAACAGACAGGCAAACATACAGGTAGCCAGACACAGATAGACAAACAGACAGGCAGACAGACAGATAAACAGACAGGCAGACAGATAGACAGACAGGCAGACAGACAGACAGATAAACAGGCAAACAGACAGGTAGATAGACAATCAGATAGACAGGCAGACAGATAGACAGATAAACAGACAGGCAGACAGACAAACAGACAGGCAGACAGACAGACAGATAGACAGATAAACAGATAAACAGACAGGCAAACAGACAGGTAGATAGACAGGCAAACAGACAAGGCAAATCAGACAGGACTGAATCCTCCTTCAACACTGGACAGTAAACATCAGTTTTACGGTGGTGGCCCCTTAACGTCAGCCAGAATCAAATCAATAAAGACCACTTTTCCCCAGTAGAAAATAGAACATCTACCTCGTCATCTACCTAAGCTTTCTTCTTCTTCTTTTTCTTCTTCTTCTTCTTCTTCTTCTTCTTCTTCTTCTTCTTCCTCTTCTTCTTCTTCTTCTTCTTTGGATTCTTCTTTGGATTCTTCTTCTTCTTCGGATTCTTCTTCTTCTTCTTCTTCTTCCTCTTCGGATTCTTCTTCTTCTTCGGATTCTTCTTCTTCTTTTTCTTCTTCTTCTTCTTCTTCTTCTTCTTCTTCTTCTTTTTCTTCTTCTTCTTCTTCGGATTCTTCTTCTTCGGATTCTTCTTCTTCTTCTTCTTCTTCTTCTTCTTCTTCTTCTTCTTCTTCTTCTTCTTTTCCTCCTTCTCCTCCTCCTTGAAGATTAAGATAACAGACAACGGTGATCATCTTCATTCTTGATGTCGTTAAGTGATTTTATTTACCTGGGAAGAGCTCACTATGTAAATGTATTTTGTGTTTAATTTATTCTGTTTAACGTCAACTAGTCGAAATTTCGTCGACAGAGACACCGGGATTGAGCGTTCGACCAGTTTTTCGACCAGTTAACTCAAATGGTCGAAGTAAATGTCATCAAAGGATTACAAGATTGCGTGTTCTACCAGTTTGTCGACCAGTCGACTTAACTGGTCGAAAAGTCGTCGACGAAGAGAGCGAGATGACGTGTTCGACCAGTTTGTCAACGAAAAGTCGTTGACAAAGAGAGCGAAATTACGGCGTTCGACCAGCTTGTCCACAGGTCAATTCAACTGGTCGAAAAGTCGTCGACAAAGCGAGTGAGATGATGCGTTCGACCAGTTTATCGACCGGCCGATTCAACTCGTCGAATGACCGTCGACGAATCTGCGCAAGGTCGCGTTCGGCCAGTATCGACCAGTCGACTCATTTGGTCGATAAAAATCGTCGACGATACATCGAGAAATTGAGTTCGACCAGTGTCGACCAGCCAGCAATCAGGCGACGCAGACTCTAATTGGATAGAAACTTTAGGGAGGGAGGGAAGGGGGGGAGGGAGGGAAGGGGGAGGGAGGGAGGGAAGGGGGAGGGAGGGAAGGGGGAGGGAGGGAAGGGGGAGGGAGGGAAGGAGGGAAGGGGGAGGGAGGGAGGGAGGGAAGGGGGAGGGAGGGAAGGGGGAGGGAGGGAGGGAAGGGGGGAGGGAGGGAAGGGGGAGAGAGGGAGGGAAGGGAGAGAGAGGGAAGGGAGAGGGAGGGAAGGGAGAGGGAGGAAAGGGAGAGAGGGAGGGAGGGAGGGAGGTAAAGGATGGAGGGGGGGAGGGAGGTAAAGGGGAATTAGGTAAAGTTGTTTTGTGTGTCCCCTTTTTTTTTTTTTTTTTTTTTTTTTTTTTTTTTTTTTTTTTTTTTTTTTTTTTTTTTTTTTTTTTTTTTTTTTTTTTTTTTTTTTTTTTTACTATGAAACCCAAATCTGGTTCGTATTCTTATTTATTTGTTTATTCATCTTTCTATTTGTTTATCGATATTATTTAATTTTATTTATCTATTTATTCATCTATTTTATTTAATGAATTTATTTTCTTATTCCACGTTCTTCGATCTTAACTGCCGTCAAGTGATTGTATTCGACCCCATGACACTATCTCCCGTTATCTATAGACTATATTCTCTTCGTGTTTGTAGAGAACCTTAACTAACCTATTAGCTACAAGATTCTCGATAAAAAAAATTATTCTGGTTAACGATAGGCGATTTTATTCAGTCTTCCGCACTTATATACTCGTATACACATATATATGTATATATATATATATATATATATATATATACACACACACACACACACACACAACGAGAATGCGACAACAACGAACAAAGAATTCGCATTTATTTGCAAATAAATCCTTTCTTGGCAACCTTACGCACAAGCCCCGCCCCCTCGTGCCCGGCCAAGACTCTAAAGATGCACTTTGCATGCGCAACAGCCTCTTCTTCTGCAACAGAGACATTGATGAGGCCTCATGTCGAGATACACGTCTCCGTTTGGGCCCAAACTGTCTCCACCAATCAGGAGGGAGCATTCGCTGGACTGAAGCTGTCTCCACCAATCAGGGGAGAGAGGCGTGGCATAGGGAGGGGCCTCTGTGCAAAGTTGCCATGAACACCAATGACGCGCCAGGAATAGGTCCGAGTTTAACTCCACAGAGTCACGTGACCTTAGGGTGTTCTGTGACTTTACACCCGGGCGGGGCGGCGTGACGTCACTTAGATTTTATGACGTTATTTTTAGGCTTTGTGATGTCATTCTTATATTTTGTGACGTCATTCTTATGTTTTGTGACGTCACTCTTAGGTTTTGTAGTGCCATTCACAAGCTTTTTAACGTCACTCGTGAGCTTTGTGACGTCATTCGTGAGGCTTGTGGCGTCACTCGTGAATTTGTGACGTCACTCGTGAGTTTTGTGACGTCATTCTTTAGTTTTGTTATGGAGATGCTGTTTTCGGTGATAATGGTATCACTACGTAATACCACCTCCCAACGACGTAATGTGTGTGTTGACCACTGCAACCTGATGCACATGTATACGTCATCGACGTATTTCGACGTCAACGTTTGACCTAAAAGACCCTCATAAGAGAGGGGTCAATACATCACGTGACTCCAACGAAAAAGGGCTCTCCCAAGGGCTCTTCTAAGAGCTCTCCTAAGGGATCTCCTAAGAGCTCTTTTAAGGGCTCTTCTTAAGCAGGATCTCCTGAGGGCTCTCCTAAAGGATCTCCCAAGGCTCTCCTAAGGCAGGTTATTCTAAGTGATCTTCTAAGGGGTCTCCTAAGAGATCTAAGGGATCTCCTAAGGGGTTTCCTAAGGGATCTCCTAAGGGGTCTCCTAAGGGCTCTTCTGAGGCGGACTCTCCTAAGCCAGGTTCTCCTAAGGGATCTCCTAAGGCGGGATCTCATAAGGGCTTTCCTAAGGGCTCTTCTAAGAGTTCTCCTAAGGGCTCTTTTAAGGGCTCTCCTAAGGATCTCCTAAGGGTTCTCCTTAGGGCTCTCCTAAGGGATTTCCTAAGGCTGGCTCTCCTAAGGATTCTCCTAAGGGCTCTCCTAAGAACTCTTCTAAGGGCTCTCCTAAGGGATCTTCTAAGGCGGATTCTCTTAAGGGCTCTCCTAAGGGCTCTTCTAAGAGTTCTCCTAAGGTCTCTCCAAAGGTTCTCCTAAAGGCTCTCCTAAAGCTATCCTAAAGGTACTCTTAAAGTTCTCCTAAGGGCTTTCCTAAGGCTCTCCTAAGTCTGACTCTCCTAAGAGCTCTCCTAAGGCGGGCTAAGTCCGGCTTGGGTCATTGAACATAAAAACATGAGAATGAAGGAGACTGCAAGAGACCATAAGGCCTACACTAGGTAGTTCCATGTCTCTTACTACCTGCCATCCCTATCTATGAAGTTATCTCCCCGTCTCTTAAAACAACCAATAGTTTCAGTACTCGTTAATTGGTTATTAAGTCTATTCCCTTCGTTAACCACTTTATTGGTCGAAAGTATTTTCTGGGAAATTTGCTTTCGCCAATCACAAGGCAAAAGCAAATCAGGTCTGGCCTTTGTAGGAGGTGCCTTTGTCATAACCGAGGTATCCATACGGTGGTATTCTTAAAAATAAATTCTTTCCCTTCCAAGGCTTTATATAAGATTTATATAAGGAAAGATTTATATAAGGAAAGATTTTTTCTTAAGAATACCACCGTCAGATTCTTACGATGGTATTCTTAAAAGATGTTCTTTCCATTCCAAGGATTTGTATAAGATTTTTATAAGGAAAGATTTATTTAAGGAAATATTTTTTTAAGAATACCACCGTTAAAGCTTGGAGACAGGAGACCAGACGCCATGCTAAGTCTCCAAATCCTAGGTCAGTTGCTCTAGTTTCCTCATCTCTAATCATACAGCATTACACCAACTCTACAACCCAAGATGAAAACAAAAGCCCAAAAAGTTCTCCAATGGTTTATATCCCAGCCCGTTCAAGTCGCAGCTCCCCTTCGAGTGCGACAGTGTGACGTCACTCGTGAGAGTTGTGACGTCACTCGCGAGGTTTGTGACGTCAGTCGTTATCTGTAGGACGTCACTCGAAGCTCGATATTTCAATATTCATATTTGAACGATGTTACATGAATATGCACACACACACACACACACACACACACACACACACACACACACACACACATACATACACACACACACACACACATATATATATATATATATATATATATATATACATATATAATTATATACGTGTGTGTGTGTGTACTCTGAAATACAATTATTTTTCTTAATTAGTTTCCTCGTTAACTTAATCACTTGTCTAATTAATCTCCCCGAAATTGAATAGTTTAATCCAAAGAATTGGTGTCGCTTGATGTGCGTTAACTTAACGTTGAGGTGTCCTTCCGGCTTGTTCCGTTTGTTCCGGCTCCTCCTCCTCGTTCCGGCTTCTCGTTCCGGCTTCTCCTCGTTCCGGGTTCCAATTAGTTCAGGCCCTGATGCGGGTAATGACGCCGATTTCGGATGACGCCGATTTCGGCGCCGATTCCGATTCCGATTCCCAAGCCGATTCCGACCAAGAATCGGAAAGTGATTATGATGTTCTTGGTTGTGTGGTTGGCAAGGGGAAGACAGCTGAGGCGTTGATGTGTGTATCCTAAACACACATACGTACACACACGCACACACGGTTACGTACACACACGCACACACACATAAAGTCACGCGGGCACACACAGGTATGATAATCGGAGAGTAAGTGACGGGACCCCATGAGCATTGCTCTTCTTGTATACCCCGCAGTTAGGTAGATACACACACACACACACACACACACACACACACACACACACACACACACACACACACACTCCTCCTCTTTATCCTCCTCCTCCTCCTCCTCCTCCTCCTCCTCTTCCTCCTCCTCCTCATCCTCACCCTCCCGATGGGGATTCATGTCAATAAAATCTGTCCAGCAGAACCATCATCTCTAACCCAGTCTCTCTCTCTCTTTCTCTCTCTCTCTCTCTCTCTCTCTCTCTCTCTCTCTCTCTCTCTCTCTCTCTCTCTCTCTCTCTCTCGTTTCTGTCTCTATCTTTATCCTTCTATCTATATCGATTTATTTATCTGTCTATATATCTATCCCTCTCTTTCTCTTTCTCTCTTTATCTCATTCACATGCATACACGCACATATGCACACATAGGCCAATGCACACACACACACACACACACACACACACACACACACACACACACACACACACACACACACACACACACATACACACACACACAGACACACACACACACACACACACACACACACACACACACACACACACACACACACACACACACACACACACACACACACAGACGCACAAGGGCGCATTTCCCAATTCATTCATTGCTGATTTGGACCTTCAGATCATTGCCACTTCGGAGACGCTTCCCCTCAGGTCCAATATTGCAGAACGCAAGCCTTTCACCTCCACCAACTCCACCTCCACCAACTCCACCTCCACCAACTCCACCTCCACCTCCACATCCTCCTCCGTCCCCTCCAGCTCCTCCTCCGTCCTCTCCACCTCCTCCTCCTCCTCCTCCTCCGTCCCCTCCATCTCCACCTCCACCTGCACTAGGTAACCAGGTAACTAATTGATCACTTTACTATCCTATCAGATCTAAACGTCCCCAACACAATATATATATATATATATATATATATTATATATATATATATATATTTATATATATATGTGTGTATGTATGTGTGTGTGTGTGTGTGTGTGTGTGTGTGTGTGTGTGTGTGTGTGTGTGTATACATATACTGACCATGGAAGCGCAAAGCAGGACGAGATGATATGAAGGACCAACAGCCACCCAGGTGGCTGCAGAACAGCCCCCCTGCCCCTCTCCCCTCCCCCTTCCCCCCTCGCCTTCTCCCCCCTCTACGTCGCCAAAGGAAGAACAAAGCTTCTCCACTTTGGCGCCGGCGCGGGAGATGCCAGAGCGATGCTCTTACACTTTGGCGCCAAGTTCCTACTACGCAGGTAGAAAGGGGTACCGAAAGGCCACAGGAAGTAGAAAGCAGGTAGAAAGGGGTTACCATTAACAGGGATATCCGTAAAGATCCAATGCAGCGCCACCGATCTGCCCTCAAATAGACGACACAGCCTCTGTATCTCACTGCAGTGGGTTGGAATGATCTGGCGCCAAGAGTGAGGTGGAACACTGGTATACTGCACCTTTGATGTCCCTCGATGCAGAGCAGGGTTGGGAAGCCATGATTGTGTGATCTTGAATAATTTGCCTTACCAACTCCTTTGCCTTATCCTTACCCTCCCACTCCCACTCCCCCTCCCACCTTCCACCCTTCCACCTTCCACCTTCCCTCTCTTCCACCCTTCCCATTTCCCCTCACCCTAACTCTCACCCTCACCCTCTTCCTCACCCCTCCCCTTCCCCTCCTTCTTCTCCTCCTTCCTCCTCTTTCCCTCCCTTTCCCCTCCCCTCCTTCTCCCTCCCCTTCCCCTCTCTCCTTCCCCTCCCCTCCTTCTTCTCCCCTTTTCCCTTGCTTTGTCTTCCCCTTCTCCTCTCCCTCCTCTCTTTCTTCTTCTTTCCCCTCTTCTACACTTTGCCCTTTCCCCTCCTCCTTGCCCTCCCGTTCCTCCTCCTCCCCATCTCCTTCCTTTAGGTTCCTCCTTCCCCTTCCCTTTCCCCTTCCCCTTCCTCCTCCTCCCCTCCTCCTCCCCCTTCCCCTCCCTCCTCCTCCTCCCCTTCTCTTTCCTTTAGGTTCCTCCTTCCCCTTCCCCTCCCCCTTCCCTCCTCCTTCCCCTCCCCTCCCTCCCCCTTCCTCTCCCCTCCCTCCCCTCCCTTTCCCTTCCTTCCCCCTCCTTGCCCTCCCTCTCATTCTATTTATTAATGGCTCAACCCTTGTCTTGGTTTCTTCTTCTTTTTCCACATTTTAAGAAAAAATATATATATCTGTCATCGCTCACCCGACGGCCGTAGTGAATACTTTGACCCGTAGTCAAGAAGACCATCGTGAGGCCGATGATGGCATCATGCTATACGACGCCTTGCACACGATAATTTTTTTTTTTTTGTTTTTTTTTTTTTTTTTCCCCATTTTTTTTTTACCTTCCTCTCCGCATCTCTTCGGCAAATTTTGGATTTTTTTTTTCCTTCCTTTTTCTTACCTCTTCGCATCTTCGGCAAACTCTTCGGAAAAACTTTTTCTTCTTCTTTTTCCACATTTTGAGAAAAAAAATATATATATCTGTCATCGCTCACCCGACGGCCGTAGTGAATACTTTGGCCCGTAGTCAAGAAGACCATCGTGAGGCCGATGATGACGTCACGCTATACGACGCCTTGCACACGATAATTTTTTTTTTTTTTTTTTTTTTTTTTTTTTTTTTTTTGTACCTCCTCACATCTCTTCGGCAAATTTCGGAACTTTTTCTTCCCGAATTTTTTTTTTTTTTTTTTTTTTCTTTTTTTTAATAAAGAGAATTATGTTGTAACAGACCATATCAACCTTATATCATTGTATGATTATTTTTCTTCTTCCACCTCCTTCTACCTCCTCCCTCCTCCTTCCTCCTTCCTTCCTCATTTTCTTCCTCTTTCCTCCCTTCTCCCTCCTCCTTTCCCTGTTCCTCCTCCGTTCTCTCTTCCTACCTCTCTCTCTTCCCTCCTCCCGCCTTCCTCCTCCCTCCTCCCGCCTTCCTCCTCCCTCCTCTCTTCTTCCTCCTCCCTCGTCTTCTACCTCCTCCCTCCTCCTCTCTCCCTCCTCCTACCTCCTCCTCACTCGTCTTCTACCTCTCTCCTCCTAATTCCCTCCTCGTACCTCTTCCTTTCTCCTCTCCCTCTTACCTCATCCCTTCTTCCTCCTCTCCCTTACCTCCTCCCTCTTCCCTCCTCTCTCCCTCCTCCTACCTCTTCCTTTCTCCTCTCCCTCTTACCTCATCCCTTCTTCCTCCTCTCCCTTACCTCCTCCCTCTTCTCACCTCCCTACTCTTCCTCCTCGTTCCTCCACCTCCTTCTCTCTTCTTCCTCCTCCCTCGTCCTCCTCCTCTCTCTTCCTCCTCCTCCCACTATTTGATCTTCTCCTCCATAATATTTTTCTTCTTTATCTGAGTGTTTCTCTGTCTGTCTTTCTTTTGAACATTTTTTTTTATCTTTTTTTAGGCCCTTGTTCGTTGTATGTTTTTTCTCTTAGATGTTTTATATATATGAATGTACTGTAAGTCTTTTAATTTTATTTTTCATGTTTTTCTTGCTATTTTTTTCTCTCTACTCCTCTTTTTCCTTTCTCTCTTTCTATCTCTTCGTGTTGCAATTTTTTTTAATATTCCTATTTTTTCGTATTTTTCCTTTGTTTTCTTTTTCTTTTTCTTTTCATCTTTTCATCTTTATTACTTTCTCTTTTACTCTTATCGTTTGTCTTCTTCTTTGCCCTATTTATCTTTTCTCTTTTTTTCTCTCATATCTCTCTATTAGTACTCACTCTCTTTTTCTCTTTACTTTTCTTCTTTCTCTTCGTCCTTTTCGCCCTTACTCCACTCTCTCTCTCTTCCCTCTCTTTTCCTCTTTTCATGAATCGAGTCTCTTTATAAAAGTCTTGGATTTCATTGCCTCTGAGAGCTCTCCGAAGATCTCTTCAATGTCTCGGCCGCTGCTGCTGAGGGCGGGAGGACTTCTTCGGGGGACGAGTTCGGGAGCCGATTTCGGGCAGACCCTTACCCCAGAAGGTTCTCCATTCCCTCCTGGAGGAGGAGGAGGTCTTCTACACGGATCAAGAAGAACCTCCTCCTCCTCCTCCTCCTCCTCCTACTCTTCCTCCTCCTCCTCCTCCTACTCTTCCTCCTCCTCCTCCTACTCTTCCTCCTCCTCCTCTTCTCTCTTCAATGTCTCGACCGCTGCTGCTGAGGGCGGGAGGACTTCTTCGGGAGACGAGTTCGGGAGACGAGTTCGGGCAGACCCTTCCCCCAGAAGGTTCTCCATTCCCTCCTGGAGGAGGAGGAGGAGGAGGTCTTCTGCACAGATCAAGAAGAACCTCCTCCTCCTCCTACTCTTCCTCCTCCTCCTTCTCCTCCTACTCTTCCTCCTCCTCCTTCTCCTCCTACTCTTCCTCCTCCTCCTTCTCTTCTCTCTTCAATGTCTCGACCGCTGCTGCTGCTGCTAAGGGCTGAAGGACTTCTTTGGGAGACGAGTTCGGGAGTCGAGTTCGGGAAACGAGTTCGGGAGACTCTCCCCAAGAAGGTTCTCCATTCCCTCCTGGAGGAGCAGGTCTTCTGCACGGATCAAGGTGAACCTCCATCCCCTCCTCCTCTTCTTCTTCCTCTTCTTCCTCCTCCTCTCCCTCCTCTTCCTCCTCTCCTCCTCCCCCCCCCAGAAGGTTCTCCCTTCCCTCCTGGAGGAGGAGGAGGAGGTTTTCTGCACGGATCAAGGGGAACCTCCATCCCCTCCTCCTCCTGCCCTTCTTCCTCCTCCTACTGCTCTTCCTCCTGCCCGCCTCCACCACCATCTTCTCCTCTACAACAACCTACTCCTTTTCCTACTCCTCCTCCTCCTCCTCCTCCTCCTTCTCCTCCTCTTCCTCCTCCTCCTCCTCCTCCTCCTCCTCCTCCTCCTCCTCCAGCACCGCCGTCACGGATCAAGGGGAACCTCTATCCCCTCCTCCCTCCTCCTCCTCTTCTTTTTCCTCTTCCTTCTCCTCCTCCTCCTTTCTTCACTTCCTCCTCCTCCTCTTTCTCCACTTTCTCCTCCTCCTCCTCCTTCTCCTCCTCCTCCTCTTTCTCCTCCTCCTTCTCTTCCTCTTTCTCCACTTCCTCCTCCTCCTCTTCCTCCTCCTCCTCCTCCTCCTCCTCCTCCTCCACCTCCTCCTCCGCCTCCACCACCACCTACTTATTATCCTCTTCCTCCTCCAGTTCCTCCACCTCTACCTCCTACGTCACGGGTGGTGGATGAAGTGTCCATGTGGTGGATGTGGTGGTGGATGAGAGACTTTCTCTGTGGTGGAAGTATTGATGGATTGGAGGATTTCTATGGTGGATACACAGTGGATTGGAGGAATTCTATGGTGGATATATAGTGGATGGAAGAATTTCTCTGTGGTGGGTCGGAGGATTTTCATGGTAAATATATAGTGGATAGAGGGATTTCTCTCTGGTGGATGTGTAGTGGAGTGGAGGAGTTTTATGGTGGATATATAGTGGAAGGAAGGATTTCTCTATGGTGGATGTGTGGAAGATTGCAGGATTTTTGTGGTGGATATATAGTGGATGGAGGAATTTCTCTTTGGTGGATGTGTAGTGGGGAGAGGAGGAGGAAGAGGAAGATGAGGAGAAGGAGGATTTGGGGATGGGAAGAGAGAGGGAAGGAGAGAGGATAAGGAAAGAGAAGAAAGAGAGGAGAGAAGGGGGAGGGCAGGGAGAAAATGTAGAGAAATAAAAAGAGAAAATGAAGGAAGAGGAGAGAGATTAGAGAGGAATGAGATCAGAGGAGGTGGAGGAGGAGGAGGAGGGGAAGGAGGAGGAGGAGGAGGAGGGGAAGGAGGAGGAGTAGGAGGAGGAGGAGGAGGAGGAGGTAAGGAGGAGGAGGGGAAGGAGGAGGAGGAGGAGGAGGGGAAGGAGGAGGAGGAGGAGGGGAAGGAGGAGGACAAGGAGAAAATGTAGTGAAATAAAGAGAAAATGAGAGAAGAGAAAGAGATGAGAGCAAGGACGGAGGGAGAGGAGGAGAAGGAGGAGGGAAGAGGGAGGGTAGGAGGGGCGAAGGAGGAGGAGAAGGAGGAGGGAAGAGGAAGGATTGGAGGGGGCGGAGGTGGAGGAGGGGGAGGAGAGGAAGAGATGATGGAGAGGAGAGGAGGAGGAGGAGAAAGAGGGAGGAGAGGAGGGGGCGAAGTAGGAGGAGGAAGAGGGGGAGGAGAGGAGGAGGAGGTGGAGGAGGAGGGGAGGAGAGGAGGAGGAGAAGGAGGAGTGGGAGTAGAGGAGGAGGAGGAGGAGAGGCGAAGTAGGAGGAGGGGAGGAGAAGAGGAGGAGGAGGAGGAGGAGGAGGAGGAGGTGGTGGTGGAACAAATGAGGATTGGGTCGAACAAAATGGCGTCGTATGAAATGAGAAAAGAGACGAAGAGGAGGAGAAATAGGAAGAGCAAATCTCAGAGAGACAAAAGAGAAAATGGACTTCTCTCTCTCTCCGGCCCTTAAGGCGAATAAAATCGTCTGCCTGCAGCCAGAATAAAATCAACAAAGTACGGTGACGTCACCCAAGGTTCGGGCTTGTCTGTCGTTGTGACGTCATCTTCAGGTGAATTAGACCATCTAGCGGTAACCAGAATAAAATTGGTAAGTATGACAATGTGATTATGGGAGAGAGCTACATTTAGCTGAATGGAATCGTTTGGTGCCAGATAGAATAAAGTCTTCAAAGGATGCCATAATATATATATATATATATATATATATATTTTTTTTTTTTTTTGCCTAACATGTGAGATTGTGTACAAAGATAGAAGCGCTGGAGTCCACGATAACAACAATAATAGTCTAACGACAATCTTGATAAAATGTATTTTACCCAAATTGAACATAAGAACATAACAAAGAAGGAGACTAGGCAGTTCCATGTCCCTTGCCACGCATGATCCCAATCCATAAAGCTATCTAGCTCTTCTCTAAAAACAACCGATAGTCCGCTCACTAACTACATGGTTACTAAGTCTATTCCATTCGTTAATTACTCTTTAGGTAAACCAATTCTTGCCTATTTCCTTCTTAAACCTAAATTTTCCCGATTTAAATACATTACTGTGAGTTCCACCCTCTTGCCTTAATATGATGACCTTGACTGTATCGCCCTTGTTAAAGCCCTTGATCCACTTGAACACCTCTAGTAGATCGCGCGCACTCTGTATATTTCTAGAATATGTAAATTAAGGTGTCTAAGCCTGTCCTCTTAAGATAAATTGAAAAGTAATTTATAGATAAATAGATAAATGAATCGATAAGTAAACATATAATTACATAAGTAGATAATCAAATAAATCAATATATAATTCAATAAAGGATCAAGTATATAGTCCAGTGAATGAATAAAGGAAATATATAGATAAATGAATAAATTAATGGATTAATAATCAAACAAACAAATAAATTGAATGAAATATTGTATTTTTTCAGGACTTTGGCCCATCTCCAGTAAAAGATAAAAAATGTTGAATAGATAAGTCAGCAGATATAGTTACATGAAGAATTAGAATATGATAAAAGTAATAATTGAGAAAAACAATAATAAGGATAATAATAGGAGCAACAACAAATAAAGAAGTAAACAAAGGCAAAAATTGATGAAAATAAATAAAGAAGTAAATTATGATGATAATGATAATAATTAATCCCCAAAAATGGTAATGAAAATGATAAGGAGAACAACAACAAATGAACAAGTCAACAATTAAAGACAAATAGAATGTCGAAAAATAGAAAATATATAAAAATAAATTAAAATGGAAATTTGGGCTCCATGCCAGGATAATAGTAACAAGAAGAACAACAACAAATGAACAAGTCAACAAATAAAAGCACAGAATATCAAAAAGTATGATAACAATGATAATTAATCTCCAAAAAATAACAATAATGATAATGATGAGAAGAACAATAACAAATAAACAAGTCAACAAATAAAGACACAGAATATCGAAAAATAAAAATATACGTAAAAATAAACTAAAATGGAAATTTTGGCTCCATGCTAGTCATGTGATAATAATAAAAAGAACAACAACAAATGAACAAGTCAACAAATAAAAGCACAGAATATCAAAAAGTATGATAACAATAATAATTAATCCCCAAAAAATAACGATAATGATAATGATGAGAAGAACAATAACAAATAAACAAGTCAACAAATAAAGACACAGAATATCGAAAAAATAAAAAGATACGTAAAAATAAAATAAAATGGAAATTTTGCCTTCATGCTGGTCATGTCGTCCAAAGTCGAGCTGGCGGGATCTGTAGTCGTCATTAATTTCTCGTAACTTTCAGTCTTGGCTATAATGTCATCCCCCCCAATCCCCCCACACACTCACGCCCCCTTCTCCCCCTCTCTCCCCTCCCCCCAATCCGCCTTCCCCTTGCCTTCTTCCCTCCTTCCCCCAGCTTTCCCCTCTCCTCGTCTTCCCTCTCCTCCGCCTGCACTCACCCCCTTCTCCTCCTCCTCTTCTTCCTCCTCTTCCTCTTCTTCTTCCTCCACCTCTTCCCATTCCTCCTCTCCCTATTCCCACCTCCCCACTCATCATCCCCCTCCTCATCCTCCTTTGACCTCCTCCCCTTATCCTTCTCCCTCTCCTCCTCCTCCTCGCCCTTTTAACCCTCCACCTCTTCTTCCTTCTTCCCCATCCACTCTCCGATTTGCCCTCAACTTCTCTCCACAGTGAATGTGTTCGAGTCTTGCAATTCAAAGAAATAATATTCATTTCGGCGCCCACCCCCAAATATTCATTAATACCCAGCACATGGAGTATGAAAGGATATCACCCGATAACCCCCAAACAGGGAGCTACTGGGTAAAACACAGCACATCTATAACAAGGCCACTTCACTTAATCGGCAACCCCCCCCCTCCCCGTCCCCTCGTGTAAAAAAAGAGAGACGGGGAAAAAATCCCTTTGGACTGTGTCAAAATATCATTCACACATAGCCACTCCCAAACCACCTACCCCCACCCACTCCCTTCCGCGCATCACAGTATCATTTATACACAGCCATTTTCCATTCACCCTTATCTTCTGCCTTCTCCCTTCCCTGCTCAACAGACACTCACCTCCTGCTCAACGCCCCTTTCGCCCAATCCATCCATCTCGTCCTCGGTCGCCACAGCATGTTCACTCCTTCCACCTCTGCCTTCCACGTTTCTTTTACTAACCTTCACTCATTCTTTCCATGTGTCCAAACCATCCAACCCTACCTCCCATCTCCTTTTCCACTCCTTTTCCACTCCCCCGTCTCCTCCTTACCTCCTCGTTTCTCACTCTATCCAACCTTGTAACCCCTACTATACTTCTCAGACATTTCATCTCAAACAAATTTTAAAATTTCCTCTCTGCCTCTCTTAAATTCCATGTCTCTGCCCTATATAGTGCTGTCGGCACAATCACTCCTTCATATAATCTTTCTACATCCATTCCCAGATGCCTAATCTTCATTGCACTTTTCAATCCCCTAATTTCTTCTTTCAATCTACAACTTACCTCCACCTCCTCTCCTCCCTTTCCAGCCACATGCGACCCCAAGTACCTAAGCTATCCTCTTCCTCCAGCCCCTCTCCTTCATGACTTACTTCCAAATAGCTGCCACCCTCTCCCCTTGTGCATCTTACCACCTTTCTTTTACCCACATTTACCTTCAACTTTTTCCTATCGCATACCTTTCCAAACTTTGTCGCTATCTCCCTTAACCCCTCTCGGACTACAAGCGCAGTGTCGTCAGCAAACAACAACTGGCTCACATCCCACTTTCATTCATTTTCTTTAACCGTGTCCAATCCCCTGCCCATTACCCTTACATTTACCTTACGCACCAGCCCATCAATATATATATATATATATATATATATATATATATATATATATATATATATATATATATATATATTATATATAATTGATATCCGAGGCACAGAATCGAGCTGAATACTCACTTTCCAGGCGATAGCTCGACCTACTGGGCTGTCATGACCCCCCATTCCATCCCCCATCCTCCTTCTCCCCCTCCCTCTCCGCCCTCCCTCCTACCCAAGCTTACGCCACAGGATTCCATATCCTGTAGTCCCATTCAGAGTCCTATAATGGCCGAATCTGGAACCTGGACACACCCGCTCCATTACAACGTTCATTCATACTGGAATGGGACGTTTCGAAACGTTTTCTTATTAATTTCGTCAGCCAGCTGCTCGTCGGGATTGGTTCTGAAGCCTTCAGGAAGGCGGGGGAGGGGGGAAAGGGGAGGGGGGAGGTGAGGGAGGGAGGTGTGATGGACGAGGGGGAAAGGGGGAGGGAAGAGGAGAGGGGGAGGGAGGGAGGAGGGGGAAGGAGGAGGGAGGAGGGGAGGGTAAGAGAAGGAAAAGGGTGAGGGAGAAGGGGGAGGGGGACGGGTTGGTGAGGAAGAGAGGTGTGAGGGAGAGGGAGGAGGGGAGGGGGAAGGAGGTGTGAAGGGGAGGGGAAGGGGGAGGGAGGGGGAGGGGGAGGGAAGGAGGTGTGAAGGGGAGGGGAGAGGGAGGGGGAGGGAGGGGGAATGAGAGGATCGGGGATAGGGGGGAGCGGGAGGGAGGAGTGGAGAGGCAG
Organism: Oratosquilla oratoria; assembly: GCF_046742065.1. NCBI lineage: Eukaryota > Metazoa > Arthropoda > Malacostraca > Stomatopoda > Squillidae > Oratosquilla > Oratosquilla oratoria. The sequence continues at coordinate 1,114,463 of NC_134791.1, read as the reverse complement.
GAGGAAGGGTAGGTGGGAGGGGGGAAGGGGGAGAGGGTAAGGTGAAGGGGAACAGGGAGGAAAATGAGGAGGGGGAGTAGGGGAAGGTAAAGGGGAAGGGGAGGGGAGAGTGGGGAGATTGGGGGTGGGAAGAGGGGGGAGAGGGGGAGAGGTGGGAAGTGGGTAGACAATCATTCTTCTCCAGTCGTATGTTCCAAGTCTCACCCATTTCCCCTCTCCTCCTTTCCCCCTCTTCCCCTTTCCCCTCTTTCCCCTCTTCCCCCTTTCCCCTCTTTCCCTTCTTTCCCTCTCCCCCTTTCCCCTCTTCCCCTTTCCCCTCTTCCCCTCTCTCCCTTCTTCCCCCCTTTCCCCTCTTTCCCTTCTTCCCCTCTCCCCCTTTCCCCTCTTCCCCTCTCTTCCCCTCTCTGCCCCTCTCCCCCTTTCCCCTCTCTTCCCCTCTCTCTAATTCCTGTGGGAATCGACCCCGGCTTCAGACATCAAAGAGATTCTGATCATTCAGCTGAAGCTGAAGCCTGCGATCCCTGGGTATTATTCAATAAACACGTTCTAATATCCCTGTATTGGGGGGTATTGATTAATATTGTCTAATACCCTATGTACCGGGGTATTAATAAATATCTCCTGATATCTCTGAACATTCTAATGCCCCTACATGAGGGGGGGGGGATATTGATCAGCGTTCTCTAATACCCCATCCACGGGGTATTAGTAGATATTTCCTCATATCTCTGGAAAGGGGTATTATTAAATACCAATACCTGGGTATTAGTCAATAAATACATATCGAGGAATCAGTGAAAAAATGTATGGGGGTATCAGTGTTCCCTAATACCCACCTTCCCCTCCCTCGCTCCCTTCCTCCTCCCACCTCCTTCCCTCCTCCCACCTCCCTCGCTCCTTTCCTCCCTTCCTCCCCCATCCTCCCACCTCCCCCGTCCCTCGTTGCCTTCCTCCTCTCACCCCCCTCCTCCCACCTCCCCCCTCCCTCGGTCCCCATTAATGCCACTTTGTTAACAAGTTTCATTGAGTCGCTGGTATCAAGATCACGCAGTTCTGGGTCCATGACCTCGTGTGACCTCGTGTGACCTTGAGTGACCTTGAATGACTTCTTGTGACCTCGTGTGATCTCTTGTGACCTTAAGTGACGTTGGGTAACCAATTGTGACCTCGTGTGACCTTGAGTGACCTTGAATTACCTCTTGTGATCTCGTGTGATCTCGTGTGACCTTACGTGACATTGGGTAACCAAGTGTGACCTCATGTGACCTCGTGTGATCTTATTTGATTGCATGTAACCTTTAGTGACCTCATGTTACCTCGTCGGACTTTTAGTGACCTCGTGTGACCTTGAGCAACTCCGAATGACCTCATGTGAATTTGTGTGATCTTTTATTATCTCACGTGTCCTTGATTGACCTTAAGTGACTTCGTGGGACCTCTTATGACCTCATATGATTTTGTGCGACCTTGAGTGACCTCGTGTGACCTTGAGTGACCTTGGTGGTCATCGAAGGTGTCAGTGAATTCAATGGAGAGGGGTAACCAGGCCTTTTAGGTCGATCAAGGTTTTTTTTTTATTTATCTATTCATTTATTTATCTATTTATTTATTTACTTATTTATTTATTTATTCATTTATCTATCTATTTATTTATTTAGTTATTCGTTTATTTATTCACTTATTTGTTTATTTGTTTGTTCATATACTTTTTTATTCATTTAATCATATTTTATTTATTTATTTAGTTATTTACCTTATAATCTATCTACTTATTTATCTATTACTCTCTGCCTCTTTCTGTGTGTGCGTATGTGTATGTGTATGTGTGTGTGTATGCGCGTATGTAACAAATATAACAAATATATTACAAAAACAAATCAATAGAACGAATGAATTAGTTATTCAAATAATCAATAAAATAATAGAATAGAATATGATATAAAATAAAAAGAATATAAAACAAAAAACACGAAAGAAACAGCAAAAAAAAACACATAAAAAATAACCATACTATATTGGCTTAGTTACACCGCAAGGGAATACAAGCGAATACATCGGAATACATCGGACTAAATACAAGCGAATACTCGGAATACATCGGAATACATCGGAATAAATCAATAAATCAATAGAAAAGAATATAATATGAAATAAAAATAGACAAAAGAAACAGAAAAAACATAAATAAATAACCATACTATATTGGCTCCGTTACACCGAAAGGGAATACATCGGAATACATCGGAATAAATCAATAGAAAAGAATATAATATAAAATAAAAAAGGACAAAAGAAACAGAAAAAAAAAACAGAAAAAAATAACTATACTATATTGGCTCCGTTACACCGAAAGGGAATACATCGGAATACATCGGAATAAATACAAGCGAATACTCGGAATACATCGGAATAAATCAATAAATCAATAGAAAAGAATATAATTAAAAAAAAAAACAGAAAAAAATAACTATACTATATTGGCTCCGTTACACCGAAAGGGAATACATCGGAATACATCGGAATACATCGGAATAAATACAAGCGAATACTCGGAATACATCGAAATAAATCAATAAATCAATAGAAAAGAATATAATATAAAATAAAAAAAATAAAAACAGAAAAAAATAAAATAAAATAACCATACTATATTGGCTCCGTTACACCGAAAGGGAATACATCGGAATACATCGGAATACAAGAAGGACGGCCTCGTCTCTAATAACATTCCCTTAGGTCGTATTCATGTTTAGCAGAGAGGAGCTCAAATTCGAAAATCCATTGAACCGCTTCGAAGCACATAAAGGTTCGAATCCCGAAACGCACATAAAGCTTGATGAACCTCATTCGAACGCCGCTGATGAAGCCCATTCCGGGATGCGTTCGAATTTAACTCAAGCCCTAGGTTCAGACACGCTTGTGTAGTGTTGGTGTAACATACATACATGTATACATACATGCATGCATGTATATATGTATGCATGTGCATAGAAACGTGCACACATTTCTTTTTCTCTTTTTTATCCGCATATGTGTATATGTATGTGTACAGTATATACAGTATATAGGACTACATACATATATATATGTATATATATAATACATATAAATATACATATATATGTATATATATATATATATATATATATAAAATATACATTGTGTGTGTGTGTGTGTGTGTGTGTGTGTGTGTGTGTGTGTCTGTGTGTGTGTGTGTATGTGTGTATGTGTGTGTGTGTGTATGTGTTTGTATTTGTGTATGTGTATGCATGCATGTATGTGTGTATGTAAATATGTATGTATGTATATATGTATGTATGTAAATAGGTATGTATGTACGTATGTATGTATGTATGCATATATGTATGTATGTGTGTGCGTATGTAAATATGTATGTATACATGTATCTATGCATGAATGTATTATATAAATATCACGCAATCATACACAAACACATGCGCACACACACACAAAAACACACATACACAATAAGCACCACCCTTGCATAATTTCATTTCTAATGCCCAAATTAATTTTCTTTAGATGTCCGCATTTTCATCGTTAAGCGAATACATGTAAACCGCTTTTGTGGAAAAATACTCTTTAAGACAGAAAAATACGGGAAAACTACAAACATTAAATGAGTTTATTTCATTTGCGTACCAAAGCATTTTATTCACAATTCGGGAACATAACTCAGTTAAAGCTAATTCGCTTAATCAGATGAAAGGGATTAAGAATAATTTTGTGCAAAGACGCCTTTATGGCCATCCGTGTGTGTGTGTGATTCACCATTGTCTTGGATCACGTGTTGGACTCGTGATCGACAGTTATTAACCTCCCGGATGAGAGCTCAGAGCTCGTATAACCGATCTATGGGTAATACTGTGACCTTACACACACACACTCCAAACTCCCTGCCCACGAGAGTTGGAGTAACAACCCGCAGCGCAGCGATACTGATGTTATATCACCCCTGGGTGGGATTCAAACCCGGACCGCAGTAGTGGCAGGCGAGAACTCTAACCACTGCGTCACGAGGTGTGTGAATGAGTGTTTGTGTGTGTGTGTGTGTGTGTGTGTGTGTGTGTGTGTGTGTGTGTGTGTGTGTGTGTGTGTGTGTGTGTGTGTGTGTGTGTGTGTGTGTGTGTGCGCAGAGTAACAAAAAATACAGAAACTTGACAAAGAGTGTTTTCGTGTATTACACCCTGTTGCGGTGCCTTGCAGGCAAGAAAAGATTACGGACAAAAGGGGCATATGTCCACAGTAGGAAAAGAATGTGTTGACCTTACGTGATCTCATTCGACCTGACCTCTCCTCAACTAGATTAGATTAATCTGACATTTTTCATTTTTTATATACAGTATATATAATCAAATCAGTCAGCAGTTTGTCACGTTTAATATTTTCCTTTTGGACGTGTGCCCTTCTTGCGCGTAGTAATACATAATACAAACATTTATGCCTTTGCTGCTCTGAGAATGTTATATGCAAAAGCACTTACTATCTTCAAAATCCTCTTCTGTGATGATATTGCGTGAATACATACACATGTATATATATATATATATATATATATATGTATATATATATATATATATATACATATATATATATATATATATATATATACATATATATATATATATATTGTGACGGATGCTGAACTAGTAGATTACGTCACCCCGGAGAACTGATTTCGTCTCTCTCACTCTCTCTCTCACTCTCACTCTCTCTCTCTCTCTCTCTCTCTCTCTCTCTCTCTCTCTCTCTCTCTCTCTCTCTCTCTCTCTTTCTCTCTTTACCTTGAGTCTGTCTCGGGAAGTCTGGGGCTCAAAGACCTCGACTGACTAAAAGAAAATTAAATAAATAAATAAATATATAAAAAAGAGGCATTTTTTAACCAGAAGATCGCCCCCATGTGAGGGGAGGATATAGTCCAATGTCCCCCACCCTATCTTCCAGCAGCACTCCCCCCCCCTCCGTGCCATGGCACGTTTCCGAGCGTGACAATCGTGCCACGCGAAATAAATGGGTTATTGATGCTCCGCCTGACTTTAATGGGCTACGCCAATTTCACTTATCATCTTTGCAAGATGGTACAGGGTGAGTACTCTTGTGACCAAATGTCACACAAAGCTAAGTAAGACAGGAGGCGAAATGGTACCTGGGACCATCTGAAACAAAAGCGCATTGACGAAATAAAACATATAATGACAAGTAAACATGAAAAGTTGTATTGAAGTGAAAAAACATCGAAAGTGTCTGGTGGGGAATTGGAAGAGAGGAAACTGGGTGACAACTGAGAACAGGACGCCAAGTCCATCAAGAACCTTTTTTGTGTTTCCCATGTTACCTTTTTGTTTAATTTTCGTTGTATGTTATTGTTTTTGTCCTACTTTTGGTGCATTTCTCTGTATTTCAGCATATTAAATGGGTGGGAGTGGTTTCTATGCCTTTTTCTTTTTTGGCTACCCCCCCCCGTGTAAGGGGGGAAAAAGCCTTGGGTATATGTATGTACACGGTACACATTTGGTCATAATTAACGGAATGAGGACTTTACTAAGATCCTCTCCCACTTGCATTCCGGACCAGAGAAAGGCGAGTTCAGTGTATGTAACCCATTGTTTCCCCTGAAGACGATTCCTGGACGGGAATCGAAACGTCGAGCTTAATAAACCCTTCAAATTGAGTCTGGGTTTTTACTTTCGTTCCTAATATGGATCCCAGACTCCAAATCTTCATGTTTGTAGTATGTATGTATGAATGTGTATGTATGCATGTATGTATGAGTGTATGTATGCATGCATGCATGTACATATATATGTATGCATGTATGTATATATGTATATGCATGTATGCATGAGTATGTATACATGCATTTATGTATGTATGTATGCATGTATGTATGCATGTACATATATATGTATGCATGTATGTATATATGTATATGCATGTATGCATGAGTATGTATACATGCATTTATGTATGTATGTATGCATGTATGTATGTATGCATGTATGTATGTATGCATGTATGTATGCATGTATGTATGTATGTATGTATATATGTATGTATAATTAACAGACACGAGTGAAAATGAGAGCAAGAATCCTCAAAGCTTAATAAACTCGTCTAGCGACGCTTAGAAGCTCACTACAATGTTTCACGGCCCATATGCTTTATGTTATTCTGTTGACGCTAAAGAAAATAAAGTAATGTTGCATATTGCATGATGCATGACAACTGTTGTCGCCTACCATGCTTCATCTCACGTTTGCAATTCTGCAAGACAGAGCGTGCGTGACTGCTGCTTCCATTAGTGCATGATAAAAACCATTGCATCAGCCAGAGGTAGGCAAGCCAGTTCTAGTTGTCCTAGATTCTTTTTGCCTTTTGCCTTGTATTCGCTCCTCCTTGCATAAGTCACGTATTGCACAGTGTCGCTGTGTTATGCTTACTAGAATAATTCTAGAGCAAGGTAAAAGTTTATCTTATTTAGAAAATGATGAGCAAGCAAGGGGAGGTCGACACAAATCCGTGAGAATATTCAAGATAAGCGACATGACGTCACGGGCGCCATGTTGTGACGTCACCAATGTAAACAAAGCCAAGTATGTTTCGTGGGAATTTTTCATTGTGATTCAAGTTGAATCATGTATTTCTGCATTCACTTTGATTGCTTCCCCATAACAGTTTTTGATATTTTTTTTTACATATAAATGTACAAGTGCAACTTTATGATAAATCGAAATGAAATTTGAATTCAGACAATATACATTCCACGTATGCCTTGCCTATTTTCATTCCAAATAAAATTTCTCTTAATTGGACTACTTTTTTTTTCTCTTTTAATCTTGCGCGCTTTCGAACAAGATTACAGGAATTTTTTCTATTATGAAAAGTGTTCCGGTAATTTCGGGAGAAATAGAAAAGAAACAAGTAGACCCAATCTTGTTTCTCGATTCTGACAAACACCTGACGATTCCATTAAACGTTTGAGAAATAGTCAAAGAAATCCAATAAAATCGTCTGACGGAAAACAGAATAAAATTGTACACTTCGTCAGGACTGACAGATGGGCAGGTGGGTGCAGATGCTGAGATGCTGACTTCGCTTTTGGGAGGCGCTGAGATGCTGACTTCGCTTTTCGGAGGCGCTGAATTGCTGACAGCCCCCCCAGGAAGCTGTCAGATGCTGTCAGCAAACCAGAGTCCAAGAATTATCAGTCTATCTGGACGACGAAGACGAAGACGAAGATGAAGACGAGGAGACAAAAGCGAAGACAGTGAATAGAACAACAATGATACACACAAATGTATATATATATATATATATATGTATACGTAAATGTATATGTATATGTGTATATGTATGTATATGTGTATGAGTATGTATGTATATGTATATGTATATGTGTAAGTATATATGTATATGTATATGTATATATATATGTGTATGTGTATATGTACATGTATATGTATATATACATGAAATGCATACATATAAAGAAAACAATCCCACCCATTCAATTACTCCACCACCCCCCACTCACATAGTCAACAACCTCATGTCAGAACCCCATTACTCACCAATCACACAAGAGCCACTAGCACCTCATCAGGGTCTAATTGCCCCAACCAGCAACGCGCCATTAGAGAGTCTTCATCCATCGACGAGGTCGCACGCTCCCGTCTTCCATCCACAGCCACCGGCCACCAATTAGTGGCCCCACGGCATCAGGGCCACCAATTAGTGGCCCTGGGTGACAGGAGTCGTGCCTGTGGAGTTGGAGGAGTAGACAGTAATGGCCGTGAGAGGCGCAGGCAAGAAGGGAGTATCTCTAATTGACACTTGTCATAGTGTGTTGTTTCGTCCATGGCCACTTCGACGGGACTTCGAAGATGCCGAAGAAAGGACTCCTCATGGACTCGGACGCTTTGTCGTTGAATGTCTTCGGATCTTGTCCCTTTGTAGTCTCGTCATCTAAGCTGGTTTAAGTCGTCTCGCATTAAACAGAATGCTAAACCCTTTAAGTGTCAAGTTTGTTAATTGTGTTAATTGGGGTAAGATTTAATTGGGATATTTTTCTATCTCTTCAACATAAGTAATGTGTACATACATACACACACATATACATACATACATATACACATACACACATACATGCATACATAAATAAATAAACAAAAAATCCCCCTCCATCCATCCACCTACAGTTCACCAAAATCCTCAGGGCCCAATAAGTTATGTCACACTGCGGTCGATGCCACTTCGCTAAAGCCTTAGGACCCAATAAGTTATGTCACACTGTGGTCGATACCAGCCGGGCACGCTATTGTGGTCTTGGAATATGAGCAGTAAAGCGACGAAGTTAAGCATCAACAAACCTCGATAGAGAGGAACTCTCTCTCTCTCTCTCTCTCTCTCTCTCTCTCTCTCTCTCTCTCTCTCTCTCTTTTCCTGGAACACTTGTGCATATTGGCTTTGCTTATGATTTACGATTCAGTAATCTGCACTTTCACATTGACTCGAATTCACTGACGCCATTTTTCATTTCCTTCTTTGACTTTATCTTTATATATATATATATATATAATATACATATATATATATATATATCTATATATTTTTTTTTTTTTTTTTTTTTCAAAACCCACTATTTTGGATTTTCTGTTTTCTTTTTTTTTTCGAAATTTCTTAAAGACGAGAAACGCTTGTCTTTATTAGCTTTACATCACTCCAATCTTCCCAAGGTGACAGATTTCGCGAGCATTAAATTTCGTGTTCCGTTTATTTTCTTTTATTTGTCTTTCCATTTTTCTTTCCTTCTCTACATTTTTTTTTATTTGTCTTTTACTAAAAAAAATCTTGAAAATTATAAAAACACGTATTAATTTTATACCACTCAGTTCTTCGCGATTTTGAGTGACTTAATTTTCGCGTTGTTTGATTTGTGCCTTTCAGTCTTAAAGCTGAAATTATTTCAGGAGAAGTAGGATTTCAGCGCTGAAATCACAGCTCGACCTCTGTACTTCATTCCAGCTCCTTCAGATGATTAGAATTTCTCTCTCTCTCTCTCTCTCTCTCTCTCTCTCTCTCTCTCTCTCTCTCACCTCTCTGTATCATAATCTTTTAATCACTTACTTATCAGATAGTACTTAATATTTTAGCTTACCTGCCGTTTGCTGATTTTATTCAACTATACATATGAATAAAATCAACTCTTATTAGCCAGAATAAAATATACCCATTCATATATTTATATCGAACATCCGTTTATTTTTTTTGTTTTTCAATTTATTAATATTTCTATCTTTAATTTGTTAATATTTACTAATATTTATTAATATTTATGGTTCTAATCAGGGGACTTAAGTAATCACCACATATTCACACGACACAGATAACAGTCCAACGTGTCTTCCCAGAGAGGTCATCTATGGGAGGGCACGAGGATCGTTGCCGGCCGCTGTGGGGCTGCGGTTCTGCGGTCAACGGAAATTGAATGTTCATCATTAAATAACCAAATGAGGAATCCACCTTTTCAGAGAGGTAGGGGAGGGGGAGGTGGGAGGAGGGGTAAGGGGGGAGGGGGAGAGGGAGAGGAAGGAAGAAGGAGGAGGAGGGGAAAGATGGAAGGGGAGGGAGGAAAGGGAAGGAGGAGGGGAGAGGGAGGAAAAGGTGAGGGGAAGGTGGAGGGAAGAGGGGGAGAGGAAGGAAGAGGGAGGACGAGAGGAGGAGGGGAAAGAGTGGAGGGGAAGGGGAGGGAGGAAAGAGAAGGAGGAGGGGAGGGGGAGGAGAGGGTGAAGGGAAGAGGAAGAATAGGAAAGGCGGAGGGGGAGGGGAAGAGGGAGAGGAAGGAAGAAGGAGGACGAGAGGAGGAGAGGAAAGAGGGGAGGGGAAGGGGAGCGAAAAAAGAGAAGGAGGAGGGGAGAGGGAGGAGAGGGTGAGGGAAGAGGGAGAACGAGAGGAGGAGGGGAAAGAAGGAAGAGGACGGGGAGGGAGAAAATGGAATGAGAAGGGGAAAGGAGGAGGAGGAGGAGGGGGGAGGGGAGACAGGAGGAGGAGGAGGAGAGAGGGGAAGAGTAAGGGGAGAGAGGAGGAAGAGGGGGAGGGGGAGAAGGGAAGAGTAAAGGAAGAGAGGAGGAGAAGAAGAAGAGTGGAAGAGGGGAAGAGGAGGGGGAGAGAGGGTGGAAGGAAGAAAAGGAGGAGGACATGAGGGGGAGAGGAGAAGGAGGGGGAGAGGGGAAGAGTAAGGGGAGAGAGGAGGGGGAGAGAGGAGGAGGAAAGGAGAGGGGAAGAGAAGGAGGAAGAGGAGGGAAAGGGGAAGATGGAAGAGGAGGAGCGGGAGACGGGGGGAGGAGGAGAATG
>NC_134791.1:1091589-1096589 GCF_046742065.1 Oratosquilla oratoria | reverse complement strand
CCTGAGAGAAGCGTGAGAAGGGGAGAGGAGGGAAGACGGGTGAGGGGGAAGGGAGCGAGGGAGAGAAGCGTGAGAGAGACGTGAGAAGGAGAGGGGAGGGGGAGGTGGAAGGGGACGGGAGAGAGACGTGAGAAGGAGATGGGAGGGGGAGGGGAAAGGAGAGAGGGAGAGAGGTGTGAGAGAGGCGTGAGAGAGACGTGAGAAGGAGATGGGAGGGGGAGGGGGGAGGGGGAAGGGAGAGAGACGTGAGAAGGAGATGGGAGGGGGAGGGGTGAGGGGGAAGGGAGAGAGGCGTGAGAAGGAGAGGGGAGGGGTTAGGAGAAAGGGAAAGAGGGAGAGTGGGATGAGGAAGGGAGACGGAGAGAGTATTTCGTGTTTTGTCGGGATTCACCAGCGATTCTCTCCTTGGGGACAATATGGCGTCGGAAGCAGGAGGAAGAGGAGGGAGGAGGAGGAAGAGGGAGAGGGAGGGGGAGGCTGAGAGAAGGAAGAGGAACAGAAAGAGGAATAGGGAGAGGAGGAGGGAGAGGAAGAGGAGGAGGAGGAGGAGGAAAGGGAGAGGAAGACACAAAAATTCATTATTCTATATGAGGGAGAGGGCGGGGGAGAAAGGGGGGAGAGAGAGAGAGGAAAATAAGGAAGAAAAGAGAGAAAGAGAGTGAATCAGGAAGAGAGAAGGAAGACGTGGAGATGTAGACTTGGTCGAGAAGAGATTTAAGGAATATCCTGCGTGACTCTGGTCCATGGAGGTGTCTCAGAAGTTCCCCCCTCCTCTCTCCCCCTCCTCTCCCTCTCCCTCTCTCCCTCCTCCCCCTCCCCCTCTCTCTCCCTTCCCCCTCTCTCTCCCTCCCCCTCCCTCTCCCTCTCTCCTCTCTCTCCCTCCCCCTCCCTCTCCCTCTCTCCTCCCTCTCCCTCTCCCCCTCTCTTTCCCCCTCTCTCTCCCATTCCCCTCCTTCTCCCCCTCCCTCTCCCCCTCCCCCTCCCTCTCCCCTCCCTCTCCCCATCCCCCTCCCCTGCCTCTCCCCTCCCTCTCCCCCTCCCCTCCCTCTCCCCCTCCCCCTCCCCTGCCTCTCCCCCTCGCCCTCCCACTCCCCCTCCCTCTCCTCCCCCTCTCCCCTCCTCCTCCTCTCCCCCCTCCCCTCTCCCTCCTCTACCCCTCCCTCTCCTCCCTCTCCCTCTCCCTCTCCCTTCCCCTCCCCTCCTCCATCCACCCTCCCTCTCCCCCTCCCTCTAACCTCCCCCTCCCCTCCCCTTCCTCTCCCCTCCCTCTTCCCCTCCCCTCCCTCTTCCCCTCCATCTCCCCTCCCTCTCCCCTTCCCCCTCCCTCCCTCCCTCTCCCCCCTCTCCTCCCTCTCCCTCTCCCTCTCCTCCCTCTCCCCCTCCCTCTCCCTCTCCTTCTCCCCCTCCCTCTCCCTTCCCCCTCCCCCTCCCCCTTCACCTTAATGCATTCCCTGTATAAAATGTATACAGCCAATACCCATATGGGGGGGAAAAAGAGAAGAAAACAACAAAGAGAAAATAAGTGAATAAAGAGTAAATAAAGAGTAAATAAGGGAAGAGAGTAAAAAAAAGAAGGAAGAAAGAGAATGGAGATGGAGATAGAAATTGAGAAACAAAGGAAAAGAGAATAAGAAAATACATAAAAGAAGAAAGAGGGAGGATGGGAGAGGCGGGAGGTAGAATAATTCAAGAAGAGCAAAGGTAGAAAGAGAGACGAATAAATTTTGTAAAAAGAGAAAGAGAGAAAGAGAGAGGGTGACATAAAGAGCACACAACAACAGGGAAGAGAATGAACAAGACAAGATAAGGGATAAGAGAAGACAAAAGACGAGGAAGAGGAGGAGGAAGAGGAGGAGGAGGAAGAGGGGAAGAGGAGGAGGAGGAGAGAAGAGGGCGAACAAGAGAACTGACAGGAAAAAGGAAGAGAAATGTATATGATAACGAACAAGAGACGAAGAGGAGGAGAAGGAGGAGGAGGAGGAGGGAGAGTGTGAAGGGGAGAAGAAGAGGGTGGAAGAGAGGATTGACAAGGATAAAGGAAGAGAAATGAATATAACGAAGAGAGGAAGAAGAGCGAAAGAGGGATTAGTCGACGTCTCAGAGGATTTAAGAAAAAGGAAAGAAAGAGAAACGAAGAAGAAGAAGAAGACGACGAAGAGGACGAAGAAGAAGAAGAAGAAGAAAGAGAAAAAGGAAAAAACAAAAGAAAAAGACGAAGAAGAAGGAAATAGAAATAGAAGTAAATGATAAGGCGAAAGTAAATAAAGAAGAAAAGGAAGGAGAGGAAAAGAAGAAGAAGAAGAAAAGAAAAAGAAGAAGAAATTGATGAAGAATAAGAAGACGAAGAAGAAGAAGACGAAGAAGAAAAAAAGACAAACAAGAAGGAGAACAATAAAAAAGACGAAGAAGAAAAATTAAAAAGAAGAGGAAGAATAAAAGAAGAAAAAGAAGAAGAAGAAGAGGAAGAATAAAAGAAGAAGAAGAAGAAGAAGAAGAAAAAGAAGAAAAAGAAGAAGAAGAAGAAGAAGAAGAAGAAGAAGAAAAAGACAAAGAAAAAAAAAGACAAAGAAGAAGACGAAGACACTAAAATCAAAAACCAAAAGAGAGGAGAAAAAAAAGAGAAAGAGAGAGAGGGTAGTGCTACTACAGGGAGATCCCAAACCCTCTAGATGCAACCAGAATAGAATATTTCAAGCGTGCCACCGTCGTCAAGATATGACCACTTCAGCGTCAAATGGAGTCACAGGAAAAGTGCTTCCTTCCGGTACGCAAGCAAGAACGATGACTCCCCCTCCTCCTCCTCCTCCTCCTCCTCTTCCTCTTCCTTCTCCTCTCCTCCTCGTCTTCTTCCTCCTCCTCCTCCTCCTCTTCCTTCTCTTCTCCTCCTCGTCCTCCTCCTTCTCCACTTCTTTCTCCTCCTCTTCCACTTCCTCCTTCTTCTTCACTTCTTTCTCCTCCTCCTCCTACTCCTCCTCCTCCTCCTCCTACTCCTCCTCCTTTTGCTCTTCCTTCTCCTCTCCTCCTCGTCTTCCTCCTCCTCCTCCTCGTCTTCCCTCTCTTCTCCTCCTCGTCCTCCTCCTTCACTTCTTTCTCCTCCTCCTCCTCCTCCACTTCCTCCTTCTTCTTCACTTCTTTCTACTTCTCCTTCTCCTCCTCCTCCTCCACTTCCTCCTTGTTCTTCACTTCTTTCTCCTCCTCCTCCTCCTACTCCTCCCTTGTTCAATTGAACTCAATTTTTATTTCTTTCGTCCTTATCTATCGTCTCTCACCGTTCGCGTCAGATAGATGAAATCGTCTGGCGGCAGCTTGAATAAAGAATATAAAGTATAACACGGTCACCTATACCCTGAGTGTCAGGATAGCCTCCCCCGCTTCCCCGACTGAATAGAATTGTCTGGCGGTAATCATAGAAAATTAAAAAAGTATAAATTATCTATTTATTAGAAGAAAAAAAATTAAATGCCAACATAAATTTATTTACATATTTATACATTTTATTCTGGCTAACATAAGACGATTTTAGTCAGTTCAGGACCCACAGTAATCCTTTCCCCGAATACAGATCACTTGGTGAAGATTCCAGTCTCATTCCGGGAACCAAGCGCCAGTCCACAGGGTTGTACCATAAATAAGGGCGAAGAAGGGTGGAGTTTTGGTGTCAGGGAGCAACATATTCAGGGCTATTAAATGTGTGTGTGTGTGTGTGTGTGTGTGTGTGTGTGTGTGTGTGTGTGTGTGTGTGTGTGTGCGTGTGCATGTATGTATGGTTTGCTGGGAACAATAGTGTTCATAATTCAGCGTTCAAATCAAAATTGAAATCACGTCAAAAAACGCTCACACGCTCCATTGTTGGCTTAGCCAATGTGTACAGGAACGACATAATAAATTGTACAAATGTCGATATTTTTTTTCGAAATAATGGACCCCTGCTGCTGTTAACTGGAGTGGTCCCAGATAATTAAATCCAGATAGACAATGGAGGGAAAAAAAAAGGAAGAATGTATTATGTTTTTTGAAAGAAAATTTAAATTCGAAAGATTTTGGAAAATGATCGTGGAATAAGCGTCTGACATATTGAGTATGTCATCACAATATGCCCAAGTCTTTCAATTACAACACATGTATGTATACATACATATATATATATATATGTATATATACATATATATATGTATATATATATATATACATATATATATATATATATATACATATATATATAATATATATATATATATATATATATATATATGTGTGTGTGTGTGTGTGTGTGTGTGTGTGTGTGTGTGTGTGTGTGTGCGTGTGTGTGTATGTTAAAGACAGATTGAACATTTTTAGAAGCTCTGCCAAGGGATTCGAACCCTGACCATTGACTTCGTGACTATATACGCACAGGTCAGGGTTCGAATCTCTTGGCAGAGCTTCTAAAAATGTTCAATATATATATATACAGTATATATATATATATATATATATATATATATATATATAATTCTCTCCCTCTCCCTCTCTCCTCTCTCTCTCTCTCTCTCTCTTCTCTTCTCTCTCTCTATCTATCTCTCTCTGTCTGTCTGTCTGTCTCTCTCTCCATCTCTCCTCTCTCTCTCTTTTCCTCTCTGCCTCTCTCTCTTTCTCTTTCTCTCTTTTTCTTTTCTTTCTTGTCTCTTTTTCATTTTCTTTTCCTCCCATTTTCTTTTCCCATTGCTCTTTCTTCGTTTACTTAATCCTCTCTTTACTCATTTTATTCAGGTCAAGCGGAAGCGATTTTAATCAATTTTTCGATTTTAAACAAATGACGATCGTCTTGAGAGAAGGTCCTCTCGCTTGAATAAAATCGCCTGACGACAGACAGAATAAAAAATAAGAACCCGGGAAGGGGAAGGGGGCATGGTGACATCATTTAGATCTTTTATTCTGACCAATCACAGACGATTTTATTCTCCCCGCCGGAAAAGGGGGAAATTGAGAAGGGGGGGAATGGGGGAGGGGGAGGGAGAACC
>NC_134791.1:1074089-1086589 GCF_046742065.1 Oratosquilla oratoria | reverse complement strand
CTTAACCTTCTCTATGTTGGACGGGTTTGTGTATTCCTATATCTAATCATTTCATTATTAAATTACCATTTATTCGTTCATTTATCATTTATTTGTATAATTGTTTATTTGAGCAATTTATCTATTGATAGTATAATTCATTGATGATTAATTCATTATCTACTTATCTATTTATTGATTAAATTAATCTATTCATTTACTCGTTTAGTTATCATTTATTTGTATAATTGTTTGTTTATTTAATAAACTTATCTATTTGTTGATTTATCTGTTGATCTATATGTGTATATATCTTTTGTTTTTTATTTATTTATTTGTATTATCGTTTATTTTTCCGTAATTTTAGTTAGCTAATTCTAATATTTTCATAGTAGTTACGTATACTTTCTTGCTGTACATATAACTCTGTGCATTTGTTGCTTTATAATTTTGTTAATTAAATTAATCGTTCATTGATTTTAGTTTTTTTTAATATATTTATTCATTTATTTATTTGTTATTATTATTATCATCATTATTTTTATTTTTTGGGGGGGAGGTTGGTTTTCATCTATATAGATAATAATTTATTCATTTGCAAATTCATATTTTATTTTTACTAACTTAATTGTTCGTTATTCTTAGCTAACTAATTATTCATTCACTAAATATATCTATTGACTAATACAATCATTCATTCCTCCTTTTGTTTATTAAATCGTCTAACAATCCCCATTTTTCTTCTGCATACATTTTATTTTCTCATTTTTTATCTATTTTCTAAGTTAAAATTTTCCAAAATATTTGACCGTCAATCTATAGTAATTTATCTATATATGTATTTTAGTTATCTATTTCTTTATCTATTTATTCATTTATTGATCTACTTATCTATTTCTCTTTTATGTATTTATTTATTTACCAATTATTTTTTCATTTATTATTTTATATGTTTAGTTAACTAATTATGTATATGTTTTTTCATTTCGACATTTGTTTATATTTGCATGTCTAAGATATATTCATTGATCAAATTCTGCCTTTATTAACTAATCTAAAAATTCATTACATTTAGTTAAATAATTTATGATTATTTGATTATTAATTAGATTTTTTATGCATTTCTTAGTTCTTCATTTTATTAACTAATGTAAACATTCGTTACATTTAGTTAAATGATTTACGTTTATCTGATTATTTATTAGATTTTTTATACATTTCTTAATTCATCATTTTACTAATTAAATCGTTCATTATTCTTTATTTAGTAACTATATTTTTCTTCAATTATTTATCTATTCTTGATCTATATATGTAATTGTTTATTCGTTTATTAATTTATTAATAAGTCTCCGATTCTCTAGAATACTTGGCATGGAAAAGCCCCCTTCCCCTTTCCCCCTCCCCATCTCCCCCTCCTCCCTCCCCCTCCCCCACCTCCCCCCTTCCCCCTCCCCACTCTCCTCCCCCTCCTCCCTCGCCCCTCCCACCTCTCCCTCCCACCTCCCCCCTCCCCCCTCCCAGCCCATTCTTTCCCTCTAGCCTTGAACAACTCTCCAAGTTCATGAAGCCCCCCAAAAGCCCCCCTCCCCCCCCACCGAAATCCCCCCGCGAGAGCCAAGGACTCCCAAGGTCAATGGTAAATCTCTGTGCCGGGCTTTGCCAATTAGGGGGAAGAGACGGGGCCCAAAGTTGGCCAATACGGTCAGGCAGACACCAAATCAAATGCAGACCACACGAGAAAAGAAGTTGATTATAGACACCCCCTCGCCCACCCCCCTCGCCCCCCTCGCCCCCCTTACCCCTTGCCCCGTCTCACCCCTCCTCGCCCCCCTTGCATCTCGCCCCTCAACCCCTCCCCCTTGGCCCCTCCCCCCCTCGCCCCCTCACCCCTCGTCCCACTGGAAGCCCCCTCGCCCCCTCACCCCTCGCCCCCCTGGGAAGCCCCCCTCGAAGCCCCTCGCCCCCCTCTCGCCCTCGCCCACCCCCCTTCCCGCCCCCCCCTTGCCCCTAGCATCTCCTCCTCCCACTTCCCCACTCCCTCGCCCCCCCTTGCCCCTTGTCCCGCCTCGCCCCTCGCCCCCTCCCCTTCGCCCCCCTCGAATCCCCCTCTCCCCCTTCCCCCTCGCCCCCCCCAAGGGAAGAAAATGGAATGCTTTGTTTTTCAAGGCTGAGGGCCCTCTAGGGTAACCTGGTGTCACAGCCTTGGAAGAAAACGGGGAACAGTCCCAAAAGAAAACGAGAAATGTATTTCTTGAAAGGTATACTTTAAGATAAGGAATTTTGAGTCGTATATTCTACCCCTGTGTGTGTGTGTGTGTGTGTGTGTGTGTGTGTGTGTGTGTGTGTGTGTGTGTGTGTGTGTGTGTGTGTGTGTGTGTGTGTGTGTGTGTGTGTGTGTGTGTGTGTGTGTGTGTGTGTGTGTGTGTGTGTGTGTGTGTGTGTGTGTGTGTGTGTGTGTGTGTGTGTGTGTGTGTGTGTGTGTGTGTGTGTGTGTGTGTGTGTGCGTGCGTGCGTGTCTGTGCGTGTCTGTGTTGTTTAGTTTGGACGCAAGACATACAGGCATGTGTTATGTCGCCATAGTTTTCCAATATATCTAAACAGAAAAGAAAATGGAGGAAACGAAATTTGAACCTCAAAAGTATGTAACTCTACTTTAGTTGAGGGTTGATTGTACATTTTTTTTCCGCGTGAATACAAATAAGAATAAGAGAGATAGAGAGATAGAGAGAGAGACAGCGAGACAGATAGAGACAGATAGAGAAGGAGAGAGAGAGAGAGAGAGAACAACAGATAGAGAGAAAGAGAGGGAGAGAGAGAGAGAGATAGAGAGAGACAGAAAAAGACATAAATAGAGAGAGAGAGAGAGAGTGAGAGAGAGAGAGAACAACAGATAGAGAGAAAGAGAGGGAGACAGAGAGAGAGAGAGATAGAGACAGAAAAAGAAATACAGAGAGAAAGACAGATAAATAGAGACAGAGAGAGACAGCGAGAAAGAGAAACAGAGAAAGACAGAGAGAGAGAGAGAGAGACAGACAGACAGTCAGAGAGAGAGAGAGAGAGAGAGAGAGAGGTAGACACCTGCTAGATAAACAAGGAAGAGTTAGATTTATAAATGAGCGAATCTCCGTCACTTTTTTAATTATTCTGCGCCTAGATTTTTCATTAGATTACAGAAGACCGACGTTTGAAAATGTTGATGGGATTTCTAAAAAAAAAAAAAAAGTTTTTTTACCATTTGAAAGGAATTTAATTATGTTTAAGTTCGCTTCACGTTTCTACTCGCGTGTTTATTGGCGTGTGTTTTGTGTTTTTTTTTTTCTTTTTTATTTTAGTTTTAACATGAACGTAGGATCCTATGCGGGTATGTACACTAATTAGGGTACGTATGTGTACGTGTGTATGTGTGTATACGTGTGTGTACGTATGTTTACGTGTGCTTTTTTGTATATGTGTGTGTATATATGTTTGTGTGTGTGTGTGTGTGTGTGTGTGTGTGTGTGTGTGTGTGTGCGTATGTTGTGTGTACGTGTTTCTTTGTATATGTGCGTGTCTACATTCACACGTACGATTATGTACATTACAAAGGATTACAAAGGATTACAAACGCGGAGCATGCCAACAGGAGACTTTTTGGTGTACAGTATGTGTATGCATGTGTGTACGTATGTATAAGCATCCTGTGTATTTGTGTGTGTGTGTGTGCGTGTGTGTGTGTGTGTGTGTGTGTGTGTGTGTGTGTGTGTGTGTGTGTGTGTGTGTGTGTGCTTGTGTACATGTGTATACACACGTATGTGTGTATATGTACACACATGTATGTTTTTGTATTTATGTGTTTACTTTGAGGATTTATTTCTATACACTGTAGATGTTTATGCAATACTAAGATATCTTGAAAAAAATAATTAGATTAGAGTCGTTTGTTAGAGATAAAAAATAGGAAATTAAAAACAATAAATACAAAAAATAATAAGATGAAAAAATTAAACAAAATAGGAAAAAAATAGATTCCCGACAATTTTAAGGAAATTACTGTCGACTTAAAACATTCGAGTTTAAGAGAAATCGCCGACTTGTGCGTTCGAGTTTAAGAGAAAATTTCCTTCCGTTATTTGATTCTTGATTAGTTTCTTTGTCCTTTCTGTCTATACACATAGCAAGACTGCAAATTAATTATGTCCTTGTATTGTAATGTGTGCTCCTTGTATTGACTTATCTCTCTTTATTAATATCTTCTTTACGTCAGCTCTTTGTAGCATCAAATACTCTCTTTTTTTTTTCATTCTCTTCGTCTGGCCGCTTACAAGTCATTTACGTTTTTTTTTTTTGTTTTTTTTTTTTTTTTTTTTTGTTTTTTTTTTTTTTTTTTTTTTTTTTGTCTATGTTTAACTTTCCCGCCATTTTATCCGCCATTTTGGTTACGTACCCGCCTCCTCTCCTGTCCTTTTTCAGCCCCACCTGCCCGGTACCAATATCTACATCAATACCGGGGAACCAATTTGTGTGTGTAATACCATGACATGTAACTAATTTAGTGTTTGCAATTAGTGATGGGAATGCGGGCTGTACCATTAATTGCATTTTTTTTTTTTTTTTTAACTTTTTTTTATCCTTTTTTCTCCAAATTTCGTGAAGCGAATTAAAACGTTTTTTTACTTTCGTGTTTAGCATTTCTAAGTAGATTTTTTTTTTCCAAATCAGGAGGAAGAATCTCATAATGGCTATTTTTTATCCCTATGTTCATACATACATGTATGCATGCATACATTACACGACTCGATGGCGCAGCGGTTAGTTTCCAGCCGCCACTACGGCGGTCCGGGTTCGAACCCCGCCCAGGGCTGAAGCAATTTCGCCTGAAGCAATTTCAACATCGCTGCAGTCGTTACTCAAACTCTCGTGGGCGGGAAGTTTGTGTGCGTGTGCGTGTGCGTGTGCGTGTGCGTGCGTATAAGGTCACAGCATTACTCATAGGTCAGTCATATATAAGCTCTGAGCTCTGAGCTGTCGATCACGAGCCCAACACGTGATCCAAGACCATGGTGAATCACATATATACATACATACATACAGACAAACAGACAGACAGACAGACACATACATACATACAGACAAACAGACAGACAGACAGACACATACATACACATACATACATACATACATACATGCATACACAAAATCCATCACGGAAAAAAAACATATCATACAGGCTAATCAGAGTCGTCCAACCGATCAGTAATGTCACCATCTCTTCTATCCGTGGGGACATCATTAAAAGAAAAAATAAATTGATCAATTTGAGAAAGAATCATAGTCAACGCTGCGAAAGGCAATATACACTTATACACTGTACGTACGTACGCAGTGTACGCAGTGTACGCAGCGTACGTACACAGTGTACGTACACAGCGTACGTACACAGCGTACGTACACAGCGTACGTACACAGCGTACGTACACAGCGTACGTATACAGCGTACGTACACAGCGTACGTACACAGCGTACGTACGCAGCTTACGCAGACAGCCACGCTTCGTCTACCGCGTATCCATTTCCCAGGACGTAATTCTCGCGTAAAATGGAATTGGCCTCATAACATGACGTACCGTAACGCCTGTAACGACGTGACGTGGTGTAACGTGACGTCGTGTGACATGATTTCATATGATGGGACTTGTGATGTAACATGACGTGACGTAATGGTACGTATTATAAAATGACGTATTGTGACGTGGTATAACGTGACGTGTGACATGGCATCATGTGACGTCACATGTGTGACATGTGACGTTAGGTGACAATGTGATGTGACGTGGTGTAATGTGACGATATACCGTGGCATGATATGACGTCACGTGATAATGATGTGACAGCGCGATGTGATTAACGTGACGTATGACGTGACATCACGTGACACTGACGTAACGTGACATGGGACGTGATGTGATACTATGACGTAACATGACATGTAGCGTGTCATGGCATGACAAGATGACATGACACAATATGACTTTATATGACAGTGTGACTTGATGTGACCTGGCATAATGCAACGTGACGTTACTAGTGTGACGTAACGCAATATGACGTTATTGTGACGTGATATATGACATGACCGTAAATGAACGTACTAGACGTCACCAGGATTTTTTTTTTTTTTTTTTTTTTTTGTGCGAGTGATTTAATTTGGCGTTGCCTTGGCATTTGGCGGATATTATTGTGGTCAAAATTCGCGCTATCGCTTCCCCGTTCTTGGGAAAATTATTGAAATGCGTCAGTATTTCACTTTCCCAACGTGCATCCATTGACGGAGTTTTAACGTCGCTTTATTTCCGCGTTCTTCCTTTTGGCGCCATATTATTTTCGCCAGAGTAACGCCAATTTTGTCGGCAAATATTTTCGCGTTTGGCCTTGTTTGCCGTTTTCGATGCTGTACGGATATGAATTCAAACGTTTCGTTTAACTAGAAAAAACGTGCAAATGTTCTTGTGTGTGTTTCCACACAAACGGACAAGCCTGCAATAAAGTTGCTATAGATAGACAAACATACATGCATACATACAATACATACTGTACATACATATATACATACATACATATATACATACGCACATAAATATATACATATATACATATATACATACATATATACATACACACATACATACATACATACATACTGTACATACATATATACATACATATATACATACGCACATAAATATATACATATATACATATATACATACATACATACACACATGCATACATACATACATACATACACACATAGATGCATAGATACATAGATGGATAGATAGATAGATAGGTATTCATATTGTAAGACGGTCTAGTTAAAAAAAGATACTCTATCTATATGATAAGAGCTTTTTCCCCCTTATGAGGCAGGTAGCCAAGTCAAAAAGCACATACCCACTCCTACCCATTCCACTCCCACCCCTTCCACTTCCACCCATTCCACTTCCATCCACCACCCCGTCCCCCTCTTTCATCTTAGCTCCTCATGGATGACGGGTCATCCCTGTATCCCGACCACTGCCCTGGGTAAGAAGCAATGCAGCAGGACACAGCACATCCACAGCAAGGCCGCTTCACTTAACCGGCGACCCCCCTTCCCCGTCCCCTCACGTGGAAAATAGAGAAGACGAGGAGAAATCCCTTCGGGCTGCGTCAAAATAATATTCACTCATAGGCATCCCCTACTCCCCCATCCCCCACCACCTCCCTTTTTTGCATCACAGTATCATTTATACACAGCCATTCTCCACTCACCCCTATCTCCTGCCTTCTCCCTTCCTTGCTCAACAGACATTCCTCTTCTTGCTCAACGCCCCTATCACCCCATCCATCCATCTCATCCTCGGTCGTCCCCTCATGTTCACCTCCTCCACCTCTGCCTTTCACACCTCTTTTACTAATCTTTCTTCGCTCATTCTTTCCATGTGTCCAAACCATCCCAATACTCTTTCATCAGCCCTATCTCCCAACTCCCTTTCCACCCCCGCTCTCCTCCTCGCCTCCTCGTTTCTCACCCTATCCATCCTTGTAACCCCTACCATACTTCTCAGACATTTCATCTCAAACGTACTTAAACAGTGTCGATGGCACAATCACCCATTCATATAATCTCCTCTTTCCGTCCATTCCCATATTTGGGCGTTTGGAAAAAGATATACGCGTAAAATGGATGTTAACAATGCCTCGATAGTTCCAATACAAGTGGCGAAATACAATATTTTATCGTTGCATGATTTCATTTTCATTTTTATTCTCCTTCTTATCCTTATTCTTTATTATTACTATTATTGGTATTATTTATTATTGTTGTTGTTGTTATTATTATTATTATTAATATTATTATTATTATTATTATTACTATTACTATTATCATTATTATTATTATTATTATTATTATCATTATTATTATTATTATTATTATTATTATCATTATTATTATTATTGTTCATCATCATCATCATCATCATCATCATCATCATCATCATCATCATCATCATTATTATTATTATTATTATTATTATTATTATTATCATTATCATTATTATTATTATCCATCATCATCATCATCATCATCATCATCATCATTATTATTATTATCATTATCATTATTATTATCATTATTATTATTATTATCATTATTATAATTATCATTATTATCATCATCATCATTATTATCATCATCATCATTATTATTACCATAACTATTTCTTGTGGTTATTAATGAAATATCTATTACCATTCCATCTGTAAAGGCTCTTTTCCCATACAATTTAACGTAACACATGATGCATGTTACAAATATCACGTCACATCACATCACACATATCACAACCAGACAGCATTTCCTAATCACCAGAAGATGCCTATAATTGCCCCCATTTCTTTGGGGTACAAACGAATAAAAAATATATATAATTAGTACGCAAACAAGATGGCCGTCCCTTTGCTACGTTGTCCCTTGTAGGACTTAGAAAAAAGGTACTTATAATTAGCTAAATTAGCAGAGAAGTTTAGAATTGGCCTAAGGCGGTTTAGGTACACGAGTACAGAAAATAATTATAATTTCCTCTTTCACTGTGGAAGCTTAGGGTAACACACACGCACACACACACACACACACACACACACACACACACACACACACACACACACACATGATGTATATGTATATATATATATATACATTCATATATATATATATATATATATACACATATATATATATATATATATATATATATATATAAAATGTGTGTGTGTATTCACCTTGGTCTTTTGGATCACGTGTTGGACTTGTGATCAACAGCTATTTCCCTCCCGGAAGAGAGCTCAGAGCTCGTATGACCGATCTATGGGTAATGTTATGACCTGACACGAACACACACACCCAACTCCCCGCCCACGAGAATTGGAGTAACGACTCGAAGCGCAGCGATACTGGAATTATTTCCTCCCTGGGCAGGATTCGAACCCGGACGGCCGTAGTGTGTGTGTGTGTGTGTGTGTGTGTGTGTGTGTGTGTGTGTGTGTGTGTGTGTGTGTGTGTGTGTGTGTGTGTGTGTACATGTACACTGTATATGTAGATATATATACATGTATAGATTATATATACATATATACATATGTGTGTGTGTGTATACATGAATGCTATCATTATTATTACTATTATCAGGATTGTTCTTTTTATACACACATTACCATTATCAGCCATTTTTCTTCCAACTTCCCGTTTTCTTCCAATTTTCCCGTTTTCTTCACCCAATTTCTTCCTCCTTTTTATTTTTCCGGCTTCCTACTTTGTTGGGAGACCTCCTTTGTCCTCCCCCTCTCCCCCTTTCCCCTCCCCCTTCCCCTCCCCACTTCACCTCTTCCCCCTACCTCTCCCCCTCACCCGTCCCCCCTTCTCCTCTTCCCCCTCCCCCTCACCCGTCCCCCCTTCCCCTCTTCCCCCTCCCCTCCTTCCCCTCCCCTCCTCTCCCCTCCCCTCCTCTCCCCTCTCCCCCTCTCCCCCTTCCCCTCCCGCTCCCTCCTCCCCTCTCCCTCTCCTCTCTCCCGCCTCTCTTCCCCCTTCAATCCCCCTTCCTCCCTTAACCCCTCACCCCTCCACCCACCTCCTTCCCCTTCCACCCTCTCATTCTCCCCATTCCACCCTCTCACTCTCCCCCTTCCACCCCTCTCCCTTCTCCCCCTCTCCCACCACCATCTCCCCCTCTCCCACCACCATCTCCCCCTCCCACTCACCTTTCCACCCCTCCACCTCCCTTCCACCCCTCCACCTCCCTTCCACCCCTCCACCTCCCTTCCACCCCTCCACCTCCCTTCCACCCCTCCACCCATCCAGCCCACGTCTATCCCTCCACCCCCTCCCCCTTCAACCCCCTTCCCCTCCACCCTCCTCCACCACTCCAACCCTCCACCCCCTCCATCCCTCCACCCCCATCCACCCCTCCACCCCTTCCTCTCACCCTTCACCCTCACCCTCCCTCCTCACCCTTCACCCCCCACTCTGCCTCTCCCAGTCTCCTTCCCTCCTCATCTCTCACCCTCCTCCCTCCCCCCTTCTCCCCCTTCCCCCCTCTCCCCCTCCCCCTCTGGTGATGAAATCTCGGAGAGCTTCGTCAAATATGGAACCCGTCCCCGCCCCACCTCTTCCTCCTCCTCCTCCTCCTCCTCCTCCTCCTCCTCCTCTTCCTTGCAGCAGCAGAAGCACCTCACGGAGAGCCCCCTCCACAGCAATGGGAATTGGGCACGAGGAGGAGGAAGAGGAGGAGGAGGAATAGATGGAGGAAGAAAAGGAGAACATGGACGAGGAGGGGGAGGAGGATGAAGAGGAGGAGAAGGAGGAAGAGGAGGAGGAGGAGGAGGAGCACGAGGAGGGGGATGGGGAGGAGGAGGAATAGGAGGAGGAGCACGAGGAGGGGCATGGGAAGGAGGAGGAAGAGGAAGAGGAGGAGGAGCACAAGAAGGAGGAGGAAGAAGAGGTCAAAGAATAAAGGAAGAGGAAGAAGAAGATAAAAAAGGAATGCGAGGAAGAGGACAAAGGGGGAAAACGAGCAGGAAGGAGAAGAGGAAGATAAGAAAGAGGAAGAGGAGGAGAAGAAGGAGGAGGAAGAGGAAGGGGACGAAAATAAAGAGAATGAAGATATACAAAAAGTAGACGAGGAGGAGGAGGAGGAGAGGAGGAGGAGGAGGAGGAGGAGGAGGAACGGGACGAAAATGAAGAGAAAGAAGATGTAGAAAAAGAAGACGAGGAAGAGTAGGAAGAGGAGTAGGAAGAGGAGGAGGAGAAGCAGGAAGAAGAGAAGGAGGAAGAGGAAGACGAGGAGGACGAGGAGGAAGAAGAACAAGAGGTAAAGGAAATGAATTAGGATAAAGAAGAGGATAAAGGAATGTAGGACGAGGAAGAAGAGAAGGAGGAGGAGAGGAGGACTAGTAAGGCAGGAAGGAAAACAAGAAGAGGGGAGGAGTAAGAGGAGGAGGAGGAAGAGGAAGGCGAGGAAGAGTAGGGAAAGAGAGGTAGGAGGAGAGGGAGGAAAAGGAAGACGAAGAAGAGTAGAAAAAGGAGGAGGAGGAGGAGAAGGAGAAGGAAGACGAAGAAGAATAGAGAAAGTGAGGGAGGAGGAGGAGGAGGAGGAGGGGAGATAAGGACGCAGAAGGATGGCATAGATAAAAGGAAATTATGAGAAAGAGAAACGACGGAGGAGGAAGAAGAAGAAAGAGGAGGAGGAGGAGGAGGAGATAGGAGAGGAAGGAGGAGGAGGAGGAGAAGACAGGAGAAGAAGAAGAAGGGGAGGATGAAAAGGAGAAAAAGGAAGGAGGAGAAGGAGAAGATAGGAAAGAAAGGAGGAGGAGGAGAAGAATAAGAAGAAGAAGAAGGGGGAGGAGAAGGAAGAGATAGGAGATAAAAGAGGAAGGAGAAGGAGAAGAAGGAGATAGAAGACAGAAGAGGAGGAGGAAGAGGGAGAAGGAGGAGGAGAAGAAGGAAGAAGAGAAGGAGGAGGAGAAATAGGTGGCAAAGGAGGAGAAGAAGGAGGAAATAGAAGACAGAAGAGGGGGAGGAAGAGGGAGGAGGAGAAGGAGAAGGTTAAGGAGGAGGAAGAGGAGGAAAAGAAGGACGAGGAGGCAGAGGTGGCAGAGGAGAAGAGAAGAGGGGGAGGAGGAGAAGAAGGAGGAAATAGAAGACAGAAGAGGGGAGGAAGAGGGAGGAGGAGGAGGAGAAGGTTAAGGAGGAGGAGGAAGAGGAGGAGGAAAAGAAGGAGGAGGCACAGGTGGCAGAGGAGATGAGGAGAAGAGGAGGAGGAGGAGGAGGAGGTGAGAAGGACTCTCGGTCCAATTGGCTCCCTGGGCTGAACAAAACCTTTTAATGTTCACCAGGCAAGGTCATCATATTAAGACCACAGGGCAAGACTCGCAGTAATGGATTTAAATTGGACAAATTTAGATTTAAGAAGGAAATATGCAAAAATTGGTTTATTAATAGGGTGGTCAACGAATGTAATAGACTTAGGAACCAATTAATGAGCGCTGAAAAAAAAATTCTGTTTTAAAAGAAATTGAGATCATTTTATGGATAGGAATGACGGGTGGTAAGAGACATGGAACTGCCTAGTGTAGGCCTTATGGTCTCTTGCAGTCTCCTTCGTTCTTATGTTCTTAAGACTGTATATATTACTTATTTACTTTATTTTTAATTGTCGTCAGGCGATTTTATTCACTTGAAAGTTCAGGACAAGAATGGCTTAAGTTGATTAAAAGAAAGAAAAAAATTGCCAAAAGAAAATAGCCAAACAGGGTATTTGTCCTAATGGCGAGATAAATGGCTAGTTTTCAGCCACACGCCGCCAAGGCAAGGATAAAAAAAGGACATCGAGAACGCGGGAAGTAGCTGTCCTTTTCCTGTCGGATTTAAGCCACTCAGAAGGATTTGTCCTTTTTCGCTAACCTTCCTCCTCCCCCTCCCCTCCCTTCCCCTCCCTACCTCC
>NC_134791.1:1064089-1069089 GCF_046742065.1 Oratosquilla oratoria | reverse complement strand
CTGTTGACCATCTCAGTTTTCCTTAATATCATGCTTACTCTTATCTTTCTTTTTGTTTTTGTTTTTAATTTGTCCTTTTAATTATCCTTTTTTACATTAATTTTTCGTGGTCTTTTTCGTCCTTATCTGCGAACCTCCAGTGTTTCCTTTACTATTTTCATTGTCCTTGTAAAGTGTCTTTTTTATCGTTATCTCAGCCTCCAATCTTTATTTTCTGTTTCATTTTTTCTAATTCTCATTTTTATATTATACTCCCATATAGTCCTTTTTGTCCTTATATTTAAACAATCAATGTTTCCTTAACTGCCTATTTTATGTTGTCCTTTAATGTGTCCTTTTTCATAGTGTCCTTCCAAGTTGTCCTTTTAAGTTGTCTTTTTTTATTGTCCTATACAAAGTTCCTTTCAATTTGTCTTTTTTCATAGTGTCCTTCCTATTTGTCCTCTTAAAGTGTCCTTTTTTCATAGTTTCTCTCATTTTTCCATATTATATCATAACATATAATGTCCTTTTTCATTTTTCATTTTATATCATAACATATAATATCATTTTTCATTTTTCATTTTTTATATCATAACATATAATGTCCTTTTTCCTTTTTTATATCATAACATATAATTTCCTTTTTCATTTTTGTCATAACATATAATGTCCTTTTTTTCATTTTTATATCAACATATATGATTTTTTCCTTTTTTATATCATAACATATAATGTCCTTTTTCCCTTTTTATATCATAACATATAATGTCCTTTTTTATTTTTTCCTTTTATATCATAACATATAATGTCCTTTTTTTCATTTTTTAGACCTTCAATGTTTCTTAAAGTTAAGCCACAAGAACCACTCAGAAATTTCATTCAACTTTTCAACCCCAAGTCTATTCTCTTACCCTTCCTCCTCCTCCTCCTCCTCCTACTCATACTCTTTTTCTTCCTCCTCCTCCTCCTCCTCCTCCTCCTCCTCCTCTTCTTCTTCTTCTTCTTCCTCCTCCTCTTCTTCCTTCTCCTCTTCCTCCTCCTCCTCCTCCCCTTCTCCCTCCATCGCCCCCAACACCTTCCCTTCCGAACTCCTCCTCCTCCTCCTCCGGCTCTTCTCCCTCTTCCCACCTTCCTCCCATCACCTACCCTCCCACCTCCTCCCCCTCTCCCCCCTCGTTCCCAACACCTTCCCATCCACCTCCTCCTCCTCTTCCTCTTCCCCCTCTCCCCCTCGTCCCCAACACCTTTCCTCCCACCTCCTCTCCTCTTCCTCCCTCTTCCCCCTCTTCCTCCCTTCTCCCCTCTTCCTCCCTCCTCCCCCTCTTCCTCCCTCCTCCCCTCTTCCTCCCTCCTCCCCCTCTTCCTCCCTCCTCCCCCTCTTCCTCCCTCCTCCCCCTCTTCCTCCCTCCTCCCCCTCTTCCTCCCTCCTCCCCTCTTCCCACTTCCTCCCATCACCTACCCTCCTCCCTCTTCCCCTTCTTCCTCCCTCTTCCCCCTCTTTCTCCCTCCTCCACCTCTTTCCTCCCTCCTCCACCTCCCCTCTTTCTCCCTCCTCTCCCTCTTCTTCCCCCCCCCCCCCGTTTGGTCCTCCGCCATTTATCCCATATCATTATCTAATCCTTTTCATAATTTCACGACCTCATTATCCTGAAATGATCTCTCTCGTCTCTCACAGCATCCATCTCATCTCATCTCGTAGTCAGGTGCCTACCGAGGAAGACTTCCTCCTCTTTCTCCCTCTCCTCCTCCTCTCCTCCTCCTCCTCTTTCTCCCTCTCCTCCTCCTCCTCCTCCTCTCCTCCTCCTCCTCTCCCTTCTTCTCCTCTTCCTCTTCTAATTCCTCTTCCCTGGTTTGCTCTTCCTCTTCCTCTTCCAGCTCCTCCTCCTCCTCCTCATCCTCATCCTCTTCCGCCTCCCCGGCTTGCTCTTCCTCTTCCAGGTCCTCCTTCTCCTCCTCCTCTTCCTCTTCCTATTCCTCTTCCCTGGCTTGTTTTTCCTCTTCCAGCTCCTCCTCCTCCTCCTTCCTCTTCTTGCTCCTTCTGGTCCTCTTGCTCCTTCTGGTCCTCTTGCTCCTACTCCTCCTCCTACTCTTGCTCCTCGTCTTCTTCCTCCTCCTCCTCCTCCTCCTCCTCCTCTCCTCCTCTTCCTCATCCTACTCTTCCTCCTTCCCCTCCTCCCTCTTCTTCCCCTTCTCCTCCCCCTCCTGCTCCTCCTCCTCCTACTACTACTACTACTCTTCCTCCTGGTCTTGCCCTTCCTCGTCTTCCTCCTCTTCCTCTTCCTCTCCTCCTCTTCCTCATCCTACTCTTCCTCCTTCCTCTCCTCCCCTTTTCTCCCCCTTTTCTTCCCCCTGCTCCTCCTCCTCCCCCTCCTCTCCCTCCTCCTCCTCCTCCTCCTCCTCCCCCTCCTCTCCCTCCTATTCCTCGACCTTATATACCCCCGCCTCTTGTCCTTGTTTACTCAGAGTTCCTGCCTGCCGAACCTTTTTCGTCCTTTATCCGTAGCCTTTGGAATTCTGGGTCCTTTGTCTGAGCGCGTGGGTTCCCGTCCTTTTTTTTTTTTTCGTATATTATTCTGGCCATCAATAAGGTGTTCATCATCGTGCTGAACAATTGAACAATGAACAGCATTCAACTTCAACTTAAGACCGAACTTTGTATATTTGGTTCTGGTGAACGTCAAAAGATTTTATTCAGATTGAGGGACATTGTTGCATTAAGAAAAAATATAAAAAGAGGATATTAATCTTGTTTTTTTCTTTTTAAGAAAGCAGAGATGGCTCGGGCATCAAATTGGAAGCTCGATTCTCTGTATTGGATGCTCCGAAGACTTGAGCAATTGACTAGTTATTTGACTGATTGACTAACTGATTGACAAATTGACTGACTAACCAACCACTGGGTGACCGAATGACTGGCTTCCTGACTGGCCTACTGACTGACTGAGAGAGTGAGAGCGATTGAATGACAGGTCAACAGGTCTACAGACTGACTGACTGACCGACTGACTGACTGAATGATCGACTGTTATATTAATGTATATGTATATGTGCTGTCTCCATTTTCATTTCCTCCCGTTATCTATCTGTTTCCTCTCTTCTTCTCTTCTTTTCCTCTTCTCTCTTATTCCACGTTTCTCTCTTTTTTCGATTTCTTTGTCTTCTTCTTCTTCTTCTTTTCTTCTTCTTTTCTTCTTCTTCTTCTTCTTTTCTTCTTCTTTTCTTCTTCTTTTCTTCTTTTCTTCTTCTCTTCTTCTTCCTCTTCTTCTTCTTCCTCTTCTTTCAATCTCGTCTTCTTCTTCTTTCGATTTCTTCTTCTTCTTCTTCTTCTTCCGATCTCTGGTTCTTCGGGCGACGCCATTTTTCAGATCCCAAAAACTTCCAAAACATTTCCGCCATTTTTTGTTGTATTTCTCCAATCGTTTCTCCTTTCTTCTCCTCCTTTTTTTTCTATTCTTGAAGAAATTTTACCATCAGCCTCGTACGCTACCTTCTTGTCGATCTTTTTTTTTTTTTTTTTTTTTTGAAGTCCTTCTTCCCGTTCTTCACGAAATTTTGGTTTTTCTTTTTTCTTCTTTTTTTTCGAGTTCCGAAGATTCTTGTTCTTGACAAGGGCTTCCTCCTTCGTCTGACCTCACTCCTTTTTTCTTCTTTCTTTCTTTCTCCGTTTCCTTTTTTTCTACAGACACAAAGGCTTTTTTCCACCCGTATATGGGGGTGGGGGGGGGTAGCCAGACCAAACTGCACTCCTGTTGGCCTCGATCTTTTTCTTATTTCTTTCCCCGTTTTCTTTTCCTACACACACAAAGGCAGTTTTCCCCCTTATAAGGGGGCTAGCCGACCCAAAACACAACTCCCCCTTCTCCCCAAATGTTTCCCTGGGGGGGAGAGGGGGGAGAAATAAAAAAAAATGTCCCCAATCCCCTTAGTTCCTCCCCACCCCCGCTCAGGGAACATTGTGGTGGTATCCTTATCCCCCAACCACGGGCGGCTCAGAAGAAATGAAGACATGGAGGCATAGGAGGAATTTAAGGAATAAATCAAATTAAACGTGATTTTTTCTTCTTTAAGTGAAAATTAGTCTCCATTCGAAAAAGAATTTTGCGTGCCTCTGGTCCGTATGGGTTTCATTAAAGTAGCGTATTTGGCTGCATGTGGTATTCCTTTATAATTCTACTTTATTGTAATATGATTTTTGTCAATACTTGTAGCAGTGGTAGAAGTAGTAGCAGTAGCAGTAGTAGTAGTAGTAGTAGTAGTAGTAGTAGTAGTAGTAGCAGCAGCAGCAGCAGTGGTAGTAGAAGTAGTTGTTGTTGTAGTAGCATTAGTAGTATCAGTAGTATTTGTAGTAGTAGTATCACAAGTAGCATTAGAACTAGTAGTGCTAGTAACCTGTAAATGCCGTGTGGCCGGCTTATTCTCAGTTAACACGCCGACGACAGTCCCCCCTAGGGTCCTTCCGAGGGGCAAGCTCACATGCAGACACCCGCTCTTCCCACTCCAAACAACTCTCAACAGCTTCGACCAACTTGTCCCAGGACCCATGAAGTCTTCTGTGGACGTCGTCCCCTTCGTCTCCTCTTCCATCGAGGGTCGTCTCTTGTGGAAACAACGCTGAATAGGATCAACATCATCAGGGGAACGTGAGACCACATGATGCCCATATATAGCCGGAGTTGATGTTCACGAATTTTGCTGAAGGTAATTTGCCTAGACTGACTCTCATGGTACAGTCTTTGGTTTGATACGAGGTCATTCCAGCGATACCCCCATAGTTCTCTGAAGGCACTTAGTACCAAAAGCATCGAGACGGCTCCTCTTGAAGTCAGCATTCCATGTCCACGTCTCAGAGCCGTACAGCAAGGCAGGGAGCACAAGTGACTTCAGGATTCGAATCTTAGTCCTCCTGGATGGATAACGACAAGGCCACTTCATACTCTGGTTAGGCGAGTCCTCGACCCCATTGGGCAATGCCAATCCTTCGAAGTCCTGATATGATCGTTTTTCGTCACCTGAACGGA
>NC_134791.1:1056589-1059089 GCF_046742065.1 Oratosquilla oratoria | reverse complement strand
TTCTTTCTTCCTATCTTTATCTTCCTCTTCCTTCTCTCTTCCTTTCTTCCTTTATGTTCCTATCCCTTCTCTCTTCTCTCTTCTGCTTCCTTCTTTATCTGCTCATCTCTGATAACGCCTTTACATATTTTGTTATGGTTGTCGTTTATCGAAGAATTTGAACATATCTACTCATCAATTTATTTGTTTGTTTTTATTTCTTTAATCGTGTTTTATATTATTCATTTGTTTATTAGTTTGTTTTTATTTATATATCTTTATTTGTTTAATCGTGTTTTTTTTTACTTTTTTGTTTATTAGTTTGTTTTGATTGATTCGCATAATCGTTTATTTTTTATTATTTCCATATATATCATCTACTTGTTGATTTTTTATATTCATTCAATTTACGTTTATTTGTACTCGTAAGTTTAATTTTTATATAAATATGTATTTGTTTAATTACTTTTTATTTATATTATCTATTTGTTGATTATTTTATTTATTCAATTTACATTTTTACAATTTACATTTGAATCACATTTACAATTCACATTATACACTTTCTTTCTGTTAATGCTTCTTTCTCTTAGAGTTTTATTAATCTTTTATTATTTGTTAGAATCATTTATCTTTTGACCTCTTTCCATTGTGCTATTTCTTTTATTGTGCCTAATTAAGGTTTATTTGAGTTTCGTGTAATCCTATTTTTATATATTTGATACATTTGATATACTTTTGTATTATTATATACTTCTATCTGTTTAGTTGTATGATTTGGGAGTCCCTTTATTTTCTATATTTAATCATTTATGTTTTTATTTCTTCGTGTATTGATGCATTTACTTGTTATTTCTTCTTATTATTTTTTGTTATATTTAATCATTAATTTATTTATTTCTTCATGTATTCATGCATTTATTTGCCATTTCTTCTTTTATTTTTTATATTTCATCCCTTATGTATTTATTTCTTCATGAATTGATGCATTTTCTTGTCATTTCTTCTTTTATTTTTTGTTATATTTAATCCCTTATGTATTTATTTCTTCATGAATTGATGCATTTTCTTGTCATTTCTTCTTGAAGCATTCCCTCAGATTCTCAATCTCGTATCTTTTGGGCAGTTTGATATGAAGCTTCTCCTTTGTCCCTTGTTTACACAAAACTGCCCTTTTCAATATTTCGCTTGACAAGAGTATTCGGTCTTTCCTGCAAATTTTCCTTTCCAATGTCTTCCGGAAACCAAAATTTCGAGAAGAATAGAAAATGGATTCCCTCGAGAGGCTAAATCGGCCAGTCATTCATGAAAAAAAATATTATATATATATATATATATATATATATGTGTGTGTGTGTATATATATTTCTAACGACATGTGTTCTTCAGTGTGTATTTGTAAAAAAGAAATACATCGATTTATGTGCGCTTATTGTATTTTGAAAATAGATCAGCTTGTGTACAGTGTTGTTCAAAAGTCTCTGTTATATGTATAAGTTATATATATATATATATATATATATATATATATATATATATATATATATATATATGTGTGTGTGTGTGTGTGTGTGTGTGTGTGTGTTGAGACATTCTGACAGGTTGAGTGTTGTTCAAAAGTCTCTGTTATATGTATAAGTTATATATATATATATGTGTGTGTGTGTGTGTGTGTGTGTGTGTGTGTGTGTGTGTGTGTGTGTGTGTTGAGACATTCTGACAGGTTGACTTAAGTGGAGTAGGAAACACAGAGTCTTAGTCTGAGAGTATTCCTGACTAGTTTCCCAGGTATGCTTTTTCAAAGCATACCTGCGAAACTAGTCAGGAATAAACTCAGACTAAGATTCCTGTGCTTCATACTCCATATATGTATATGTACCCGTATATCTATATGTATGCGTATATGTATATGAATATGTATATGAATATTTATATGTATACGTATATGTATATGTTCTTGCATTTGAACTATAAAACAGGAATGGAATGCTTTTATCTTGATATATAAATTAAAGTATTCAACAACATTGTTTATTTATGTATAAAGATATCTTCTTTGTTCTCATATTTTCAACCCATCTCTGAATGACATGTTAAGAGCTTATAAAATGAAAAAATGTATGAAACATCGAAAACAAAATCTTAAAAGTTTTCTAACAAAAAAAAAATCCCAACTTAACTCTCTTTTTTTTTGTCATTTTTCTTTTCGCAAAACCATCTCTTCTTGAAACTTAGGGTGAAAAATGCAGGTAGTGACAAAAAAAAAAAACATTGTTTCTTATAACTAGAGTTTAATCCGGAGGATGGTACAGACATTCTATGGGAGCAAGTGATCATGAAGGGCCCCACGGGCCCCACGACTCTTGAAAAAATAAAAAATAAAAATCTAGACACTGCAATGGCACCCTACCCTCAAAATCCACAAAAATCCTCCATCGCTTGTAATGACCTAATTTATCAAAATTTTCACTCCCCCCTCCCCCTCCCCCTCCCCGAGGGTCAGGTGACCTCGAGAATGACC
>NC_134791.1:1046589-1054089 GCF_046742065.1 Oratosquilla oratoria | reverse complement strand
AAATTTTTTGCAACCAGTTGCAAGACTTTATTTGACGAAAATGTAGGATTATTTTTTCTAAAGTATACATTACTTGACAACCTATAAAGCTGTGGCATGCTTTATGAATGTTAGTCTTGTGAAAATCAAATATTTTGTTGAGTCGAAGGGGTCATAATTTAATGAAGACTTCAAATCACACTAATAACATATCTAAATACTCTGTCTACTTCACATGAACGAAATTCATACCATATTCACTAATTTTCAACCTCATTAAGATTGAGCTGGATATTTTGGTTCGATTCTATGCCTCGGACATTGTATTTTGTTTCCCTACATGTCATATATATATATATATATATATATGTATATATATATATATATATATATATATATATATATGTATATATATATAATATGTATATATATCCGTGTAGCCAGGTGGTACCTTCTCTTGTAAACATACGAGACTGAAGGTTAAGAGGATTCACTGTTGATTATTTTATTGCATGTAGCTTCAATACAACGCACAATCCCTTTATCTTCATAGCTGGTGGGAAGGCCACGTTGTCTACCAATACAGATGCAACAGTGAGGAGTGTGGACCTCATACCTAGATTGGTATGACAACAACGAGATTAATACGACGTTTAATATGGCACCTCCTCACCCACCCAAATATTAACAAGGAAAGACCTAGACAACAACACAACAATCATAGACAGAGAATTAGATACCTAGGAGCCACATACATTCAAAGCAACCAACCTAGTAACAACATCCAGGTCGAAGATCTACAGGCCTTGCCCTCAGTAAAGAGACTGAGCTTAGATCAACCACAAACACTAGGAGAGGTCTCCCAGACCTCTTGTAACCCGTATTCCCATGGCAGCCACTCAGAGGAGGCCCCTTCACGCAGGACGACCAATGATCACGACTTGGAGTAAAAGTAAGACTACCACAGACCCTGCACATCAGATCGCCCTGACAATGGAGCCAGGAAGTTTCGAAATGTCGGCAACAATCGGAGAATTAC
This sequence comes from Oratosquilla oratoria, assembly GCF_046742065.1. Lineage (NCBI taxonomy): Eukaryota > Metazoa > Arthropoda > Malacostraca > Stomatopoda > Squillidae > Oratosquilla > Oratosquilla oratoria. The sequence continues at coordinate 1,053,071 of NC_134791.1, read as the reverse complement.
TGAGAGATGTCAGCTATGAAGATGAAAAGAATGTCCGTTGTATTGAAGCTACACACAATAGAATATATATATATGTATGTGTATATGTATATGTATATATATATATATATTGAACATTTTAGAAGCTCTGCCAAGGTATTAGAACTCTGACCTTAGCAGGATAGTCTTACAGGAGGTGAACGTACAGAACGGCCTTTCATTCTTGAGTGAGAATTACTCCACCGTACAGCGAAGGAGTTCGATAGGGTACCTTACGTTCCGAACGGCACGTTCACCTCCTACGAGAGGCGAACGTAGAGAACGGCAAGAACGCGTATTAATATGCAAATAGGAAGGAGAAGTTCTGTTTGGGCTCTCTTTCAATTAGAACTTCGAGGGCGCCTCCGCCGGGAAATACCGAGGTACTTCGGGAGCTACAAGAGTTCTTCCTGGCTCTTCAGGGCTTAAGGATGCCTCTCCCTCCTCCCTTCCTCACCCTCCAGATGAATTAAATCAACCGGCGTCAGGTATAACGGGATTTGAGTTCCCCATTATTATTATTATTATTATTATTATTATTATTATATTTATTATTATTATTATTATATTTATTATTATTATTATTATTATTATTATTACTATTATTATTATTAATTATTACTATTATTATTATTATTATTATTTTTTTATTTTATTTTTTTTTTATTTTTTTTTAGGTTCTTTGCGGCGTGTGTGGTGAGCCTTAAGTCCTTCAGAAAACATTTTTTTATATACATTTTCTGTATTATTCCTAAGCGAATAAAACGGCTTGTCTTTGATGTCTGTTGAACCTAGAGATGTGGAGTACAATGGGACATACAAGTTTCTTGGAAGTTTCTCTGTCGCAATTTGTCATATTAAAGTAATACGGAGTCTTTTACCTTTTGTATCTGTTACTATGGCAACCACTGGAAGACGCCTTTCTTTGTTTTATTTATTCCATTTATCTATTTCTTTATATAAATACTTTTTCATTTACCTGTTTATTTGTGTACTTATCATTTATCTATTTAGTTAGTTATCTGTTTATTATTTATGCGTTTATATATTCCATTATATGTTTATTCATTTATGTGTTTACTAGCCTAGGTTCGAGTCCTTGGCCGTACCACGTTTCAATTTCTGCATGTTGGCCTCCTCGAGTCTCTCTCGATGTTGATGGCTTAGAATTAAAGTGTATTGTGGTTGATAAAAATGTATATCTGTTCACTGGGACCCATTCAGTATTGTATTGTATATATATATATATATATATATATATATATATATATATATATATATATATATATATTGTGACACAACAAGACCTTTGTACAAGTCATTGGTTATATTAGTTTCCCCTCACCTGAATAAAATCACCCGACGGCAGCTCCGAACGACCTCCAGACACTAGAAGACACTATGCCTAGTCAAAGTTTCGACAAGACACATTGTCTAGTCAAAGTCTCGAGCTACTCCTCTCAGCTGAATAGAACCACCTGGCGACACGATAGATATTCCATGTCCTGAACGAGAGGAAAATGGACCTTATTTGCATGTGTCATAAGAGCGTTACTGGCTTGCGCTGATAAGAACATAAGAATGAAGGAGACTGCAAGAGACCATAAGGCCTACACTAGGTGCTTCTCAACCTTTGTTTTCAGGCAGCCCTAATGTGATCCTCATGATATGACCTCACTAACCTTTTTGTAGTGTTAATATATATGACTAGTTGTTGACTGTAAAAAGCAGGAGACAAGTATGATAAATATATATGTAAGAAAGATAATGTAAGGTTATGAAAGGCAAAGTTAACATCATCATGGTTATTGTATTGAATTGATATAATTTTGCAAAAAAAAAAAAAAAAAATACAAAATGTCTTGACGACCCAGCTTGGGGTCGCGTCCCCAGGGCTGGGAAACAGCGGTGTATTCGGAAGCGTGCTGGTCTCGCATTCGCTTGGTTTTGGGTTCGAATCCCGCACTCCTCTCCGGTGGCCAGCAGTGACGGTTAGTTACATAACCCCAACAGTGGCGCATCATCAACAGGGCAGAAGTGACGACTTCGGCAGAAGCTGTTCAGCGCCTCCTGGCGTACGCTCCTCGTTCGGGATTTCTTCGCCCGGGGTTCGATTCCCAATGGGCACTGGAGAGTGGCCCGTCTCACAGAGTACAAAGGGCAAAGGTGGCGAGTACGCTCTGAGCCTCGAACTCGGGTCCCTATAGATCAGGTGGCACGGTGTCACTGTTGCACTGTGTCACTGTAATAATGTGGGACCGTGGCACTGTTACACTGTTCCCCTGTCTCACCCAGGCACTGTGGCACTGTAATATTTTGGGATTGTGACAATGTTCCACTGTTCCACCGTGTCACCAAGGCACTGTTCCACTGTTCCACTGTGTCACTCAGGCATTGTTGCACTGTTCCACTGTGTCACCCAGGCACTGTTCCACTGTTCCACTGTGTCACCCAGGCGCTGTTGCACTGTTCCACTGTGTCACCCAGGCACTGTTGCACTGTTCCACTGTGTCACCCAGACACTGTTGCACTATTCCACTGTTCCACTGTGTCACTCAGACACTGTTGCACTGTTCCACTGTGTCATCCAGGCACTGTTGCACTATTCCACTGTTCCACTGTGTCACCCAGACACTGTTGCACTGTTCCACTGTGTCACCCAGGCACTGTTGCACTGTAGTATTAAGATACTGTGGCACTGTTGTACAGTGATGCTATTGCACTGTTGCATTATAACACTTCTGTGTTGTGAGAGTGTTGCACTGTAGAGCACTGACGATGCTGTTGCACTGCCCCCGACATAACACTGTCGTGTTGTGGCAGTGTAAAGCACTGCGAGGCTGCGCCTGTGACCGGACGCTGAAACGTCTTGATTTATTCAACTGGATTAAGCCAACTCCTCACCCCGACACCTCTCCAGTGGTCCTCGTGGAGCCTCCTCCTCCTCCTCCTCCTCCTCTTCCTCCTGCTCCTACTATTCCTCCTCCTCTATCTCTTCTATCTCCTCCTTCTCTTCCTCTTTACAAATGATTACAAAGGAGGAGCATGTAGACAGGAGACCTTTTGGTCCATAACTAAGTCGGATGCAAAAAATTATAATAACGATAAATAAATGAATAAACAAATAAAAAATAATAACAACATAAAAAATTATAAAAACATAAATAATAATAAACAAAATAAATAAATGCATAGGTATAGTTAAATAATAAACAAACAGGAAAATAATAAATAATAATATATTGACAGATAAATAATGATAAATGAAAATCAAGCAAACAATAATAAACAAACAAATAACAAATAAATAATATAAAATAGATGATAGTCATTACAGCATCTTGCTTACGTGTTTATTTAAATGATTCTTAAAGCTTCGAACTGAACTACATTGCACTGCCTCTACAGGAAGTTTATTCCATTCATTAACTACACGGGTGGCGAAGTTGTTTCTACCCACTTCCAAATTAAAGCTATTTCCTGACAATTTGAGACCATTATTTCTATCTCCACCTCCTCTTCCTCCTGCTCCTCCTCTTCCCCCTCCTCCTCCTCCTCCTCCTCCTCCTCCTCCTCCTCCTCCTCTATCTCCTCCTTTTCCTCCTCTTCTTCCTCCTCTATCTCCTCCTCTTCTTCCTCTATCTCCTCTTCCTCCTCCTCCTCCTCCCCTTCCTCCTCCTCTTTCCTCTCATCCTCTTCCTCCTCCTCCCCTTCCTCCTCCTCTTTCCTCTCATCCTCTTCCTCCTCCTCCTCTTCCTCCTCCTCCTCCTCCTCTTCTTCCTCCTCCTCTTCCTCCTCTATCTCTTCCTCCTCCTCTTCCTCTTCCTCCTCCTCGTCTTCCTCCTCATCTTCCCTCTCGTCCTCTTCTTCCTCCAGATCCTCTTCCTCCTCCTCCTCTTCTTCCTCTATCTCCTCCTCCTCTTCCTCCCCCTCCTCTTTCTTCTCGTCCTCTTCCTCCTCCTCCTCTCCCCTCTCATCTTCTTCCTCCTCCAGATCCTCTTCCTCCTCCTCCTCCTCTTCCTCTATCTCCTCCTCCTCTTTCCTCTCATCCTCTTACTCCTCCTCCAGCTCCTCTTCCTTTATCTCACCCTCCTCCTCTTCTTCCTCATCTCCTCCTCCTCCTCTATCTCCTCCTCCTTCTCTATCTCCTCCTCCTCTTCTATCTCCTCCTCCTCTTCCTCCAACTCTATCTCCTCCTCCAGCTCATCCTCCTCTATATCCTCCTCCTCTTCCTCTTCCTCCTCCTCCTGGACCGACCCAGTGCCCTACATTTCCCGCAAGACCTGAAGACTTTGACGTTTTTTCACAGTTGAGGGGCGATTTTTTTCTCGCGCATTTCAGAGAACATCAAATAAGGACAAGAAAGAAAAAGAAAAGAAAAGATGAAATGTCCGCCCGTAAGGACCGTCGCCCTGGGAAGGACAAAAAATTATATAGGACAAAAAAAATAGGTCAATTCGGAGTCAAGTGTATATGATCTTTTTTTTTTTTTTAGCTTTTGAAATACAGAGACAGTAAAAAGGGCATTAACATTACTTTCCATTTCCCAGTGACCTCAAAATCTCGAATAGGTCAAAAAATAGGTCAATTCGGAGTCGAGTGTATATGACTTTTTTTTTTTTTTTTTTTTTTTTTTTTTTTTTTTGAGATAAAGAGAGACAGTAAAAAAAGGCATTAACATTAATGTCCATTTCCCAGTGACCTCAAAATCTCGAATATAATAAAAATATTCTGTTTTCGTAGATCAACTAGCCAGGCTCGTCATACGCAGACGCGTAATCACATATATAAACAATCCTGCCAGCCGCTCGCTCCCGTTTTTACAAAAGAGCAACAAGTTTGTGATCGATATGGTTGAGCGATTGTTCTTCAGTAAACATCACCGATATGTTCAATTTGAGTTTCTGAACACGTGAACAGGAGGCATTGCAATCGATAATTTTTCGTTCCTTGGTTCAATAGAGGCATGCAAACATTTATGTATTTTTCCATAAGTGTGGGTATGTATGTTTTTGCGTTTTATCAAATACTGTATGTGTGCACGTTTATATATATGTGTGTATATGTATATGTATGTATGTTTGTGTATGTATGTACGAATGTATGTATGTATTATGAAATATTGTATGTGTGCACGTTTATATATACGTGTGTATATATGTATATGTATGTATGTTTGTGTATGTATGTACGAATGTATGTATTAATATATGTTTGTGTATGTATGTATGAATGTATGTATATATGTATGTATGTATGAATGCATGTATGTGTGTATGTATGTATGTATGTATGTATGTATGTGTATTTATGTATGAATGTATGTATATATGTATGTATGCATGCATGTATATATGTATGTATGCATGCATGCATGTATGTGTGCATGTATGTATGTATGTATGTATGTATGTATATATGTATGTATGTACAGTATGTATATATGTATGTATGAATGCATATATGTATGTACGTACGTACGTTTGTATGTATGTATGTATGTATGTATTCATGTATGTATGTATATATGTACGTATTCATGTATGTATGTATGTACATGTGCATGTATGTATGTGCGTATGTATGTTTGTATGTATGGATGCAACTGTACTGTATATGTATATATCTAATTATGTATTTATGTAAATATATGTACCTCTGTTAAACATATATACCCTCGCAGAGAGAGAGAGAGAGAGAGAGAGAGAGAGAGAGAGAGAGAGAGAGAGATAGCGGGGGGAGAGGGAAACACACACACACACACACACACACACACACACACACACACACACACACACACACACACACACACACACACACACACACACACACACACACACGTGCGCGCACACAGAAACACACCCCCAGAGCAAGCGGTACCAAGATGGCCGCCGTCCATCTTTGTGTAATATATCAATAAATATCTGAAGAGAGATGGTGCCAGAGGCTGCGAAATCCGCGTGGAAAATGTAGAGCGGCCTACAGCAGATTTATGTAGAAGGATATAAAGTTCCTGGAGGGGGGAGGGGGGAAGGGGGGAGGGGGGGAAGTCTTCGTGAGAGAAACTTCCATTTGTAAAAGACGGGTTTTGTAGTAAATTGGGTAACAATTCTGAAGACGTTTTTGGAAATTTTGTGTAATGATAGAAAGTTTCGTAATGTAGATATGAGTCCAGTGGGTATGGTTATACAAGTTTCCCACAATCTAGGACTATTCCTAGGTGACAATTCTAAAGACATTTTCGGGAATTTTGTGTAATGATAGAAAGTTTCGTAATGTAGATAGGAGTCCAGTGGGTATGGTTATATAAATTTCCCACAATCTAGGACTATTCCTAGGTGACAATTCTAAAGACATTTTCGGGAATTTTGTGTAATGATAGAAAGTTTCGTAATGTTGACAGGAGTCCAGTGGGTATGTTTATATAAGTTTCCCACAATCTAGGACTGTTCCTAGGTGACAAT
>NC_134791.1:1016589-1019089 GCF_046742065.1 Oratosquilla oratoria | reverse complement strand
ATTGTGAGTTGTCATCATGCTATCATATTCAACATTTCTTGCCAGAGGGAGAACCTCCTGCCTAAGGGAGGAAGAGAGAGAGAGAGAGAGAGAGAGAGAGAGAGAGAGAGAGAGAGAGAGAGGTAGGGAGGGAGAACTGAATGCGTGGGTTTTCGTGGAAAGAGAGATAATGCGTTTCCGAAAAAGAGAAATGACGGTGGGGAGGGCGAGATTAGGAGTGAGAGAGAGAAATGAGTGGAGAAGAATATGCTGATCCGCACCATTTGTTGAGCTGTCAGTCGCCCAGTTGAGTGCCACAAGGAAGCGATGAATGGCGCCGCAGAGTGCCAATGGATGCCAGGGGGCTTTGGGGGGGCTCTAGGGGGGCTTTGGGGGAGCACTTAGGGGGCTTATGGGGACTGGAGGCTTTCAGGAGGCTCTAGGGGGGTTTTGGGAGCACTTAGGGGACTTACGGGGGGCTGGAGGCTTTAGGGGGGGCTTTCGGGGGGTTCTAGGGGGGTTTTGGGGAGCACTTAGGGGACTTATGGGGGCTGGAGGCTTTAGGGGGGCTTTTGGGGGCTCTAGAGGGGTTTTGGGAGCACTTAGGGGACTTATGGGGAGATGGAGGCTTTAGGGGGCTCTAGGGGGGCTTTTGGGACGCCCTTATAGGGCTTTCGGGGGTTTGTCGGTGCCAGGGGACTTTTGGGGGGATCTAGGGGGGCTTTTGGGGGAGCACTTAGGGGGCTTTAGGAGGTTTATCGATGCCAGGGGGCTTTTGGGGGGCTTTTGGGAGCACATAGGGGCTTTAGGGGGACTTATGGGGTGGGGGGCTGCGGTGGCTTGATATTGGTGATTTTGAGGTGTGGTGACCAATCCATTTTCTCTTTTTTCTTCTTCTTCTTCTTCTTATTATTATTATTATTATTATTATTATTATTATTATTACTTTTTTTCCTTCTTCGTCTTCTTTTTTCCTCTTCTTTTTCTTATTCCTTTTCTTTTTCTTCTTTTTCTTTTTCCTCTTCTCCTTCTTCATCTTCTTCCTCTTCACAGATGTTGCCATATGGAATGTGTTTGCATGTAATTTTCGAATTTCATAAAAATGAGAGTTTTTATTTTATGATATATCATTTTTCGTTTGAACATGTCTCTATTGCCGACAAAGAATCCACTAAACTAATGTTTCCATGAAAGTTAGTTTGTTATTTTCACATTTTATTCTATCTTATTTTATTTATTAATTTATTTGATTTCTATTGTATTTTCTTTAAAAAAGATGTGATGCTTACTCTTCACCTTTTCCCTCTTTATATTTTTGTATACCATACCATACCATACCATACCATACTATATCATACCATACTATATCATACCATAGGTCCTTTCCACTTTATAGGGTGTTGCCCAAGTCAAAGCGCATTCAACGCCCCTTCCCCTTCTCAGCACCCCATGGATAAGGGGTGATCCTTTGAACCCGCCACATTCCTCAGTTTAAAGGCAATGCAGCGGGAGACGGAGATTTTATTCAGCTGAGGAAGGGTCCTGGAGCAAAACAGGGTTGTCCAGATCAATCGAGGCCCATTTTCTGGTCCAAGACTGCCCCTCTAGATGTATAATATATATATATATATATTATATATATATACATACATATATATATATGTATGTATGTATGTATGTGTTAGGAGTAGTCCTCACTCCCGACCCTCACTCCCGTCCTCACATCTTCTCTGGTCGTCCCACGATCTTACTGACCTACAAGTGGTCCCATGGGACAAGATCGCGCACCCTACACCGCATGACCCTCACAAAGCCCTTTTGAAGAAACGCACGTGCAGTTCACCAACCTAAGACGGATCCTGTTTCGCCCCCAAAGATGACTAACCAGTGCCGGGGCTTACCACATGAGACACCACAAACCCTCCTTGAGAAAACACGTGCAGTACCAGCATCGGCCAGCCATGACTAACCTGCACCTTAGCCAGCCACGTGATATGAACACTGCATTCATTGAGGAGCGCATACACTCTGTCATCGTGAATCACCGGCGTCAAACGTTTTGCCTCCGACTTCCCTATGCATCACACTTTGACCTCACGCCAATTAGGAGCACGGGTCATGACCTGCCTGCGTGTATAAAGGATGGACCAAAGTCGAAGATTCAGATCTTCTCGGGGCACAATTTCGGTCACATAAGTTGTGACCTCTCTCACCGTTTCGTCTACCCTCCCCTCCCCCCGTCTTTTCTCGCCCTGAGAACATAACATTGGCGCCCAAACTCATTGAAAAATAAAACCCACTCTCTCTCCATCAGACTTTGCCTTCAACCAGCCAGACAGTATCTATATATATATATATCGTGAAAGGTCAAATTGGGTCAGGAGTTGCACACGGCACTCATCTGACCTTTTGGGTCTTAGAGCTGTAGGTGGGAAGATCACAGACTAAGTCCTTCTATTTTTTTGTGACAACGAAAGGTTATGATTTTTTCTGTAAAGAAATGTGTTTTTGGGGGAACTCA
>NC_134791.1:1005927-1008427 GCF_046742065.1 Oratosquilla oratoria | reverse complement strand
TATGTAGTAGATATCAATATATGATATATAGTATGTTATCTGTATGATATATATATGGTATATATATGTATCTATATATATGTATATATATTGTATATTATATATAAGTATTTATATATATGTATATATATGTAGTATATATGTATTATATATATATGTATATTTATGTATAGATATATAGGTATATATATCTGTATATACTGCGTGAGAATATATATGTCTATATTGTATATATATATGTATATATATTATAGTATATCGTAATATGTATATATATATGTATTAATAGTATATAGTATGTATATATATGTATAATGGTGTATATATTATATGTATATATATATATATATATACTATATAACGTATGTATATATATATGTGTGTATAGGTATATATATGTATAATGTGTATTATATATAGTAGCCTATGTATATGTGGTATATATATATCAGTATATATATATTTTATGTATATGTATATGGATATATATGTATATATTATATATGTATAATGTAGGAAACTTATATTACTATGTGTAATGTATATATATATATGTATTAATGTATATATTTGTATATATGTTAAAAAAGGTATATGTATAATATATGTCTGTATAGAAAATATGTATAATATAATGTATGAAAAATTAATTATAATGTATAACATATATGATATATTTATGTATATTAACTATGTTTCAATATATGTGTATGTATATAATCATGTATATATATATATGTATGATATATGATATATATATGTATTTAATATATATATGTAACCCATAATCTATATATGTGTATAAAAATATATTGTATACTATAATATATTACTGTTAATGTTATATATACTATATGAATATATATATATGCTTATATATATATGTGTATATATTATATATGTATATGTGTATATATTATATGTATATGTAGTTATATATGTATATGTGTATATATATATATGTTATATTGTGTACTATATATATATGTATATGTATATATATATTGTATATGTTTATATATATATATGTATATGTATTATATATATTAGGTATATGTGTTATATATAGATATATGTATATGTATTATATTTATATGTATATGTTGTATATATTTATATTTTTTTTAAATGTATCTGTATATATATGTATACCTGTAATATATATATATGTATAAGTATATATATATATGTATTAATGTTTATTAAAAAATTATATATGTCATATGTATATATATATATATGTATATTGTATATATGTGTATATATAGTATATATATATATGTGTATATATGTATATTATTTATATGTAATGTATATGTATATATATATATGTATATATATGTATATTTATATATGTATATATATGTATATAGTATATATGTATACTAAATGTATATTTATTCATATGTATAATATATGTATTATTTATATGTATTATATATGTGTGTATATATATATATTGTATATATATGGTTATATATATATGTATATTATATATTATATTGTATATGTTATATATATGTATATATATATTATATATGTATATATATGTATATGTGTATATATATATTGGTATACTATATATATATATGTATATATATAATGTATATATAATATGTAAATATATGTATATATATATATGTATATATATGTATATATATATGTGTATATGATATATATGTGTATAGGTATATTATAAGTATATAATGTGTTATGTATATATATATGTTTTATATATATATATATTTGTAGTATATATATGTGTAAACTATGTTATATATATATGTATATATATATATATATATTTGGTATATATATATGTGTTTTGTGTATACTGTATATATGTGTATATGTATATATTGTGTATATGCATATATATATATATGTATATGTATATATGTATATATTTATGTATATATATATGTGTATATAAATATGTATATATATGGTGTACTTGTATATATATATATTATGTATATATATTGTGTTATTTATGTATAATATATATTATATGTATATATTATATGTATATATATATGTGTATATGTATATATATGTATATATATGTATATACATATATGTATATGCATATATATGTATGTGGATATATGTATGTGTATAAATGTATTGTATATATGTACATGTATATATGTATATATGTTATATGTATATATGTATATGTATATATGTATATGTTGTATATGGTATATATATGTATATATATGATGAATATGTATTTGTATATATATTGTATTATGTAATATATATGTATATATATGTTATATGTATATTGTATATATATGTATATGTATATGGTATTATATATGTTATGTATATTGTATATATATGTATATGTTATTCGTATTTATATGTATATGTATATTGTAATATATATGTATATGTATATTAATATATGTATATATATATATATTTAAAAATGTATTTAAATATATAAAAAAGTAATAAATGGGGTATTTTAATAAAGTATGTATTGATATTA
>NC_134791.1:993427-1000927 GCF_046742065.1 Oratosquilla oratoria | reverse complement strand
ATATGATATATATGTAGATGTATATATCATATATATATTAAAATATGATATATATTATGATATATATATTATATATATGTATATATATATATGTATTATATATAAATGTATATATATATATGATATGTATGTATTATATATATGTATTATATATATATGTATATGTTATATAAATATATGTATATGTATGTATATTTAATGTTTGTATATATATATTGTATGTAAATATGTTATATATATTGGATTATATATGTATAATGTAATATGTATATATATAATATATGTATGTATAATTATATATGTATATGTTGTATATGTATATTGTATATGTATGTATATGTTTTTGTTTATTATTGTATATTATATGTAATATTATATATTTGTATAATGTATATTAAATACATATGTAATATTTATAATATATATATGTATATATACACACAATATATGCACAATAAATTTTATGTAATACACATGTAATATGAACAAGAATATGTATATATGCTACATATGAATAAAACATGTATAATAAATATGTATATATGTAGATATTATATGTTACATTATATGTAAATATGTAAATATAATATATGTATATATGTAGATATCAATATGTATATATATGTAATATATATGTATATATTATATACATGTAATATATGTATATATATGTATTATGTAATAGGTTATATATACAGTTATATGTATACATGAACATGAAATATGTATTTGTATATATGTACACATATGTGTATATATATATGTGTATATATGATATTGTATATATATGTGTATATGTATTTTGTATATATTGTATATATATATATGTAATATATGTGTATATGTATTATATATGTATACATATGTATATATATATGTTTATATAGTAGTTTGTATATATATGTGTATTTATATATGTGTTATACTATTTATGTGTATATGTGTGTATATATATATTAAATGTGTATATATTATGTGTGTGTATATTATATTGTTTTGTTATATATATGTTGTGTTTTTATATATGTGTATATATATGTGTATAATATGTGTATATATATGGTGTATTTATATGTGTTGTATATATATAATATGTTATATTATTGTTATATATGTATTTTCTATTTTTTATCTTTGTCTTTTTATATATGTATATATATATATATATTTATATATATGTTATATATTGTGTGGTGTATTATAATTGTGTATTATATTAGTTATTATGTTATAGATGAAATCATGTATTATATGTATTATCTATACAATCTAATCTTAATTGTCCTAATATGATCTGTATTCTTAATATATATATGTTTATCTGTATATGTTATACTCGTATAAGATTTTTATATATGTAAAGTTCTATTATGGTCATATGAATCATGTAAGTTGTATAACAGATGTATATAGACGGTTGTTCTTTATATTTCTTTTTATATGTATTTTTATATTTTTGTATTATTTATATATTGTTTATATGTATATTTTTTATTTTTGTTGTTATATTTTTATGTTTTTTATGTATATCTATTGTATGTATATTGTGTTTTTATTGTATAGTATTGTTAAATTTTTTTATTATATTGCTTATATATATATGGTGTATATATTAATATGTGTTCTGTAGTTTAGTGTATATATATTGTCTAGATGGTTGTGTATTTATATGTGTATTATAGCAGCTATATGTGTAAATGTATATATTATGCTATATGTGTATATATATATTATGTTATGGTGTATATATATGGTGATATGTATCTTGTTATAGTAAATATATGTTTCTGTTTTATTTTATTATTTATGTATTTGATATTATTTAGTATTTGATTATTGATAATATTATGTTTTATGTATTGTATATATTGTATTATTAGTATATTTTATTTGTATTCTGTATAGTATGTGTTTATATTGTATAAAAAATCATGTTATCATTATTTACAGTTATGTATATATATATGTGTTTATTCATGTATTGTATATTATTCGTAACAGTGTAATTTTATTGTATGAAATGAATATGATATTAGTGTATATTTCTTCAGTTATTTTATGTATGTATAATTATATAAAGACAATTAAATAATAATATATGTTTGTTATGTTGAGTATGTATATGATTGTTTTATATGATTGTATATATATTGTATGTATATGTATTGTATTATATGATATATGTATTTATATATATATTATATGTAGGTATGTATATGTATGTATTGTATGTATATGTTTATGTATTATATATGTATATATATGTATTATGTATATTATAATATGAATATGTATATATATATGTTATGTATATATAATGATGTATATATATATGTATATATGTATATGTATATTACATATTATTTATATATATATATATATTTATTATATAACATGTATATATATTATATATTATATCATATTTATACATATACTTAATATTATATGTATATATATACATATTATATCATTATATATTATTTTATATTTTACATATCATGTGTATTATACATATATATATACATATATCATATATATATACATATATGTTATATATATAATAAATCATATTATATTATACATAGTATATATTATGTGTGTGTGTGTGTATATTATATATTAATACATATATATATTACATATTATATATGTACATATGTATATACTGTATATATATTTATATATTATGTATATATATATATTTATTTATACAAATATATATATATTATGTATATACATATATATATACATATATAAATAATATATATATCTAGACATAATTTATATAATACATATATGTATATATTATATATATAATATATATAATATTTAATATATTATATATATATACATATATAACATTATGTTATATACATATATTATATACATTATATAATATGTGTATATATATATACATATGTATATATGTTTATTTATATATTGTATATATATAATATATATATTTATATGTATACATATATACTTATGTTTATACATATTATATCTTATGTATATACATTATATATACATATTATTATACATATATGTATATACATATTATTGATTATATATATAATTATATAACAATACATATATATATGTATATATATATATATATAATACATACATGTATATTATATACATATTGTATTATATATATATATATATATATATATGTTGGTACATATTGACAAGTTGATGAAGGTGGAAAAAGAAGTCACGGGTCTAGTTCCGAGTTACTGAGTTTATTCCTGACCGGTTTCGCTCTATGCTTCTTCAGAGGAATGTGACTCTGGAGTGAAGCTGGCGGTATACATAGTCTGAGTAAGACCGCGTTCCCTCCTTGGAGGTGGGTTACGTTTGGTTGTACAATGGTTTTTAATACAATGAACAATAGTGATATAAATACAATAAATTGTTGTGATGTTATTACAAAACAGCTCCGGTATGTGTGGAATGTTGATCGAGGGTGTAACATTGTAAGTGAAGTGAGTGGTGTAGAAATGTGTGAATCCTAAAAAGTGTCATATGATAACTTATAGTATTAAATAATATAATAATATAAAGATAAATATCCAGATAAAATGAATGAAATAAAATGAAAATGATACAAATACAAATATAATAAAAATAATATAAATAAAAATATATAATAAATAAAATAAATAAATAAGTAAAAATGTGCTATTTAAAGTGACATGACATCTCATCGCATATATAGTTATTTTTATTATTATTTATTATAAATATTCATTTCATATATTATTTTTTACTATATATATTCTTTGGCAATTTATTTATATCTAGTTCATTGTTATTTATGTATGCTATAATTTTTTGATAACATTCTGTCCAACACTAAATGATATGCGAATGAGATGTCATGTCAATAAGCATATATTTTTATTTATATTATTTATTTTTATTTTTATTTATTTATATTTATTTTTAATTTATTGATAGGTGTATTTGTATGTGTATTTTCATTTTATTTCATTCATTTTATCTGGATATTTATCCTTATATTATTTAATACACTATAAGTTATCATATGGACAACTTTTTAGGATTCACACATTTCTTTCTACACCACACACTTCACTTACAATGTTACAACCTTCGATCAACCATTCCACACACACCGGAGCTGTTTTGTAATAAACCATCACAACATATTTATTGTATTTATTATCACTATTGTGTATTAAAAACCATTGTTACAACCAAACGTAACCCCCACCTCCAAGGAGGGAACGCGGTCTTACTTCAGACTATGGTATAACCGCCAGCTTTCACTCCAGAAGGATCCACATTCCTCTGAAGAAAGCATAGAGCGAAACCGCGTCAGGAATAAACTCAGTAACTCGGAAACTAGACCCGGTGAACTGTCTTTTTCCACCTTCATCAACTTGTCAAAATGTACCAACATATATTATATATTTATATGTATATATATATACATATGCGTAAGTAGCCACTAGGACAGGTAAACTAACAAAGCAGAGCGCTTTCGTATAATTACATCTTCAGTGTTGATACGGTGCTAAATGAACCTTTCGTCAACTCAAACTTTTAGTATGAATAACTTATTAATTCTACCGTACCAAGAGAACATGCAAAACATTCCAAATATATTATGTAATTTCAACATTAATGTAGTTTTTAACAATATATATGTATGTATATATGTCAGTATGTATGTATTTATGTATGTATGTACGTACGTATGTATGTATGTATGTATAAATGGGCAGAAGATTTTCTCTTAAACAAGAAGAGTCAAGAGACTCGAAATCGCGATTTGGCAGTACAGATGACCTCCTACGGAGAAATCATCTCAGATTTCAATAGAGACAATAAAATCACTATAAGACACAAAGAGAATGTCTTAAAGAAAATACAAAAAGCAGAACTAGCAATCACACACACACACACACACACACACACACACACACACACACACACACACACACACATATATATATATATATATATATATATATATATATATATACTCGTGTATATGTATACTCGTATATATGTATGTATGTATGTATACACACAACAGAGTTAAACGATGTAATACATTGGTAAAATGAATTGAAGATCCCACTATCGGAGAAAATAAAGAAAGAATAATTACAAAGATCTAAAGACAATAGCATCCTAGGCGTCAATAGAAAACAATTCCAAGAAAAAAAAGAAAAAAAAAAAACGCCCCGGAAAATTAAGATGGTTCTCCGCCATAACGCTGAATGGAATCATCGTATGGACTGGGACAAGGCCGGCGTAATTTATAAATCAAATTGTAACTACAGAAGAAGAATTGTCGAGTCCTCCCTGATCAAACAACTACCTAATTTCAACACATCAAAAGGGCACCACTTACGCCATTACCAGAGCTGGGCGCGTTCCTATATGCGTTCCTAGATGGTTCCGCTTTCTTTTGGCCGCGGTTAGCGCTCCCAAACAATTAAAGCTTAAGAGACAGGTTCATACAAAAAAAAATTTCGTAGGCCACATACTATACCGGCATCTATATTGCTTTAATAGTGTGGGAGCGCTAACAGCGGCCAAACTAAAGCGGAACGCACATAGGAACGCGCCCAGCTGTGGCCATTACTAGCTTGGCCGTTAATAAATCTGCACGACAGTTGTTTGCCCAGACATAAAGTTATCAATTGTCGGGACACACTTGACCCGGGGTCAATTATGGCCTCGGGTCAACTTGACCTAGGCTCAACTGTACCACGTGTTAGCATGCTAACCTCCCCGCGTGCTCTCTTTGTATCTCGTCCTTGTATATATAAGTCCACCCACCCATTTGTATAACTACGCTGAAAAGGATCACAGATGGTGATCGCAATATATGTGTCTTCATCTTCATGCAATTCTTCAGTTCATATATACATATATGTTTATATATATATATATATATATATATATATATATATATATGTGTGTGTGTGTGTGCGCGTGTGTGTGTGTGTGTGTGTGTCTATGTGTGTGTGTGTGTGTGTGTGTGTGTGTGTGTGTGTGTATGTATGTGTGTGTGTGTGTGTGTGAGTGTTTGTATGGACAGTATGTATATATGTATGTATTTATGCACATATATATATATATATATATATATATATATATATAATATGTGTGTGTGTGTGTGTATATATATATATATATATATATATATATATAATATATGTATGTATACATTATTAATTTTATATATATACATATATATATATGTATATATATAATATATGTATATATATATATGTATATATATATATGTATTTATATATATATTGTAACTTAATGAATATTAATTATGATTACTCAATATTCCAATTGATATGAATTATCTTAATGATAATGATGGAGATAATGATGATGATTATTATAATGTTGTTAGTGAGATGAGATTACGCCCAGAGACGCCTAGATCCGGTCGAATAAAAAGTCACAATTTCCCTTAAGTGTTTGGATAGCCAGGTCATGTGGCGATCACCGGTGACCATTGAGAATCAAACCTAAGACTTTACGTGTAGTGTGTTTCAAGCTAAATGCACACACACACACACACACACGTATACACGCACGCGGTTGGTAGAGTCTCAGACTGTCAATACGGAGGTATCGGCGGTACCTGGTTCGAATCCTGCCCAGGGCTGAAATTATTTCAGTATTGCTGCGCTTCCAGTCGTTACTCCAACTCTCGTGGGGGGGGGTGCGTGTAAAGGTCATAGCATTACCCATAGATCGGACATACGAGCTCTGAGCTCTCTTCCGGGAGGGAAATAGCTGTCGATCACGAGTACAACACGTGACCCAAAGGCCAAGGTGAATCACATGTACAGTCACATGTATACACTTACACACACGTACACACACGCATACACACACATACACACGCATGCATACACACGCATACACACACGCGCGTACACACGTACACATACATACCATACGTACACATACGTACACACGTATACATAGTGAGTGATTGCAGCTTATAAAGTTTTCACTATAAAAGAGCAAGTCACAGAATTGACAGGAAGATACTGTTCGAGTGTTTAATTATTTGTTTTAACCTGTTCGTGTTTATCTGTCCGTATTTGCCTGCTAGTGTTTACGTGTTTGTGTTTACATTTTGGTGTTTTTCTGTGAGTGTTTATATGTTAGGGATTATCTATTTGTTTTTAATTATTAGCATCTAACTATTCGTGTTTATTCATTAATGTTTACCTGTTAGTGTTGATCTATTTGTGTTTATCTCTGCATTTATTTATTTGTGTTTATCTTAGCATATGTTTGTTTTTAACTATTACCGTTTTTGTTTATTTATGTTTATCTTTTTATGTTTGCCTATTGGAGTTTACCTATTAGTGTTTACCCGTTAGTGTTTGCCTATTTGTTTTGTCTATTTTGTCTTCGTCTATAGTCTTTTTACCTATTGGTGTTGATCTATTCGTATCTATTTATTTGTACCTATTAGTCTTT
>NC_134791.1:970927-978427 GCF_046742065.1 Oratosquilla oratoria | reverse complement strand
AATGACCATCTTTCTCTTCTATTTCCATCAAAGGAATCCAGGACCTTTTCTCAAAAGTGAGTGGGAGAGTGGGTGAGGGGGAGAGGGGGACAGGGGGAAGAAGGGCGAGGGGAAAAGAGGGAGAGGAGGAGGAGGAAAAGAGGGACATGGGAAGAGGTTGAGAGGGGGAGGGGAGAGGGGGAAGAGGGGGCACATAGGGAAGAGGGGAGAGGTGGACGAGGGGGGCAACTGGGGGGGGGGGAAGCGAAAGAATCCAAACCACACAGACCAACTATTTTTTTCTAAAACCATACATTGTCGAATAAAAGTTCTTTATGAATCACAGGTTTGGATACACGAGTACACACACACACACACACACACACACACACACACACACACACACACACACACACACACATATATATATATATGTATATATATATATATATATATATATATATATATATATATATATATATATATATGCACATATATGTAGTCGCATATATATATATATATATATATATATATATATATATATATTACATATATACATATATATACGTTGTGACTGTCGCCAGGCAATTCTTGTCATTCTCCCCCCACGGCCCTTGTACACCCTCGTTGCAACGAAAGAGCTAATTAGCTCCCCAGACAACTTCCGCCCATCCCCTCTAGACAATCCCCCACACCTCTCCCCCACAACCCCCACCCCCACCCCACCCTCCGGAAGGAATAAAAGAACAACTCCGCCTGTAGAGAAGGACATTAAGCGTCTCCTGGGAACTTGTATATGGAGAAAGAATCTAGTTTCACGGTTAAGATGCCATTTCCTTGGTAGAAAAAAATGTGTATATATGTATACATATATACGTATGTATACCAGTATATATATATATATATATATATATATATATATATACATAGATATATATATATACATATATATATACATATATATATTTATATATATATATAATATATATATATATATATATGCATATATATATAATTGTATATAATAGTATGATGACAACTCACAATCTTCTTGTTAACTTGTTCAATACTGCAAACTAGGCGACGTATTTCAAGAGGCAATCTATGTAGAAGATCAGCAAAGGACATTACAACACAGAGGCAAGATAGTCAAACTAGTAGAGATTTCGGTACCAACGTTTCTAAGTTACAATTTCATTCTCAAGGCAGAATTAATACATACAATAGTCAATGAGTGAATATACAGGAAAGTGTTACATAGGAAGAGGTAAGGAAAGGTCACAAACAAAGAATTAAATAAATAGTAAATAAGCATGAACTTGGGAGAGGTCAACAGAAGGACAAAATCCCACAGGAAGGACAAATGATCACCCACGCCATGGGGTAGTCAATTGGTCCACGCCCTGCGGGTTGGAAGAGTAGACATTATTAACATGGAAATGTGCGATCATGGCTTTGGAAGAAGGGAGAATTTGAAGATCTTGAAGTTGTTCATTCATGTCAGGGTTGCTGTGTTTGTCCTTGCTGTGGGGTTTTGTCCTTTTGTTGATCTCTCCTACGTTCGTGTTTATTTTATATTTTTTGTTTGTGACCTTTCCTTAGATCATTCTATGTAACACTTTCCTGTATATTTACGCATTGACTACTGTATGTAATAATTGTCTTGAGAATATAGTTGTGTAACTTCGAAAGGTTAGTACTGAAATATCTACTAGTTTGACTACCCTGCCTCAGTGTTGTAATGTCCTTTCCTAATCTTCTACATAGATTTCCTCTTGAAATACGTCGCCTTGTTCGCAGTATTGAACAAGTTAACAAGAAAATTGTGAGTTGTCATCATGCTATCATATTCAACATTTCTTGCCAGAGGGAGAACATCCTGCCTAAGGGCGGAAGAGAAAGAGAGGGGGAGGGAGAGAAAGAGAGAGAGAGAGAGAGAGGTAGGGAGGGAGAGCTGAATGCGTGGGTTTTCGTGGAAAGAGAGATAATGCGTTTCCGAAAAAGAGAAATGACGGTGGGGAGGGCGAGATTAGGAGTGAGAGAGAGAAATGAGTGGAGAAGAATATGCTGATCCGCACCATTTGTTGAGCTGTCAGTCGCCCAGTTGAGTGCCACAAGGAAGCGATGAATGGCGCCGCAGAGTGCCAATGGATGCCAGGGGGCTTTGGGGGGGCTCTAGGGGGGCTTTGGGGGAGCACTTAGGGGGCTTTAGGGGGGCTTATGGGGGCTGGAGGCTTTCGGGGGGCTCTAGGGGTTTTTGGGAGCACTTAGGGGACTTACGGGGGGCTGGAGGCTTTAGGGGGGCTTTCGGGGGGTTCTAGGGGGGGTTTCGGGGAGCACTTAGGGGACTTACGGGGGGCTGGAGGCTTTAGGGGGGCTTTCGGGGGGTTCTAGGGGGGGTTTCGGGGAGCACTTAGGGGACTTATGGGGGGCTGGAGGCTTTAGGGGGGCTTTTGGGGGCTCTAGAGGGGTTTGGGGAGCACTTAGGGGACTTATGGGGAGATGGAGGCTTTAGGGGGCTCTAAGGGGGCTTTTGGGACGCCCTTATAGGGCTTTCGGGGGTTTATCGGTACCAGGGGGCTTTTGGGGGGGCTTTTGGGGAGCACTTAGGGGGCTTTAGGGGGTTTATCGATGCCAGGGGGCTTTAGGGGGTTTATCGATGCCAGGGGGCTTTTGGGGGGCTCTAGGGGGGCATATGGGGAGCACATAGGGCGCTGCGGTGGCTTGATATTGGTGATTTTGAGGTGTGGTGACCAATCCATTTTATCTTTTTTCTTATTATTCTTATTATTATTATTTTTCTTTTCTTTTCCTTCTTCGTCTTCTTTTTTCTTTTCTTTTTCTTGTTCCTTTTCTTTTTCTTCTTTTTCTTTTTCCTCTTCTTTTCCTTCTTCTTCATCTTCTTCCTCTTCACAAATGTTGCCATATGGAATGTGTTTGCATGTAATTTTCGAATTTCATAAAAATGAGAGTTTTTGTTTTATGATATATCTTTTTTCGTTTGAACATGTCTCTATTGCCGACAAAGAATCCACTAAACTAATGTTTCCATGAAAGTTAGTTTGTTATTTTCACATTTTATTCTATCTTATTTTATTTATTAATTTATTTGATTTCTATTGTATTTTCTTTAAAAAAGATGTGATGCTTACTCTTCACCTTTTCCCTCTTTATATTTTTTGTATACCATACCATACCATACCATACTATATCATACCATAGGTCTTTTCCACTTTATAGGGTGTTGCCCAAGTCAAAGCGCATTCAACGCCCCTTCCCCTTCTCAGCACCCCGTGGATAAGGGGTGATCCCTTGAACCCGCCACATTGCTAGGTTTAAAGGCAATGCAGAGGGAGACGGAGATTTTATTCAGCTGAGGAAGGGTCCTGGAGCAAAACAGGGTTGTCCAGATCAATCGAGGCCCATTTTCTGGTCCAAGACTGTCCTTCTAGGAGTGTGTGTATATATGTACATATATATATATACATACATATATATATATGTATGTATGTATGTATGTGTTAGGAGTAGTCCTCACTCCCGGTCCTCACTCCCGACCCTCACTCCCGTCCCCACATCTTCTCTGGTCGTCCCACGACCTTTCTGACCCGCAAGTGGTTCCATGGGACAAGCTAGCGCACCCCAAACCGCATAACCCTCACAAAGCCCTTTTGAAGAAACACACGTGCAGCTCACCAACCTAAGACGGATCCTGTTCCGCACCCAAAGATGATTAACCAGTGTCGGGGATTACCACATGAGACACCACAAAGCCTCCTTGAGGAAACACGTGCAGTGCCAGCATCGGCCAGCCATGACTAACCTGCACCTTAGCCAGCCACGTGATATGAACTCTGCATTCATTGAGGAGCGCATACACTCTGTCATCGTGAATCACCGGCGTCAAACGTTTTGCCTCCGACTTCCCTATGCATCACACTTTGACCTCACGCCAATTAGGAGCACGGGTCATGACCTGCCTGCGTGTATAAAGGATGGACCAAAGTCAAAGATTCAGATCTCCTGGGGGCACAATTTCGGTCACATAAGTTGTGACCTCTCTCACCGTTTCGTCTATCCTCCCCTCCCCCGTCTTTTCTCGCCCTGAGAACATAATATTGGCGCCCAAACTCATTGAAAAATAAAACCCACTCTCTCTCCATCAGACTTTGCCTTCAACCAGCCAGACAGTATCTATATATATATATCGTGAAAGGTCAAATTGGGTCAGGAGTTGCACACGGCACTCATCTGACCTTTTGGGTCTTAGAGCTGTAGGTGGGAAGATCACAGACTAAGTCCTTCTATTTTTTTGTGACAACGAAAGGTTATGATTTTTTCTGTAAAGATATGTGTTTTGGGGGAACTCAAAGTTCATGTCCTTTTTGGTTGAAAAATAAAAAAGCAGATATTTTGATTATGACATTTTAATCTTCAAAGCGCTCACAGAAACCAGTATATTGTGTTTGTATGTTTTATGTTACTTTATATATATATATATATATATATATATATATATATATATATATATATATATATATATTAATTCTTTTTTATATTTTAGTTTTGTTTTGTTTATATATTTTTATTCTTTTTTGTCATATTTTTATTTTATTATATTTTATTTTTGTTTTATTCTGTTTTATTTCATTTTTCATTCCTATTGTATTTTGTGTTATTCTATTTCATTATATTTTCATTTTCTTATTTTATTTAATTTTGATTTACTTTAGTTTTATTTAATGTACTTTGATATTTGCTTGTTATTCGTAACATATTCTATCAAAATAGATTCATTTATTTGGCTGTTAGGTAATTCTTCTACTGCCGCCACACACACTCTCTCTCTCTCTCTCTCTCTCTCTCTCTCTCTCTCTCTCTCTCTCTCTCTCTCTCTCTCTCTCTTTCTCTCTCTCTCTCTCTCTCTCTCTCTCATCTCTTTCCTCTCCTCTTCTCTCATCTCCTCTCTCTCCTCTCTCTTTCTCCTCTCATCTCTTCCCTCTCTCTATATCTCCTCTCCCTTCTATCTCACTCTCTCTTTCTCTCTCTCTCTCTCTCTCTCTCTCTCACACACACACACACACACACACACACACACACACACACACACACACACACACACGCACACACACACACACACACACACACTCTGTCCACTCTCTCATACACACACACACACACACTTTCTTTATCTATCTATATATCTATCTATCTATCTATCCGTCTATCTCTCTCTGTCTCTCTCTCTTTCTTTGTCTCTCTGCCTGTCTCGGAACACAAGGTCATTATTTAGGACGAAAAATTATTTTCGCGCCAATGTTAACGCCCGCGAAAATTCCGTCCCCATAACCTCGGTGTGTTTTCGAAATAGATCGTAATGATACAAAATGAAAACGCTAATTTCGAATAGTTCTTTCATTAAACGGACTAGGAACAAAGAAAAACGTTAATCGATAACAGAGAACAAATGGACAAGTGAACATGAACAATGAACTATGGAGGAAAGAACTCGGAGACAACGACCGTTACGAATTAACGGTTCGTCTAACCGTCCTCTGTTTGAATTCAAATTTGAAAAATTCAAGTTCATATCTGAAATGCTTCTCGGAAACTATGAAACAAAAGGTGTGTTTTGTGTGTGTGTGTGTGTGTGTGTGTGTGTGTGTGTGTGTGTGTGTGTGTGTGTGTGAATATTTTATTCTAGTTAAGAATGGATGATTTTTTTTAAATGAGGTTAAGATTCAGTGCTTAAACTATATTAGTTCATCTTTTTGCTATAATAATTTCATGTATAAAATTTTAGCGTGTTTTTCGATTATACTTTTTTCTATTAATCAATCTGTTTGTTTTCTTATTTGTTTACATATTTATGTATTGGTATGGTAATCTGTCTATTTATTTATTTGTATATTATCTATCTATTTATCTATGATTTCATCTATTTATTTATCTCCTTATAACCATGTTTTGTTTTATCGATTCTATTTTATGTTATTTTACTTTATCTTTATTTTGTTTTTAATTATTATTGTTTTTATTTATCTATATATTTATTTTATTCAATTATGTATTTATATTATTTCATTTATTTATATATTCATTTATTTATTTATTTATCTTATTTATTTATTTGTTTATTTTATTTATATATCTATTCATCTATTCTTTTTTTATTTATTATTTATTTATTTATTTATATTATTTTATTTATTTACTTATTTATTTATTCTTTTTATCTAGTTATATATTTATCTATTATTATTATTATTATTATTATTATTATTATTATTATTATTATTATTTTTTTTTTTTTTTTTTTTTTTTTTTTTTTTTTACTTCCTAAGCGAATGGGTGGGCTGCTACTGTCTTCAAAACTGATTTCCGTTGTTTTCCACACTTTTACTCAGATTGTATTTCTTTTTCGTCGTAGCAATTTTCCACCTCTCTTCCTCCTCCTCCTCCTCCTCCTCCTCCTCTTCCCCCACCTCCTCCTCCTGCCCTCTCCCAAGATTGTAGAACAAAACACGTTCTCTCTCTTTCTCTCTCTTTCTCTTTCTCTCTCTTTCTCTCTCTATCTCTCTTTCTCTCTCTCTCTCTCTCTCTCTCTCTCTCTCTCTCTCTCTAGGTGGATTAGTGGAAGGGTGCAAGGTTGGAAGGTGGTGGAGTAGAGGGAGTGTGGAAGGAGGAAATAAGGAGGGAAGACAACGTCAGGACAAGAGAGGAAGAAATAAGGAAAGAGGAAGAAAAGAGTAAAGGAAAGAGTGGGAGGGAGTGGGAAGAGAGAGAGAGAGAGAGAGAGAGAGAGATAGAGAATTCACGAGATAGCAAAGAATCATCAACTTCCCGTTTTCTCCCCTTTCCCTCCCGCTCTCCCCCCTTCTCTCCCTTTCCTCCTCCACCCCTCTCCCGTCCCCTCCCTCCCTTCTCCCGTCCTCTCCCTCCCCCTCTCCCGTCCCCTCCTCCCCCTCTCCCGTCCCCTCCCTCCCCTTCCCCTTCTCCTCTCCCACCCCTCTCCCGTCCCCTCCCCTTCCCCATCTCCTCTCTCGTCCCCTCCCATCTCCCTCCTATCCCCTCCCCCTCTCCCGTCCCCTCCCCTTCCCCTTCTCCCCCCAACCCTCTCCCGTCCCCTCCCCTCCCGTCTCCTCCCCTCTCCCCTCCCCCTCTCCCGTCTCCTCCCCTCTCCCCTCCCCCTCTCCCGTCTCCTCCCCTCTCCCCTCCCCCTCTCCCGTCTCCTCCCCTCCCCCTCTCCCGTCTCCTCCCCTCCCCCTCTCCCGTCCACTCCCTCCCCCTCTCCCGCTCCCCCCCTCCCCCCGCCCTCGTCTTAATGTCGAGTTCTTTCCCTCCCCCTTCTCCTTCAGGGTCCAGCTTTTATTGCATTGTTTCGAAGAAGTCAGCATCGCCCCTCCCCCTCAATATCCCCTCTCTTCCCCCTCCCCCTCCCCCCTTTTTTTCTGTAGGGAGGGGAGAGTTTTCGAAGTGGAGAGAGCTTCCTTTAATTAGCCTGAAAAATGTCTAACATTC
>NC_134791.1:958427-965927 GCF_046742065.1 Oratosquilla oratoria | reverse complement strand
CGCTGTGGCAGAGTGGAGGAGATGGAGGGGACTCTGGAGGGAGTGGAGGTGAGGGTGGAGGGAGGGGTTGGGCTGAGGTACGGAGGGCCACGCCGGAGATGAATGGAAGAGAATTTTGTTTTATTTTATTTTAATAAACAATTTGTTAGCTTATTTACACATTCTTCTCCAATCTTTTGATGTCAATATATATATATATATATATATATATATATATATATATATATATATATATATATATCAAGGGTATATATAGGAAGGAGATTTTCTCTAATACATACTTCATTAAAAGTGACTCCGTGTTCTGTAATACAGATTTTCTTTAGAACTTTTTCTTTTCGTCTCAGTAATGTCTTTGTTTCATCTTACAGGTTGTGGATAAAGTTTCCGTAATTATGATTCTTTTGGATACAGCTAAATCGCAATATCGGTGTTCTTAACCCTTCATCAGTATCATCGGTCAAGGTGTTTCTTCTTCGTTGTCTGAGATGAGAATGGACTGGACTACTTAGGACTGGCCACCCGCGCTCGCGGGATCGGTAGTTGTAGGAGGGGAAGAGATGTTTGTATGAAAATGAAAAGGTAGTTGTGTATAAAAGAGCGTTATTGCCACCGGGCGATTCTTAGGGACATTTATTGTGTGGTGTGGCTCAGAAGGGGTGGGTAGGAGATTCGGAGTTGGAGGCTGAAATCAATATATGTAACTGTGAGGTTACTTTAGGGATATCTATTCAACTTAACCTTAACCAACAAAGTTAGAAAGGAAGTAGGAGGTTTAGTC
Source organism: Oratosquilla oratoria (assembly GCF_046742065.1). Classification (NCBI taxonomy): domain Eukaryota; kingdom Metazoa; phylum Arthropoda; class Malacostraca; order Stomatopoda; family Squillidae; genus Oratosquilla; species Oratosquilla oratoria. The sequence goes on along the minus strand of NC_134791.1, from coordinate 965,146 downwards.
GTAGGGAAAGACAGAAAAATTGGAAATGTTTTTAGTGGTAGGTAAACTGAAATGAGAAGATGCAGTAGGAGAGAAAGTTAGAAATGAAAATAATTTCAGTAGAAGGAAAAGTTTATGTAGATGTTTGTGCATATAGTCGTGTTTTTGTTTGAGATATGCTTGTGTGTGTATGCTACGCATATAAGGTTGTTGCCTCTAAGCGGATGAACATACAGCTTGATCATTAAGGGGCGAGATATCATCATTATCATTATCATTATCATTATCATTATTAATATCATTATTATTATGCTCGGTAAAGCTTGCAGTTCCTGAGCTTGTACTTTGAAACTTAGATTTAAGTCTTTGATGTATAATGATTCCAGGAAATTCAAACGACGTACATCTTCACATTTATATAATATCTGTGCTTTCTTTCATCATTTTCCAGGTGAGAGTAATTGTGTGTACCTTATTAAGATGATTCTTGGGCGTTCCAGCTGTTAGAGGGAAGAACTTCACAGTTCCTTCTGGTACAAGTGAACCTATATATAACACGTGACCTTTGAAGTGCTTCTCTTTCTTGACTCTTTCTCAACAAGAGGTGACTTGTCTTCTTACTCGTAATAGATGAAACTGAGTTTTTTTTTTTCCAAAGGTGACTGACCTAACGTTCCGATTCCCACTTTGCTTAATCAGTCTCTCTTATCCACAACTGTCAGAAGACACGAAGAAAAATATATTCTCAAGAAGATCTGTAATACAGAACTCGGAATCATTCTTAATGAAGTATGCATTGGGGAAAATCTCTTGTCTATATACACCCCTGTTATGACGATTGACGGGGCAGTTAGTCATAAAAGAGGACACAGACCGAGACCCGACGAAGAAGAAGAAGAAAGGAAATTACATAAAGGAGAGGATAAAAGAATTCCGGAACAAAATCAGTGACTTTCGACTCGAGTATGAAATTGCAGAATAAAAATGACGTAATGCCGATAGCCTGTCAAAAGAAACAAAAGCACATCGGAAACGAAAAGAAAATGTTCAGAAGAAAATATGTAATAATGAACACGGAAACACTTTTAATGGTATATGTATATACTATCTATATAACAAGGGCCTTTTCTCCCCTTTACAAGGGAGGTAGCCAAAGTCAAAAGTCATTTACCCACCCCCACCCCTTCAACTCCCCTCCACCACCCTTTCCTCCCTCTCAACTTAGCTCCTCGTGGATGACGGGTCATCCCTTTATCCCGCCCACTGCCCTGGGTCGGAAGCAATGCAGCAAGGCACAGCACATCCACAGCAAGCCCGATTCATTTAATCAGCGACCCCACCCCCAACTCTCCGTCCCCTCGTGCAGAAAAAGGGAAGACGGGGAGACATCCCTTCCGGCTGCATCAAAATATCATTCACATATAACCACTCCCTAACCCCATCTATGTCCCACTTCTTCCCTTCCTTACATCACAATATTATCTATACACAGCTATTCTCCACTCACCCCTATCACCTGCCTTCTCCCTTCCTTGCTCAACAGATATTCTCCTCTTTCTCAACGCCCCTTTCACTCCATCTATCCATCTCATCCTCGGTCGTCCCCTCATGTTCACTCATCCACCTCTGCCTTCCACAGCTCTTTTACTAATCTTTCTTTACTCATTTTTTCAATACGTCCAAACCATCCCAATAGCCTTTCATCAGCCTTATCTGCCATCTTCTTTTCCACTCCCGTTCTCCTCCTCACCTCCTCGTTTCTCACTCTACCACACCTTGTAACCCCTACCATACTTCTTGGACATTTCTTCTCAAACACATTTAAACTTTTCCTTCCTGCCTCTCTTAAAACTCATGTCCCTGCCCCATACAGTGCCGTCAGCACAATCACCAATCCATATAATCTCCTCTTTGTACCCATTCTCAAATTCCTATTTTTCATGATGCTTTTTAACCCTAAAGGCATTTACTTGCTTCTCTCAAGCTACAATTTACCTCCACCTCCACTCCTCCCTTTCCTACCACATACAACCCCAAGTACCTAAAGCTATCCACTTCCTCCAGCCTTTCTCCTTTAAGACTCACTTCCAAATTGTTGCTTTCTTCTCCCCTTGTACATCTCATCACCTTGCTTTTACCCACATTCACCTTTAGCTTTCTCCTATCTCATACTTTCCCAAGCTTCGTCTCTAATTCCCTTAATCACCCCTCTAACCCTGCCACAAGCGCAGTGTCGTCCGCAAACAACAACTGGCTCACCTCTCACATTTCTCCATTTTCTTTAACCATCTCCAATCCCCTGCCCATTACCCTCTCCTTTACCTCCCGCACCACCCCATCCATGTACACATTGAACAGCCATGGCGACATGACACATCCCTGACGCAGTCCCACCTTTACTTCAAACCACTCGCTCTCTCCATTTCTAATTCTAACACAGGCTCTACTACTCTCGTAAAAACTCTTGATTGCCCTTAACAACTTTCCCCCGATCCCATATATCTGCAAAACCTCCCACAGTGCCTTCCTGTCTACCCTGTCATAAGCCTTTTTTTTCAAATCCATAAAGGCCCAAAAAACATCCTTACCTTTTCCTAAAGCTTTCTCATATATCTGCCTTACCGCAAAACCCTGATCCACGCAACCCCTACCTGTCCTAAACATACACTGTTCCTCATCAATTACCCTCTCTGTTCCTCTCCTAATCCTCTCAATTAAAACCTTCCCATAAGCCTTCCCAACTGCACTCAACAAACTGATCCCTGTGAAATTACTACACTCACATTTGTCCCCTTTTACCTTGTAAAGCGGAACTACATAGGCACTCCTCCAGTCCTCCGGGATCCTACCCTCCCTTAGACACACATTAAACAACCTCACCAAACAGTCCACTATTACTGTACCTCTCTTCTTCAGACACTCCCGCACGACACCCGTCTATCCCAGGTGCCTCTGTCCTTTTCCCCTTTTTCCATCTGGCCTCTACTTTCAACTTACCTACCACCAAAAATTATATATATATATATATATATATATATATATGTATATATATATATATATATGTATATATATATGTATATACATATATATGTATATATATATATATATGTATATACATATATATATATGTAATAGATATATATATACAGATATATGCATATATATAAATATATATACATATATATATATAGTATATATATATAAATATATATATATATACATATATATATATATATATATATATATATACATATACATGCATGTATGCAACAAATCCACAGGAGAATAAAAGAAAGTAGAAAAGATAGGTTGATATGCATACATACTTAGGCAAGAAAGGGAAGGGCATGGGTAGTTCTGACCTAGGTCATGACCAGATACTGACCTGGCGGCGTGACCTGCCACTTAATCTGTAGGGAAAAAAAACGTGTATGTATGTATGCATATATATATATATATATATATATATATATATATAGAGAGATAGAGAGAGAGAGAGAGAGAGATAGAAATAATATAGATATAAGAACATATACCTATATACGAGTACATAATCCCCACGTGCTTCTTGCATGCAAGAAATTAATTTTAGATACTTTGATAATACTGGTCCATAATTCCATCATTTATCTTAAGCTAATATCCACTGCAACGTTATTTATATTTCAAGAGTCATCAAACCAATCACATGGTTGAGGAGATGCTTGGTCTGCCCCTCCAAGATGCCCTCCAAGATGCAATAGAAAACGAGGCTCAAATGGGAAAGAAGATGGGAAGAAATAAGATTAGATCAACAATAAAGGGTGGACGGGGAGCACGGAGAGAAATGGCGAGCGCGGTCGGGAGAGAGTGCGTGTGAGAGAGAAAGCGAGGGGGGCAAGTGGGGGAGAGGCTGTTGAGGGAGACGAGAACGATGTAACTCTCTCTTAATTGATTCTGACTGCTTCCAAAACAAGGTTGAAGGTAGCAGTTGGTACAGAAATTCCGAGATCTTCGGACTCATTAAAAATAAAAGTAAAGAAATGAATAAGTAAATGAATAAACAAGTAGATGAATGACTAAATAAACAAATGAATAAATGAATCAATAAATGAGTAAATAAACAGGTAGATGAATAAATAGATGAATAGGTGGGTAGATAAATAAAACAAAAAAGAGCATCATTTCTGAGAGAGGAATTGATGTTTACAAGTCTGTGCCAAAAGAAAGTTAACCGTGGACCAGATATTACTAAAGGTTTAGGAAATGCGATTAAGATGATTTAACTAACGAGGAGATAGAGTTTAGTGATAAAAGGCCTGTTCAAATGGTCACCCTTAACTTACTTTAACAAGTCTTTCCTTTTGAGACTTTTGAAGTAAAATATAAGATGAAAATTAAATCAATGAAATTTATTATCTTAACCAAACTATTGTGTTAAGGTGTGTGACGTCACCATGGGAAACAAAAGTGTTACGAGAGTAATTACTAACACTCATCTTTCAGAATCATAAATACACCAAAAATCCACCCACCCCCACCACCATTAATAGAATAAAATCGCCTGACGTCAAAAAACAACTTACGAGGAGGGAAGTGAGAAACCACTGGTAGGGCAAGGCCTGTCACTTGCAGCAAGTCTTTTTTTTTTTTTTTTTTTTTTTTTTAGGCCGATGTTTGGGTCGCCTCCCCGCTTGGCCAAGGCTGACGGGAGCCAACGCAAGAAGCACGCAATGGTCCTGGGGATCGAACTCACGACCAACTGCTCATGAGTTCGACATGTTATCCACTGAGTGATTCTAGTGGTGATTAATATCATCTAGCGTTAACCGGAAATAAAACAATCTGCCAAAGAAGCAAATATCTACATTAGATAATAGAAACAAATATAGACAATGATAGATAGATAATGATCAGATAATAATAAAAAGATACATATATGATAAATGAAAAACAGTAAAAACGAATTATCATAAATTAATGATAATCAATATAAAAATGTATTGAATAAATGAGTAGGTGAATAAATAAATAAATTGATAAATAGATGAATGAATAGATAAATAGATAAATCGATGAATAGATAAATAGCTTAAGTTCAATTGCCATTTTTGCGTGACAACCTTTAGCAATGTTATTCTGGTTGGCGTCAGCCGGTTTTGTTGAAGTTTGGGGAGCTTCGGACACGACCGGGCTGAACGAAAGTAAAAGGGAGAAGAGGGCGACGAAACAATAAGGAAAACGAGGCGACAATTATGATAAAGTTGTTTTGAGAGAACGAGACTTAAGGAACAATAAAGAAAACGGGAAGGAAGGGAAAAGACGATAAAGCAAACGGAAAGAGGACAGGAGAGGAGTAAAACAAATTTGAAAACAATTGCAAATTGGAAGATAAGGAATGAAATACGAGAGAGAGAGAGAGAGAGGAATCACTGATAAAGAGGAAGAGAAAATAATAATGGAAGAATACTTGACAAATAAGGATAAGCTGTGTTGGAAGAATGGAGGGAGAATGGACATGAAAGAAGGTGAATTAGAAGTAGAGAAGACGGAGATGCAAGAAGCTGAAGAAGCTGTCGGAACAAATTGAGGAAATAGACAATAGAAGACACACACGTGCACGCACGCACACACACACACACACACACACACACACACACACACACACACACACACACACACACACGATTCGGTGGCGCGGTTGGTAGAGCGCTAGGAAGTACGGTGGTGCTCGCAGTATTTGGTTCGAATCCTGCCCAGGGCCGAAATTATTTCGGTATCGCTGTGCTTCGGGTTGTTACTCTGACTCTCGTGGGCGGGGAGTTGGGTGTGTGTGTGTGTGTGTGAAAGGTCATAGCATTACCCATAGATCGGTCATACGAGCTCTGAGCTCTCTTCCGGGAGGGAAATAGCTGTCGATCACGAGTCCAACACATATGACAACTTCACAAAATCTATTTTGGTTATAGCCAGACTTCCTTCGTGGCCAGGTGACTTATTAATTAATTATCAATATTTTCTAATTACAAGAATATTCTTTTTTATCTAATTTCATCTTAATGTATCTTATTCTCTTTCACTCCTATTTTATTCTATTCTATTCTCTTTTATTTTTATTCTATTTTTTTTGTCTATTTCATTCTATTGAAAAAGAACGGAAAAATATGAAAAATGACTGAAATAATTTTAAAGGAAAACGAAAAAGGAGGAAATTAAAGATCAGAGAAAATTATATAAGCAATAGATGTGAAAAATACGAAAGTAAAGAAGAAAGAGAAAATAAAACAAGAACAGAAGCGCCAGAGTGGAAACAGAGAAAATGATGAGATAAAAGTCAAATAAGAAAAAGATGTGAAATTAAAATAGAAAGTAAGAGAGCAGTAAGTAATAACGATAGAAAATAAAAAGAAGATAAAATGATAATATAAAAATTATACAACAGAAATATCACGATAAAGAACATAGAAACCAAAATAAATAGATAAATAAGAAACGACAAAAAAATCTTTGATGACTGGGATGGAAGAAGAAGAGACAAATGAAACGAAATCTAAGTTGAAGCAACTTGATAAAGAGGAATAAGAGAAAATGCGAGAAAGAAGAAGAAGAAGAAGAAGAACAAGAAAGATGAGAATTGGAAGCGAGTGATAAAACTGAGGAAGGGAAAGGAGATGCGAAAAATGAAGAAAATGGAGGAGAACAAGAAGAAGAAGAAGAAGAAGATGAAGAACAAGAAGAACAAGAAGAAGAGATAGGGGAGA
>NC_134791.1:950927-953427 GCF_046742065.1 Oratosquilla oratoria | reverse complement strand
CTCTCTCTCTCTCTCTTCTCTCTCTCTCTCTCTCTCTCTCTCTCTCTCTCTCTCTCTCTCTCTCTCTCTCTCTCTCTCTCTCTTCCTAAGGGAGTGAGGTTATTCAATAATGTTCGTTTGGAGGTCTCGAGTCCTCCACCTTGGTCTTAATTTGGACAGGCAGCCCGAGCTTTGCCTTGGGAAAAAAAGAAATAAATAAATAAACAAATAAATAAATAGACAAATAATTAAATGGCCAATTCTTGAGCTGCAAAGTCAATCAGCCAATTTCCTGCCTCGACCCCTTCGGGTGCTGTTATCAAAGTAGCTGGAGGAGGAGGAGGAGGAAGAGGAGGAGGAGGAGGAAGAGGAGGAGGAGGAGGAGGGGAGAAAGAGGAGGAGGAGAAGAAGGAAAAAGAGGAAGAAGAGGAGGAGGAAAGAAGGAGGATGAAAAGGAGGAGGAGGAGGAGGAGGAGGAGGAGGTGAGAAAGAGGAGGAGATAGAGAAGAAAGAGAATGGGGAAGAGGAAGAAGATTAGGAGGAGGGGGAGAAGGAAGAGGAAAGGAGAAGGAAGAGGAGGATGGGGAGAAGGAGGAGGAAGAAGAGGAAGAGGAGGAGGAGAGAAGGAGTATGAAAAGGAGAAGGAAGAAGAGGGGAAAAGGAGGAGGAGAAGAAGGAGAAAGAGGAGGAGGGGAGAAGGAGGAGGAGGGGGGAGAAGGAGAAAGAGAAGGAGAAAAAGAGGAGGAGAAGAAGGAAGAGGAAGAGGAAGAGGAGGAGGAATGAAGGGAAGAAGAAACAAAGGAAGAGGAGTAGTTCAAGACCGAATAATGAGAAGATATAATGAGCGAACGAGAAGAGGAGGAGGAGAAGAAGGAGGAGGAAGTGGAGAAGTGTTAGTCTTGGGAGGAGGAGGAGGAGGAAGGAGAGGAGGAGGAGAAAGAGGAGAAATTTGAGGAAGAGCAAAATTAGTATTGGGAGAGGAGGAGGAGGAAGTGTGAGGAGGAGGAAGAGGGAGAAAGTGAGTGAGGAGGACGGGAGAGGAGAAGGAAGGGGATGAGGAGGAGGGAGAGAGGGGAGAATGGGAGGGGTTAAAGAGGGGAAAAGAGAAGCAGGATAGAGGGAAGTGGAGGAGAGGAGAGTGGGAGGGGGAGCGAAGGTGGGGAGGAGGGGGGAGAGTAGGAGAGGGAGGGAGAGAGGGGGAAGGAGGATTAGGAGGGGGAGAAGTGGAAGAGGGGAGAGTGGGAAGGGTAGGAAGAGATGAAGGAGGAGAAGTGAGAAGAAGGGAAGTGGAAGAGGAGGAGAGAGGAGGGAAGGAGGAAGGAGAGAAGAGGGAGGGAGGAGGAAAGGGTGAGGCAGGGGGAAAGGATAAGGGAGAGAGGGAGGGAATGGAAGGGAAAAGGGTGAGAGAGGGGAAAGAGGAAGGGGAGAGGGAGGGGGAAGGGGTGAGGGAGGGGAGAGAAGAAAGGGAGGGAGAGAGGGAAAAGGGTGAGGGATGGGAGAGAGGAAGGGGAGAGGGAGAGGGACAGGGTTAAAGAGGGGAGAGAGGAAGGGGAGAGGGAGGGGAACAAGGTGAAGAAGGGGAGAGAGAAAGGGGAGGGAAGGGGGGAGGAAGGGGAGAGGGTGAGGGAGAGAGAGGAAGGAGAGAGGGAGGGGGAGGGGGAGGTGAGGGAGAGATAAAGGGGAGGGTGAGGGAGGGGAGGAGAGAAAGGGGAGGGAAGGGGAAAGGGTGAGGGAGGGGGGAGAGGAAGGGGAGAGGGAAAAGGGAGGGAGAAGGAGAGAAGAAGGAGGGAGGGAGGAGGAGGGAAAGGATAGGGGTGAGAGAGGTGAGAGAGGAAGGGGAGAGAGAGGAGGGAAGGGAGGAGAGAAATTGAAAAGGGAGAGGTGAAAGGGTGAGGGAGAGAGGGAGAGGGAGGGGGAAGGGGGAGTGAGAGTGGAGGCGGGGGTGGGGGGAGGGGGAAGGGGGGGAGGGGGGGAGTGAGTGAAGGAGAGGTGAAAGGGTGAGGGAGAGAGGGAGAGGGAGGGGGAAGGGGGAGTGAGAGTGGAGGCGGGGGTGGGGGGAGGGGGAAGGGGGGAGGGGGGGAAGTGAGTGAAGTGCCACGTGCACAAAGGAGAGGACCCGTCCGGGCGCGGCAAAGGCTCTGCGGGAGGTCTCGACCAAGTCTTCAGCGGCACACGGGTCGCTGGGCAGCGGGGGGGAAGGAGGGGGAAAGGAGAGGGGAAGGAGGGGGGGGGGAGGAACTAATGGGAGAAGGGAGGATGAAATGAGGGAGGAAAGTTTCAGAATAGGAAGAGGAGGAGGAGGGAAGAGGAGGAGGAGGGGGGGAGGAACTAATGGGAGAAGGGAGGATGAAATGAGGGAGGAAAGTTTCAGAATAGGAAGAGGAGGAGGAGGGAAGAGGAGGAGGAGGAGGAAGAGGAGGAGGAGGAGGAGGAAGAGGAGGGGAAGAAAGATGGGGGGAAAGGAAACGAAGAGAAGTACAATAGGAGGGGGGAAATTTAGGATTAAGAAGGAGTTGGAGGG
>NC_134791.1:940927-945927 GCF_046742065.1 Oratosquilla oratoria | reverse complement strand
GAGTAGGGTGAGAGAGGGGAGAGTGTGAGAGAGGAGAGTGGGAGAGAGTAGAAAGGGGAAGAGTAGAGTGAGAGAGAGAGGAGAAAGGAAGAGAGGAGAGTAGAAAAGAGTAGAAAGGGGGGAGGAGAATGAGAGAAAGAGAGGAGAGAGGAAGAGAGGGGAATAGGAAAGAGGTGAGTGGGAGAGAGAAGAATAGGAGAGAGGAAAGAAGAGAAGAATAAGAATTATAGTGTCTATTTTGCCAGTGCTTCTATCGTTGTAGATAAAATCGCATGAGGAAGAAGAGAGAGAGAGAGAGAGGAAGGAGAGTTGAAGGGAGAGGGGGAGGATAGGGGGGCCCGGAAGAGGGGGAGAGGGGGAGAGGGGGGGAGAAGGAAGGAAACTTCCCGAACCGTGAGATATGAGATAGAAGGCGTATTTACAAAAAGCGTATGGTAGGGTGCCAAATATGTATAGGCAAGGAGAGAGAGAGATTGAGAGTGAAAAAGAGAGAGAGAGAGAGAAAGGGTATGAATGTGTGTGTGTGTGTGTGTGTGTGTGTGTGTGTGTGTGTGTGTGTGTGTGTGTGTGTGTGTGTGTGTGTGTGTGTGTGTGTGTGTGTGTGTGTGTGTGTGTGTGCGTGTGTGTGTTCGCGTGCGTTTTTCTGTAGGCGTTACAAATTATAAAATACTAAAAATAAAAACAAATAAATAAAAAATCTGATATAGCGGTCTATCTCATAGTTCAGACCATTTCATTCAGCTGTGGAGGACGTCTGAATAAAATCACGTGACGACACCTAACCAAAACACAGTGGGAAGGTAAACCGACGTCAGGTCTCCCCCTCAGCTGAATAAAATCGTCTGGCGGCAGCTAGAAAGAAGCCAAACGGAGAAATGAAAAATGATAGAAGACGCTTCAAGAAGATTAGACCTTATGGCGTTTTTTTTTTTTTTTTTTTTTTTTTTTTTTTTGTGACGACTGGAATATAAAAGATTTTCTGAAAACTTGAATATTAGTTTGAGACGAGAAATCAAGATAAAGGAATCGGCTGCAGCTACGCGCCTCCTGTCGTAAAACCCCTTTTTTTTGACAAATCAGTCTTGGAAAATATGTATGATTTTTTTCTAAAAGGCTCTTTTGACCAAAAGATAAAGATGACGGCCTAAGCTGAAGCTCAGAGTCTCCTAGCGTACATTCACCTTTTTTTTTCCATTTCTATTTCAATTTTTAATATTATTTTTGTTTTTATGTCTTATTTCTATTCTTATGCATATAATTCTAGTTTTCATTTTGTTTTACCTTGTTTTGTCTTATTTTGTCTATTTTATTCTATTTTGTTTTATTCTAGTTATCTACATTATATCTTGATTTTTCTTGTACTGTTCTGTTTTATTTTATTCTATTTCGACTCATTTTGTTTGTGTGTGTTAACGATTCAAATTTAGATAGAAATTAAAAAAAAAAGATCACGAAGATTTTTTTTTTGGGGGGGGGAGGGGAGGGGAAAACTAGGTCATTTCTTAACGAAGAAATTGAAAAGATAATTTGAGTGTGGGGGGGGGCCCTTCCTCATCCCCCCATCCCCCATCCTCCCCCCGCCCCCTCCCCGCCTCCGCCGTCGTGAGGTCTCGGCATCCCGAAGGACGACTCAAAAATTCTTCTCGAAATTCTTCAAGAAACGCCTTCGACACCATCAGCGAGGTGACACACTTGAAGTATTCCATTCTGGCTAAAAATTAGCCCATTTTTCCAGCCCAGACGGCGGTCCCTGGCCTGAAGGAGGGTCTCCAGGGACCGGCGCCCCCTCAAGGAGCCACAAGGCCCCTCAGATGAATAGAATCCTGCGTTTTCGGGGGTAACAAACTTCGCCAAAATCGTCGCCGTCTTGAACGGGGCTAATGGAGGAGAGCCAATAATTCCGCCATTTTGGCGGAAAGATCGACTCTGATGAGATGATTTGGCGGGAAAGAAGCCAGAAATCCGACCTGAAATGATGGGTGGTTTTGACACCGATAGATTCTGCTAGTGTCGATTGTAACAATATATATACATATATATGTACGGTATGTATGTATATGTATATATATATATATATATATATATATATATATATATGAAGATATATTTGTATATATATATATATATATATATATATGAAGATATATTTGTATATATATTCATATATATATAGATATATATATATATATGAAGATATATTTGTATATATATTCATATATGTATATACATATATATATATATATATATATATATATATGTATGTATATACACCAAGCGCCAGACGATTCTTTTCAGTTATGAGGTACCGCGTGGGCAGGTACTCCTTCCATACTGGATGGCACTTTTCCCTTAACTCATTTTGCCGTCAGACGATTTTATTCATCTCCCTGGCAAACCTCCTACTATTCACTTTTTTTTTTTTTTTTTTTTTCCAGCGCGAGGCTAGGACAAAGATTAAGGCCGGTGCAACCCCCTACTAGTCTTTTTTTTTTTTTTTTTTTTTTTTTAGCCCCGTGCGAGGCTAGGACAAAGATCAAGACCAGGGCAACCCCCTACTATTCACTTTTTTTTTTTTTTTTTTTTTTTTTTTTAACCCCGCGCGAGGCTAGGCCAAAGATTAAACCCTGCTATTCACTTTTTTTTTTTTTTTTTGAGCCCCAGCGCGAGGCTAGGACAAAGATTAAGGCCGGGAGTGAAATACAATCAGTGTCATCTCGACAAATTGCCTTTGAATTGAAACACGTCTTCAAAGCTCCCTCGGGAGCTTTCTAATTTCTAGGTTCCTCCTAAAACTTCGACAGGGGGAGGGGGGGGCACCTCACCCCGCGTTGTTCCTGGCTATAAACGGCTTCTATGCTGAGGACAGATAGCGATAGAAGTCTATACAGAATACTATAGGACGCTTTTATATATATTATATATATATATATTTTTTTTTTTTTTTTTTTTTTGGGGGGGACAACTTTAAGGATTTTATTCTGGTTAACGTTAGGTGGTTTCACCAAGCTTAGAGTGATCCTAGGATGGTGGAGGGTTAGTAAGAGAAAGATTTTCAATGGGTTAGAATGAGTTAGAATAAGTTAGAATAGGTTATCATGGGTTAGAATATGTTGGAACGGGTTAGAATGGGTTAGAATAGGTTAGAATAGGTTAGAATGGGTTAGAATGGGTGGGAATGGGTTAGAATAGGTTAGAACAGGTTAGAAGGGGTTAGAATATGTTAGAATGGGTTAGAATAGGTTAGAACGGGTTAGAACGGGCTAGAATGGGATAAAATATATTAGAATGGGTTATAATAGGTTATAATGGGTTAGAATGGGTTAGAATTGGTTAGAATGGGTTAGAATAGGTTAGGATGGGTTAGAATGGGTTAGAGTATATTAGAGGGCTAGAATGGGTTAGAAAGGGTTAGAATGGGTTAGAATAAGTTGGAATGGGTTAGAGTGGGTTAGAATTGGTTAGAATGTGTTAGAATAGGTTAGGATGGGCTAGAATGGGTTGAAATAGGCTAGAATGGGTTATAATATGTTAGAATTGGTTAGAATAGATTAGAATAGGCTAGAATGGGTTAGAATAGGTTAGAATAGGCTAAAATGGGTTAGAACGGGTTAGAATGGGTTAGAATAGATTGCTGTGGTCAAGGTTTGGCGACAGAGATTTCCGTCCATTAGGAGGATGGATGCGGTAGAAATAGATAAAGAAATAAATGAAAAAGGTACGTACGTACATTAGATGATTGATTAATAAATACATAAATACATAGATGAATGAATACATGAATAAATATATAAGTAAATAAATAAACAAATAAATTTAGATAATATCTATAATGATGATATCTATTCATTATCTTTTTATCTATTTATCTATTTTCTATCTATTTATTTATTTAGCTATTCACCTATTTATGTCTTCATCAATCTATTTATTCATTTATGATTCTATCTATTTATCTATATATTTATGCATCTACTTGTTTATCTGTTTGTCTATTTATCTATCTATTTATCTATATACTTGCCTATCACCTATCTATCTATTCATGTACTTATTCATTTCTCTACATATTTATTCATTTATCTGTTTATATATTAATCTATATACCTATTCATATATTTATCTATTTATATATATATATATATATATATATATATATATATATATATATATATATATATATGTATTGATTCATTTATCTATTTGTCTATGTATCTCTTCATGTTTTATTCATTCGTGTATTTATTTATTTATATGCTTTATTTATATTTTCTTTGTAATCCCTTATTTTATTTATTTATCTATTTCTATATCTATGTTTACTTACTATTTTTTTATTTCGCTTCTTCAATGGCTACTTTCATTCTCATTTTGTAAATAGATCTCTTGTATTTCTAAATGAGCCCTGGATGGCCTGCGCTCGCCACCCGATCCGCTAGACCCTTCGGGCATCCTCTCGACCGGCGGCCAGAGAGTTATAAAACTATATTGTTGATCTCTGATTTATTCAAATAATCAAAAGAGCAAAATTCAAATCTACGCCATCAAGAGCACTTAGACTATTTTAGTTTATCTAATATTCTAGATTTTGTACTTGTATATCCATTAATTTTCTTGTTTATTCATTTGTTTGTTTATGTATTTAATTATTTACTTACTTATATATTTATCAATATCTTTTTAATCTCTGTTTTATAGATAAAACAGTAAAATTCAAATTTAAGCCATAAAAAGCATTTAAACCATTTCAATTTATCTAAGATTCTAGAATGTATATTTGTATACATATTTCCATATGTTCCCGGAACTACAATTAATTTGAACGAGCTTGTTTTCGAATTGACACACCCACACGCGACTTAGATAGATCGTGACTGGAGGCAATGTCCACGTAGTGCCTTCTTATGGCAAAGGTGTATAGAAAGTTAGACAGAGACGGACAGATACGTAGATAGGTAAACACAGAGGTAGATAGAAATGAAGGTAGATTGATAGAGAGTTAG
>NC_134791.1:928427-938427 GCF_046742065.1 Oratosquilla oratoria | reverse complement strand
GGGAGGTAGCCAAAAAGGAAAAGGCATAAAATCATTCCCACCCGTTCCATCCCCGAAAACACTCCACACCCCTCCACCCTCCCTCCCATCTTAGCACCTCCTAGATGACGGGTCATCCCTGCACCCTGTCCACTGCCCTGGGTCAGAAGCAGTGTCGCAAGACACAGCACATCCACAGCAAGGCCGCTTCATTAAATCGGCGACCCTCCCTCTCCGTCCCCCCATATAAAGGAGAGGACGGGGAGAAATCCCTTCGGGCTGCGTCAAAATTTTGCTCACACACACTACCTCACCCCCCATCCCCCCGTCCATTCCACCTCATGCATCACAACATCTTCCATATACAACCATTCTCCATTCACCCCTGTCTTCTGTCCTCTCCCGTCCTTCCTCAACAGACATTCCCCTCTTCCCCAAAGCCCCCTTCACCCCATCCATCCACCTCATCCTAGGACGTCCCCTCATGTTCACTCCCTCCACATCTGCCTTCCATACCTCCTTTACTAGTCTTTCTTCACTCATTCTTTCCATGTGTCCAAACCATCCTAATACTCTTTCATCAACCCTATCTCCCAGCTCCCTTTCCATCCCTGTTCTCCTCCTCCTCCTCAGAAATACATACATGTTTTATTATAACACTGTCTGAAGCTTGTTTTGTGTGTTGACATGGATTTGGGAAGAGAAGGAAGAGGAGGAGAAGGAAGAGGAAGAGGAGGAGCAGGAATAGGAGCAAGAAGAGGAGGAGGAAGAAGAAGAGGAGAAGGAGGAGGAAGAAGAGGAGGAGGAGGAAGAGGAGGAGGAGGAAGAAGAAAAGGAGAAGGAGGAAGAAAAGGAGGAGGAGGAGGAGGAGGAAGAGGAGGAGCAGGAATAGGAGCAAGAGGGGGAGGAGGAAGAGGAGAAGGAGGAGGAAGAGGAGGAGGAGGAGGAAGAAGAGGAGGATGAGGAGGAAGAAAAGGAGGAGGAGGAGGAAGAAAAGGAGGAGGAGGAAGAGGAGGAGAAAGAGGAGGAAGAAAAAGAGGAGGAAGAAAAGGAGGAGGAAGAAAAGGAGGAGGAAGAAGAGGAGGAGAAGGAGGAGGAAGAGGATGAGGTCTGTTAAGTGCATCGAACAGTGGAATGACGCGGGCGGCAAGCTTCCAGGCGGGTGCCCAGTTATCAGCTGATTAGCAACGTAGATTAAGACAGGTAACCTTATGTATTGGCGATTAGCCCCGTAACCCAGTTAAATGAGGTTTATCTTAACCTCGTTAGCCAGGAGGGTGACTTCCAAGTCGATTAAGAGGAAGATATTTGTGTCTTTAGAAGTTTTATTCTGATTGAACGCAGATGATTTTATTCAGTATAAGGAAGGGCTTCAGGATGAAGGATTAAGGCTGTATACACACACACAGACGCACACACGCTTAAACACACGCGTACACACGCACACACACACAAACACACACATAACCACACACACACACACACACACACACACACATATATATATATATATATATATATATATATATATATATATATATATATATATATATATGTGTGTGTGTGTGTGTGTGTGTGTGTGTGTGTGTGTGTGTGTGTGTGTGTATGTCCATATACATAATATATATACCCTTACATACATATACACACGTACACACACGCATACACACAGACATACATCCACACATACACACACGTACACACACATACACACATATACACATTTACATATACACATACGTACACACACATAAACGTACAGACCAACACACACCTTCACACACGTACACACACACACACACGCACACAGACATACACACAACTTTCGCATCTCGTACATATTACTAATTTCAAATGATGTTTTATATCAATTTACTTCATTTTACCTTTTCGTAAATTAAGTTCTTTTATCGTCGTTTTCGTTTCATTTTCAGTTCAAATTATCTTTTTTCATCATATTTTGTTTCAATTTATATCGTGTTATTCTGGTCTGTTTCAAGCCTACGATTAATATTGATGTGTCTTATGTTATCGATCTCTCTTTGATTATAATCTATTTCATTTTTGTTTTACTCTGTTTTGTCTTAATCTATCTTATTTTGTTTTTATTTTGTTTTGTGTTATCTTTATTCATTTGACCTTTAATTTGGTTTAATCTGTCTTGCTTCTTTTTATTTCATTTTTCGTAATTTGTACTATTTTATATTGTCTTAATTCATCTCTGTTCTATTTTTTTTAATTACATTTTACACCATTTCATTTCTTCTCATTTCACTTTTTTTTTCTCTTTTTTTTTCTTTTTTTTTTTTTCTTTTTTTTTCTCCAGGTAGCTTGTTGTGAGCTTGCTGATTGGCCCCTGCATTGTTTCCCATGGGCTCTGACAATAGAAAGACAACCAAAGGTAATCGTGGAAAGTAATCTATTTGTTGCTCTATTATGCTCTATTTATCTATTTGTTGTTCTGTTCTTCTCTACTTATTTTCGTTTTGTCTTATTCCAATACATATATCTGAAATCGCTGCGGCAAGTGTTGTATCTTTTTTCAAAAAGGTTCGGACAATAGTGTGGGTATTACGAGGTACTTGAACGAAAACTTTTGCAAAGTTATGACCACACTTATTATCGCGACAGTCGACCTCTTCAGTGTGTGGGTGTGTGCGTGTGTGGGTGTGTGGGTGTGTGTGTGTGTGTGTGTTTGTGTATGTGTTTATGTGTGTGTGTGTGTGCGTGTGTGTGTGTGTGTGCGTGTGTGTGTGTGTGTCTATATAATTGTATATCTTTCTGTTTCTGTTGGTCTGTCTTTTTATTTTGTCCATGTTTCATTTATTTTTCCGTCTGTTTGTCATTATATCTGTCTGTCTGTCTGTCTGTCTGTCTGTCCGTCCGTCTATAAATCTGTCTGCCTGTCTGTCTGTCCGTCTATAAATCTGTCTGTCTGTCTGTGTGTTTGCATGTCACCATTCACCAGTGACTACGACATGCCCCGGCTCCCCACGTACCCAGGGCAAAGGTGACAGCAGCATCTAAGCGACCCCTTGCGTAAGCTCATTGGATGACGTCACACAAAATCTGAAGAAATGTGAACAAATTAATTCATTTGTAGATTTATTGTGATTTATTTTTCGCCAGACAATTTCATTAATAACAGGTGCAACAAAATACAATACAACATACTGTATTGGCACCATTTAATACAACTGAATACATTTTATCGGACTTATTGTAGAATACAACCGGGTACTGTATTATCTCTATGGTGTTGTGGAATACAACAGCTCAACAGAATACAGTATATCGGACTTATGACAAAGTACAGCTAGGCACTGTTGTTTGAGTATGGTATTGTATAATACAATTGTTTAATAAAATACATTCCTTTGGTTCTATGATGGAATACAACCCGGTATTATTATATTGATATGGTAATGTATAATACAACAGTTCGATAGAAAAAAAAATAGGTTCAATAGAATAGATCCGGGTGCTGTTGTATTCGTACGGTATTGTAGAATACAATAATTCAACAAAATACATTCTATTGGTTTTGTAATACAATACAGCCAGGTAATGTTGTATTGCCACGATATTGTATAATGCAACAGTTCAATTGAACACAATATATTGGCTGTGTGATACTGTACTGTTCTTCTCTGTTCTTTGTTGAACGCCCGTTGTTCTTCTGTAAGGTCAGAGGTCACGGGATTGACCTGTGACCTTGTTTGACCCAAGGTCATTCTTCACATCGTTATATGCCCGATGGAAGACCTGGCTCCTCCTTCTCCTCTTCTTCCTCTCCTTCTTCTTCCTCTTTCTTTTCTTCCTCTTCTCCCTCTTCCTCTTTCTCTTTCTCTTATTGTTTTCCTTCGTCCTCTCCATCCTCTTCTTCATCTTTTTTCTTCCTCTTCTCCCTCCTCTTCCTCCTCTCCTTCCTCTTTCTTTTCTTCCTCTTCTCCCTCCTCCTCTTCCTCTTTCTCTCATTGTTTTCCTTCTTCCTCTCCTTCCTCTTCTTCATATTTTCTTCCTCTTCTCCGTCCTCTTCTTCCTCTCCTTCCTCTTCCTCATCTTTCTTTTCTTCCTCTTCTCCCTCCTCCTCTTCCTCTTTCTCTCATTGTTTCCCTTCTTCCTCTCTTTCCTCTTCTTCATTTTTCTTTTCTTCCTCTTCTCCCTCCTCCTCTTCCTCTTTCTCTCGTTGCTTTCCTTCTTCTTCCTCTCCTTCTTTTTCCTCTTCCTTGTCCTCTTCTTCTCCTTCCTCTTCTTCCTCCTTCTCTCACTCTTCCTCTTTTTCCTCCCCCTCTTTCTCTCACTACCCTTCCTCTTCTTCCTCTTCTCTTTTCCTCTCGTTCAACCTCCTCTCCCTCTTTTCCTCTCCTTCCCCTTCCTCTTCCTCCTCTTTCTCTTTCTCTCACTATTCCTCTTTTTCCTCTTTATTTCGTTCCCTTCCTTCTTCTTCCTCTCCTTCCCCATCCTTTTCCTCTTCCTCTTTTTCTCTTTCCTCCTGTTTCTCTTATCACTCCTCCTTCTCCTCTTCCTCTTCTTCATCTTCTTCCTCTTCTCCCTCTCCTTCCCCATCCTCTTCCTCTCTTCCTCCTCTTCTCTTTCCTCCTCTTTCTTCTACCCCTCCTCTTTTTCCTCTTCTTCCTCTCCTTCCCCTTCCTCTTCCTCTTCCTCCTCTTCCCCTTCATCATCTTTCTCTTTCTCTCACTCTCCTTCTCTTTCCTCTTTCTCTCATCGCCTTCCCTCTTCTTCCTCTCCTTCCCCATCCTCTTCCTCTTCTTCTCCTTCCTCCTCTTTCTGCTATCACTCTTCCTCTTTTTCTTACTGACTTTCCTCTTTTTCCTTCCTCTCCTTTCCCTTCCTCTTCCTCTTCCTCTTCCTCCTCTTCTCTTTCCTCCTCTTTGTCTTACTCTTCCTCTTTCTCTCAATGATTTTCCTCTTCTTTCTCTTCTTCCTCTTCTTCTCACTCTCTTTCCTCCTCTTCTTCCTCCAATTCCTCTTCCTTATTTTTCCTTTTCTCTTTCTCATTTTTCTCTTCTTTCCCTCTACTCTACTCTTTTCCTCTTGTTCTCACTCTTCTTCCTCTTCCTCTTTCCTTCTGGTTTATCTTCCTCTTCCTCCTCTTTTTCCTCCTCCTTCTACTCTTACTCCTTCTTTCTCCTCCTTTTCCTCTTCCTCTATCTCTTCTTCCCGTTCTCCTCCTCTTCCTTCTCTTCCTCCTCCTCTTCATCCTCTACTTTTTCTTCTTCCTCCTCCTCCTCTTCCTCCTCCTCTTCCTCCTCCTCTTCCTCTTCTTACTCCATCTTTCTCCTCCTTTTCCTCTTCCTCTTCCTCTGTCTCTTCTATCCCTTTCTCCTCCTCGTCCTACTCCTCCTCTTCTTCCTCCCTCCTCATTCTCTCCCTCATCCTCGTCCTCCTCCTCTTCTTCCTCCTCCTCCGCTTCCTCCCTCCTCAGTCTATCATCCACTCCTCCTCCCTCTTACTTCGAACGAAGAGAAATACCTGTGAACAAAAAATGAAAAAAGAAAAGAAAAGAAAAAAGAAAAGAAAAAACAGAAATAAAAAATGAAAATCTTCCGAATCTCTTGGATTTTTTTTTTTTTTTTTTTTTTTTTTTTTTTTTTTTAAGTCTGGGTGGGGAGTTTCCAGACAATGCAGAATAGTTTGACCCAGAATACACGAGAATACACCGGAAAGAATATGTGAAGGTGCTTGTGTGTGTATGTACATGTGTGTGTGCATATGTGTGTATGCATGTGAATGTCTGATAGGAATTCAGAGAGTGAACGAGAGAGAGAAAGAGAGAGAGAGAGAGAGAAAGAGAGAGAGAGAGAGGGAAGTGGGGAGGAAGATACAAGCAAGGAAAATAAAAAAAGAGAAAGAGAGAGAGAGAGAGTGAGAGAGAGAGAGAGATCTCCCAGTCATGCCATTGGCAGTTCTCTCCCCTCCCTACTCCTCCTCCCCTCCCTCTCCCTCCCTCCTCCCCCCCCCTTCCTTCCCCCCCTCCTCACACCCCCCCCCCCCCCGTTCCCTCCGAAGACGCTGTTGAAGCAAAGAGGTCGCAAGTGTCCCCCATTTGGCTCCAGAAGCAGGCACAGACGAAGGAGGAACCATTTTGAAAGGCTTCTTCTTGCAGACTTCTTCTTGCAGGGTTATCGAAAGGTTCTTGCAGGGTTGTTTTTGCAGGATTTCGCAGTCCTCTTGCAGGGTTCTCGTATTTTATTTTATTTTTTATTTTTATTATTATTATTATTATTTTTTTTTTTTTTTCAGGGGGCTTCTAGGGTTCTTTTGGGGTTATTGGAAAGTTGTTGCAGGGCTCTTGCAGGGTTATTGAAAGGTTCTTTCAGGGTCTTTTTGAAAGGTTTTTGAAGGGTTCCTGAAAGGTTCTTGCAGGGTTATTAAAAGGTTCTTTCAGGGTCTTTGAAAGTTTTTTTGAAGGGTTCCTGAAAGGTTCTTGCAGGGTTGTTGAAAGGTTCTTTCAGGGTCTTTGAAAGGTTTTTGAAGGGTTTCTGAAAGGTTCTTGCAGGGTTATTGAAAGGTTCTTTCAGGGTCTTTGAAAGGTTTTGAAGGGTTTCTGAAAGGTTCTTGCAGGGTTGTTGAAAGGTTGTTGTAGGGTCCTCCAGAATTCTCGCAGAGTTCTTGCTCGGAACTTGAAGTCTCTTAGAGGGTATTGCAAGGTTGTTGAAGTTTACTAGAAGGTAAATGAAGAGTTTTTGCAGAATTCTTGCAGAGTTCTTGCATGGTACTTGAAGGCTGTTACAAGGTATTGCAAGGTTGTTGAAGTTTACTAGAAGGTCAATGAAGAGTTCTTGCAGAATTCTCGCAGAGTTCTTGCATGATACTTGAAGGCTGTTACAAGGTATTGCAAGGTTTTTGAAGTTTACTAGAAGCTAAATGAAGAGTTTTTGCAGAATTCTTGCAGAGTTCTTGCATGGTACTTGAAGGCTGTTAGAAGGTATTGCAAGGTTCTTGAAGGTTGCTGGGAGGTATTTGAAGGGTTCTTGCAGAATTCTTGAAGAATTCTTGCAGGGTTCTTGCAGGCTACTTCAGGGTGCTTTCAGGGTACCTGTCACACGATACTACAAAGTAGTAAAGAAAACTACAGGGCACTGCAAAAACTTTACAACACGGTACTGCTGAGTGGCAGGAAGATTAGATACTGCAGCGAGGTGCAAGAACCGTAATTCAAAGTAGGGTACAGAGTCTGGACAAAAAAAAAAAAAAAAAAATTGAACTAAAGTAAAGGCGAGATTCTGTAGTCTGTATACACGAAAATGATCTTTATATACTTCATGGTTAAACAGTCTTATTAAACTGGATTAGGCCGCCATATTGAACTATAAAGGCTACACCGACACTCCAGGGGACAGTCCGGTGATCCTGCAGTAGACTGTGAATGCTTACACACACACACACACACACATACATACACACACACACACACACACACACACACACACACACGCACGCACGCACACACATACACACACACATATATACAAACATACACGCACACTGACACACACACAGTCCCAGACTGTCAGTACAGCGGTGCCGGCGGTACCTGGTTCGAATCCTGCCCAGGGCTGAAATTATTTCAGTATCACTGCGCTTCGAGTCGTTACTCCAACTCTCGTGGGCGAGGAGTTGGGTGTGTGTGTGCGTGTAAGGTCATAGCATTACCCATAGATCGGTCATACGAGCTCTGAGCTCTCTTCCGGGAGGGAAATAGCTGTCGATCACGAGTCCAACACGTGATCCAAAGACCAAGGTGAATCAAGGTGAATCACACACACACACACACACACACACACACACACACACACACACACACACATACACCGCATGCCAAAGGGGCCACGTACTCGGACCCTCAGTTGAAAGTCAAATCCGGCCGAGACCCCAACTTGGGGGACCTAGAGATGAATAGAATTGTTTGGTTTTTTAATAAGTTTTTGAAAAGGTTTTACATATGTGATGGAAGTAATGTTACTTTCGTTTATACATGCCCCCCCTCCTCCCCCGTAGGGAAAAAAATCTTGCGACTGAAGGTAACTAGGTTTTTACAAAAAATAAAAGACAAATAAACAAACAAACAAAATCACCCTTTTTCTTTTTGTACTTAAAAAAATTGGTACCCCTGTTTTGTTTTTTTTTTCTTGTTTTTTTTTTTACTTGATGTCGGAAAAGGTTGGCACGCCTGTGTTATGACGGACTTTCCGTTTCTCCCCCCCCCCACCAAACGAAAAAGAAAGAAAAAATTTGGTAGCCTTGTTTTTCGGCGAATTTTCTTCCGGAAAATATTGGCACCCCTTGTGTTTTGGCGGACTTGATGACGGAAAAGATTGGCACGCCTGTGTTTTGAGGGACTTTCTGACTTCCAACCCCCGCCCCCCCCAAAAAAAAAAAATAGCCCTTCTATGTTGTGACGGACTCTGACGCGCACACACACACACACACACACACACAATAAAAAAAAAAAAAAAAAAAAAAAAAAAAAGCCCTCCTGTGTTGTGACAGACTCTTTGACAGACACCCAAAAAAACTGAAATGCCCAAAAGCAACTGTCAAAGAACGGCATGACGTCACAAAAGTTATGCTTTGAGCTTTTGACTTCCTTTGAGCTCGTGCCAAATGATTTTGCGCCGTCCGCCATTTTTTTTTCTTCTTTTTTTTTCGAAAAGTGACTAGAGAGACCCTCATTAACAACTTTGCTCATTTTCTCTTTCTCTTCCTGGCATCGGGAAGGGAAAGTTGACCTAAATTGCTCCACTTCCCGACCTGCTAATGTAAAAAAGGACAAAAAGGACAACAAAGCCAAAAAAAAAAAAGGATAAAGAAGGACAAACATGGCAAAGACAAAGACAAAACTGACAAATGGGAAAAAAATAACAAAGACAAAAATTATAACAATGACTAAAAAGACAAACAGGAAAAACAGGACAAAGATAAAAAAAAGGATAAAATATATTGTTTTTTTTTTCTTTTTTCTTTTTCTTCTTCTTGTTCTCCTTCTTCTTGTTCTTGTTCTCGTTTTTGTTCTGCTTCTTTTTCTTGTTCTCCTTGTTCTTGTTCTTGTTGTTGTTCTGCTTCTGCTTCTTCTTCTTCCCCTTCTTTTTCTTCTTCTTCTTCCTCCTCTTCTTCTTCTTCCTCTTCCTCTTCTTCTTCTTCTTCTTCTTCTTCCTTTCTTAGCCCCCATACAATCCTCCGCCTCAAAACCAGCTTTCCCTACTTCACATATTTCATTCTGGCGAAAACCAAACGATTTTATTCAGCCAAAGGACCGAGCTGGAAACAAGATGGCGGCCCAATCTCAGGTCAATAACGGAATGACCTGAGGCCAGTTGCTGCCATTTCTCAATTACATAAACATTTCATTCGCTGTTGAGTATTCACAGTAACTGAATAGATGAGTTGATGAATGATTTAACAGATGATTAGCTAAATACATAGATGAATAGATAAATAGGTACATCATTTTGATAGATACATAGCTAAATAGGTAATTGAATATAAAGATAAATACATAAATAAAAAAGATACAAAAATGAATAGATATATGAATAGATAAATAATTGTAAACAAATAAAGGAAAAGATAAATAGATAAACGGATAAATGAATAGATAAGTGAACATTAATAAACAAAATGAATATAAATAGAGAGATAAATAAACATATAAATAGATTATTTTTTCTACCAAGGAGTATTCCTGTAATAAGAAATGAGCATACGCCAGGAGACGCTGATTAGCTGCGGCCGAATCCGTTATCTTTACCCTGTTATGTATTACAGGGACTGCTGAGGGGCAGGAGAAGTGCGGGCCTCGAACCCGTTCGCTTCCGATTACGCCAGTAACCAGAGAAAGCGTAATTTCAGGGCTCATTTGAAGAACAGAAACGGAGAACAGAATGAACTTCACAAGAAGAACAATTTTCTACAACCAATATATATAAATATATATATATATATATATATATATATATATATGTGTGTATATATATATGTATATATATACAGTATA
>NC_134791.1:920927-925927 GCF_046742065.1 Oratosquilla oratoria | reverse complement strand
TTGGACAGTCCAGTGTACCACGAGCTACAAGCATAATCAAAATTGTTTTGAATGAGTGCAAACACCAGCAGTTTTTATTATATGCAAGGTAGTGGGTCAGGGAATGGTGATGGTGAGCCAGTGAGCCAGTTTTTGTTTGTGGACGACACTGTGCTTGTGGCAGGATCGGAGGAGGGATTGAGGAAGTTGGTGACAGAGTTTGGGAGAGTGTGTGATAGAAGAAAGCTGAAGATAAATGTGGGTAAAAGTAAGGTGATGAGATGTACAAGGGGTGAAAGTGGCAGTAATCTGGAAGTGAGTATTAAGGGAGAGCAACTGGAGGAAGTGGATAGTTGGATGCAAATGTGGCAGGAAAAGGTGGATTAAAGGTGGAGGTAGAATGTAGATTGAGAGAAGCGAGTAAATGTCTTGGTGGATTAAAAAGTGTAATGAGGAATAGACATTTGGGAATGGATGCTAAGAGGAGACTGTATGAAGGAGTGATTGTGCCAACAGCACTGTATGGGGTAGAAACATGGAACATAAACGAGGAAGAGAAGTAGTTTGAATGTGTTTGAGATGAATTGTCTGAGAAGTATGATGGGGGTTACTAGGTTAGATAGAGTGAGAAATGAGGAGGTGAGGAGGAGAACAGGGGTGGAAAGGGAGCTGGGAGATAGGGTTGATGAAAGAGTATTAGGATGGTTTGGACACATGGAAAGAATGAGTGAAGTAAGACTAGTAAAAGAGGTATGGAAGGCAGATGTGGAGGGAGTTCTAGGATGAGGTGGATGGATGGGGTGAAGGGGGCTTTGGGGAAAAAGGGAATGTCTGTTGAGGAAGGACGGGAGAGGACAGAAGACAGGGGTGAATGGAGAATGGTTGTATATGGATGATGTTGTGATGCATGAGGTGGAATGGACGGGGGGATGGGGGGTGAGGTAGTGTGTGTGAGCAAAATTTTGACGCAGCCCGAAGGGATTTCTCCCGTCCCTCTCCCTTATATGGGGGGCCGGAGAGGGGGGGCCGCCGATTTAATGAAGCGGCCTTGCTGTGGATGTGCTGTGTCTTGCGACACTGCTTCTGACCCAGGGCAGTGGACAAGGTGCAGGGATGACCCGTCATCTAGGAGGTGCTAAGATGGGAGGGAGGGTGGAGGGGTGTGGAGTGTTTTCAGGGATGGGATTATTTTATGCCTTTTCCTTTTTGGCTACCTCCCTAGTAAGGGGGAAAAAGCCTTGGTATATGTATGTATGATGTATTATCATTATTATTATCATTATTATTATCATTATTATTATTATCATTATAATAATAATAATAATATAGGCTACCTCCCATGGAAGGGGGAAAAAGCCTTTGGTATATGTATGTATTATTATTATTAATTATTATTATTATTACTGTACGAAAAAATTTGGTTTTGTGAGAGAATTTAGTGAGTACTTTATCAGCTATGACCTCTCCAGACAAAGCTCGGTCAAAGGTCACTCCAAAGTAGGTAACATTTCGTTTAATCTCTATTTCATTGTCACCACATTTAACTTTTAAAACATCACACTCTTTCAGTTTGCGGCTGAATCCAAACAGAAAATATTCTTGTTGACAATCCCATGACCTGAAAGCATTAAAAAGAGTAACGCGAATTCTTTCAAACAAAAACGAAACGGCAAATTGTCATAATCTATTTTATGTTTAGCGGAAGCTACCGATGCGAACTCGAATGTTTCCTGTCGATCTCCAGTGTTGAACGCAAAATTTTCATACATGACTGAGGTATTCATAACACTTGCATAACCCACACTCTTTGCTGACGCATATTTGGTTCACAGCGTTCAATGTACCTTTCTCTTTAATTAGCCTTTTGGAGCTTCAGACTGGACAAGTGACTAACAGCGACACCAAACATGAGGTAAGACGATGTACTTCTTCACATGCGCTGGGTCATCGCTTATGTTCCTGGAAAGACACAAAACGAAAATAATTTTGTCATGACTGGGTAGCAGGGGTGATTGGTTACAAAATATTGTGCACACAGGCAATTGGTAATAATTCTAAAATTACACTCGCCTGACCTCACTTTGAATTAATTCCTCGTCACTATCAGCGCCACACTCGCTTGCAGATTCTATTTCAGGTTCGTACTCAGCATCATCATCTGCAGGTGTTCCTTCATCATCATCAGCAGTAGCAGCAGCAGCGGCAGCAGCGGCAGCAGCGGCAGCAGCAGCAGCAGCATCAACAACAACAACAACAACAACATCAACAACGTCGTCGTCTTCGTCGTCGTCATCTACCTGAAAATGATATGTAGATGTATCATTCTTATTCCTTCAAAATAATTATCAAGTTCACTACAACAGAAACGCAGGGGTCACCTGATTAACTTACCAACTAATTGTACAAGAGGAGGAACTTGCACCTTAACTGATCGATGTTTTGTCCATCTACTCGTACTTTTGACCGTCTGCACTTGAGCATCTTGACGGATGTTGGAAACTGGCTCTCAGGTCATCGTGTGTTGTAGAAACCTCAGGACGAACCTCTGGCTCCGAGATACTGGCCTCTTCGGCAGCTTTCAGTGTCTCGTCAATTGTCTGAAATATGAAGTGGACTGCCCATTAAAAGTCGCATCAGGCTATATGAAACATAGGCCTAAGCGTTCATGCCCTTTGCAAGAAAGCACTACTCCAAGGAGGTGGGCCTAGGCCTATATACATTCATGTATTCATACATCATGTCATGACACGCTGACGTCCATGTCTTTCAGCTAGTTTTTTTTCCGAGAAAATTAATTTCACCAAATGTAAAAATGAAAATCACTCGGCCTTTTTTCTATTCCTTTTGGCAAACAGAGTTCTGATTTTTTTTTTTTTTTTTTTTTTTTTTTCAGTTGGGGTAGCACACATGCTAGCGGCGGTAATAACATGACCCTTGAGGGTGATCAAAATTGTCCCATGTCTTGGCCTTTTAGCCATCAGCCCTGGGTTTGCCCGAGCATGTTCAACTACCCTCCAGCGTGTCTCTATGTCTCCCTCCTGGATCAGCAGCATGTAAATGCCGAATGTAACCAAAATCGTCAAGTGTCTCCGATTGTACACAGAATCCGCCCGGATACGAAGAATAACAGAGGACCAGAACTTGTCTCTCTCCGGGTTCGAGGGCTCAAAATAAAACACCAAAACTGTCCTTCAATTTCGATTTGCAACAATTCCAAGCCGAACATCATCGGACTCTTTCCGTCTTTTCTCGACGTGGTCAAAATGGAGGGAAATCGAGAAAAAATAGAAACATTAGCGAAAGATTTGCAAAGCAGTTCTGCACGTCCTGTGTACGGTAAAAGGCGGCTTTGTTTTTTAGATACACGGTAATACGTCATCAACATGGCGATCGCTGTTCTCGACTTTCGTATCATACGACTCGTTTGGATAAAATGAAAATGCAGATCAAAACGTAAGAAAACTCCAGGACGACAGAAAACTACATTTAGTCTATTTATTTAGATATAATCTAAAACTCAATTAGGAAAATTTGGGTTTGAATATTGCGATGTGCTTAACCTCTAAAAAGAGGTATGATAACTGGAGAGTAAAAGACAGGACCCAACGAGTGTAATATCCTTCCTGTATAATGCAGTTAGGTACATATGCACATATTATGCATACACATACACATAGGCATACACATACAGAGAGCTATGATATATCTCATGGTTTCGTTGGGGGTTGTGATCCTACATGTGTTACATAACCCTTCGGGGGGGGGAGGGGGAAGAGGGGGGAGGGGGAACTCAGGACTCAAAATGTATCCCGCGACCTCAACCTGTATCCTGTGACCCTTCCGAAGTCTTCAAACTCCGCTTCGGGACGGAGAAACGTAAAAGTCATTCAGGTTCTTTGGGGGATTTTTTTTTTTTTTTTTTTTTTTTTTTTTTTTTTTTTTTTTTTTTTTTTTTTATTAACTGGCTCTTCTTCCTTTCTGCCTTCCCTCCGGGTCTTAGAGGGGCCAGTTCGGTCTCCCCTTTCTGGAAAAAAAAACATCTCTTTGGAAGCCAAGGAGGCCTTCCATGGCCTTCCAAATCGCCGAAGAACCTCCAGTGTCCACCTGACCTCGACTTCCCGAACTCGAAAACTTCGCAAGAAGAACGCGGGAGGGTCTTGGCCCTCTGAGGGCGTGGAGTTCCTCTCGAGTGAATGAAATCGCCTGACGATGACCAGATCAAAGTCCTTACGGGCTCAGTGGGCCATCCTTCTGAAGGATTCTGCCCTGAAGAGACGTCAGACGATTCTTTTCAGCAGAGAGAAGCTTCTTCTGTACTTTGTTTTTCCTAAACATATCAGACGGTGTCCGCACTGCGAGGTGACTTGGCTTGATAGCCTTTATCAGAAACCAAAAAATAGATTAAAATAAAATAAAGAATTATGATAATGATAGTAGATAAATGAATAAATGAATGAATAGATAGACAAGAACGTAAGAATGATGAAGGAGACTGCAAGAGACCAAAGGCTTACACTAGGCAGTTCCATGTCCATTGAGTGAAACTTTTTTATTCAAAATACACATTTTTTCATGCCAAGAAACAAAAGACTACTGCTCTTTTTTTTTATCTTTTTTTCTTTGTTTCTCTTTTTTTTCTCTCTTTTTTTCCAAAAAAGTGGTCGTCTTCAAAGTTCTCTTTTTTTTTCTTTCATTCCCCCCCCCTGTCCTCCCCCAATGCCAGAATCTTAATCGAGTAAAAAAGGGGACATGGGTCGAGGGGGGGGGATTAGGGGAGGATGGGGAAGGGGGGGAGAGGGGGAGAGAGACACAGGTACAACTGTGATCAAAGATATCCACCGTCTAATAATTCTAAGTTTTCAAGTCAAAATTCTAGACATTCTTACATTGGTTCCGTTGCTCATGCCCCCTCCCCCCCAAAGAAAAATCCATTTTTTTCAAAAAAAAAGGAAGAGAGGGAGGAGAGAGAGGAAGGGGGGAAAGGCGTAAGATAGGGGAAGAAGAGGGGAAGGCGGAGGCGG
>NC_134791.1:908427-910927 GCF_046742065.1 Oratosquilla oratoria | reverse complement strand
CCTTCCTCTACCTCTCCTCTACCTCTCTTCTCCCTTCCTCTCCTTTCCTTATCCACCTCCTCCCCTCCTACTCTCCTCTCTCCTTCTCTATCTTCCTCCTTACCCTCCTCCCCTCCTCTCCCCTCCTCTCCCCTCCTCTTTCCCCTCCTACCCTCCACTTCCTTTTCCTTCCTCTCCTCCCCTCCTCCCTCTTCTCCCCCTCCTCTCCTCCACCTCCTTTTCCTTCCTCTCCTCCTCTTCCACCTCCTCCTCCCACTTCTCTTTCTACTCCTCTTTCCTCCTCTCCTTTTCTTCTTCCTCCCACTCTTCTTCGTCCTCCTCTTCCTCCCCCCACTCTTCTTCGTCCTCCTCTTCCTCCCACTCCTCCTACTCCTCCCACTCCTCCTCCTCCTCCTCCTCCTCCACACACAAAGAAATACGCTGGGGACCCAGCTAAGTCGGGACAGACGGGGCAGAATCCCCGAGCTTAACTGTGGGCCCATACATAAGACATAGTCTGACCACGGCTTACTGGTCCCATCAACCTCCCAATGGATTTCAGATTCTGAAGTCTTTTTTTTTTCAGTTTTTCCCGATAGGGCAGTGTTTCTCTGTCCTATTTTTCCTATCGCCTGCCATGTTTATTCATCTGCTATTATTGTTGTTGTTGTTGTTGTTGTTATTATTACTATTATCATTATTATTATTATTATTGTTATTATTATTATTATTATTATTATTATTATTATTATTATTATTATCATTATCATCATCATCATCATCATCATCATCACTATTATCATCGACACGACGCTCTGTAAATTTGGACCCAGACGGGGCAGTGTGACGTCACATTGAGGCTACTCCCCCACTTCCTCCCCCTCCTCCTCCTCCATTTCCCCCTCCGCCACCTCGTACTTCCCCCTTCCCCTCCTCTTCCCCTTCTTTCCCCTCCTCTTCCCCTTCCCCCTATCCCTCTCCTCCTTACCCTCTCCCCTCTCCCTCTCACCCTCTCCCCTCTTCCCCTCACCCTCTCCCCTCTTCCGCTCACACTCTCCCCTCTTCTCCTCACCCTCTTCCCTCTCTCCCTCACCCTCTCCTCTCTTCCCCTCACCCTCTCCCCTCTTCCCCTCAGCCTCTCCCCTCTCCCCCTCACCCCCTCACCCTCTCTCCTCTTCCCCTCAGCACCCTCTCCCCTCTTTCCCTCACCCTCTCTCCTCTTCCCCTCACCCTCTCCCTTCTCCCCCTCACCCTTCTCTCTCTTCCCCCCCCCCCGTGCAGGATCGCTCATAAACAGATTTTGAGATAATCATTATTCATCTCGTGTTTATGAGCACACCAGTAAAACTCACGTCATTCTCACGGATTTCTCTCACGAAACGCCTGCGGCTCTCACGGCGTTTCAGGATTGTTCATGTTTATCTCAGCTGTCGTCAGGTGATTTTATTCATCGGGGCTGATGACTTTATTCTGGTTAAATACGAGCGATTCTATTATCTGTTATCGGAGGCCGCCCGCACGCTGATACGCCATCAACAGCTGTTATCAATAACAGAAGCTGCAGCTGCGGATGACGTCAACGTAGCGGGCAGCTGCATCGCGGAGGGGAAGGAGGAGGGAGAGGAGAAGAGGGAGAGGAGGAGAGGGAGGAGAGGAAGGGAGAGGAGGAGAGGGAGGGAGAGGAGGAGAGGGAGGGATGGAGGAGAGGGAGAGGAGGAGGAGGAGAGGGAGAGGAGGGAGGGAGAGGAGGAGAGGGAGGGGAGGAGGAGGAGAGGGAGGGAGGGAGAGGAGGAGAGGGAGGTAGAGGAGTGAGGAGAGGGAGTGAGAGGAGGAGAAGAGAGGGAGAGAGAGGAGGAGGAGGTTATGGAGGGAGGGAATGGAGGGATGGAGGAAGAGAAGGAGGAGGGGAGAGAGGGGGGAGGAAGAGGGGAGGGAGGGAGGACGGAAGGAAGATAGTTAGCAATGAGGCAGAGAGAGAGAGAGAGAGAGAGAGAGAGAGAGAGAGAGAGAGCCGGAGGGAGGAAGAAGGAGACTACCCAGGAGGAGGAATAAGAAGAGGAGGAGGAGAAGGAAGAGGAGGAGGAGGAAGAGGAGGAGGATAGTGCCAAGACAGTGCCAGGGCGACTGGCACTGTCGCCGAAAGAATTATCTGCAGCCGTTGGGTGCCTGGCTGGCACGGGCCACTGGAGCGGACGTAGAGCAGACCTCGGAGGAGGAGGAACAGGACGAGGAGTAGGAAGAATAGGAGGAGTAGGAGGAACAGGACGAGGAGGAGGAGGAGGAGAAAGAGAAGAAGGGACAGGACGAGGAGGAGGAGGGAGAGGATGAAGAGGATGAGCAGGAGAAGGTGGAGGAAGAAGATAAGGACGAAGAGGAGGAGGAGGAGGAGGAAGAGAAGGAACAGGAAGAGAAGGGGGAAAATAAGGACGAGAAGGAGGAAGAAGAGGAGGAGGAAGATAAAGACGAGGAGGAGGAAGAGGGGGAGGAATTGAAGAAGGTGAAAGAGGAGGGAGGAAGAGGA
>NC_134791.1:895927-905927 GCF_046742065.1 Oratosquilla oratoria | reverse complement strand
CTTTGCCCTCTCCCTCTCTCCCTCCACTCCTTCCACTCCCTCCTCTCCCTCACTCCCCTCCTCCCCCTTCCTCTCTTTTCTCCCTTCCTCTCCCCTCCCTTCTCCCTTCCCCTTCTTGCCCTTCTTCCCCTTCCGTCCCCTCCATTATTTTCCCTTTATTTCCCTTTCCCCTCGTTCCCCTTTCTCTTCCCCCTCCTCCTCGTTACCTTCCTCCTCTTCCCCTTCCTCGTCCCTCCTCCTCCTCCTTTTCCTCCTCCCCTTCCTCCTCCCCTCCTCCTTCTTTCCCGCTCCCATTCGCCTCCCTCCCATCCTCCTCCCCCTTCCTCCTCCTCACCTCCTCCTTCTTTCCCCTTCCTCCTCCTCCTCCTCCTCCTCCTCCTCCTCCTCCTCCTTCGTCCTCCCGTTCCTCCTCCCCTCTTCCTTCTTTCCCCCTCCCTTTTCCCCCTTCCCCTTTCCCCCCTCCCCTTCCTCCTCCTCCCACTCCTCCTCTTCCTCCTCCTCTTCCTACCTTCCCTTTCTTCCCTCTATTTTCATTCCCTTGCCTTTTTCCTCTTTCCCCCTTTACCCCCCACCCCCTCTCCCCCCTCTCCCCCTCTCTCCCCCCTCCCCCCTTCCCCCCCTTCGGAACGAATGGCCGGCCGTATCCAAGAGCCCTCGTTTAGAGACAAATACATGTTTACATAATGAAGCTGGCTGGGGGGGTTACGCCCGGAGGCGCTGATTAGCTGCGCCCAAAGCACCCACCTTTGCCCTGTGTGCTTGGAGGGCCAGGAAGAGGAATTTCACCCGTCTCTTCTCCTCCTCCTTTTTTTCTCCTCCTCTTCCTCCTCCTCTTCCTCCTCCTCTTCCTCCTCCTCCTCTTCCTCCTCTTCCTCTTCCTTCCCTTTCTCCCCTCCTCTTCCTCCTCTTCCTTCCCTTTCTCCCCTCCTCCTCCTCCTCCTCCTCCTCTTCCTTCCCTTTCTCCCCTCCTCCTCCTCCTCTTTCTTCCCTATCTCCCCTCCTCCTCTTCCTCTTCCTTTCTATCTCCCCTCCTCCTCCTCCTGCCCCTCCTCCTCCTCCTCTTCCATCCCTTTCTCCCCTCCTCCTCCTCTTCCTCCTCCTCCTCCTCCGCCTCCTCTTTCCTCATTCCACAAGGACAGAATCGCTGGCAAACAACAATCCATTCCACTTATTCTTCTTCTCCTTTTCCTCTTTTTCCTCCTCTTCCTCCTCTTCCTCCTCCTCCATCTCGACCTAGCCCCCCACCCCCATTCCTCCCCATTCCTCCCCATTCTTCAAGGCGCCAGGCCCATAATCTCCCCCATTCCCTCTCCCTCTCCCTCCTCCCTCTCCCTCTCCCTCTCCCTCTTCCTCTCCCTCTCCTCATCATACTCCCACGTGTGTGTGTGTGTGTGTGTGTGTGTGTGTGTGTGTGTGTGTGTGTGTGTGTGTGTGTGTGTGTGTGTGTGTGTGTGTGTGTTTTGTGTGTGTGTGTGTGTGTGTGTGTGTGTGTGTGTGTTTTGTGTGTGTGTGTGTGTGTGTGTGTGTGTGTGTGTGTGTGTGTGTGTGTGTGTGTGTGTGTGTGTGTGTGTGTGTGTATGTGTGTGTGTGTGTGTGTGTGTGTGTGTGTGTGTGTGTGTGTGTATGTGTGTGATTCACCATGGTCTTGGATCACGTGTTGGACTCGTGATCGACAGCCATTACCCTACCGGAAGAGAGCTCAGAGCTCATATATATGACCAATCTATGGGTAATGCTGTGACCTTACACGCACACACACACACCCAACTCCCCGCCCATGAGAGTTGGAGTAACACCCCGCAGCGCAGCGATACTGAAACTATTTCAGCTCAGGGCGGGATTCGAACCCGGACCGCCGTTGCGGCGGCCGGGAACTCTAACCACTGCACCATCGAATCGTGTGTGTGTGTGTGTGTGTGTGTGTGTGTGTGTGTGTGTGTGTGTGTGTGTGTGTGTGTGTGTGTGTGTGTGTGTGCTTGTGAATTATCGCTGATAAAATACAATAAACTACAATCAATCTCTCTGTCTATCTATCTACCTATCTATCTATCTCTTTTAATTTCTATCTCTGCCTTTATCTCTCTCAAACACACACACACACACACACACACACACACACACACACACACACACACACACACACACACACACACACACACACACACACACACCGAGTTAATCCCATTCATTTCGTTTTAACGGTTTTAACGGTTATGGGAATTTCATGATAACGGAAACGCCAATGAGCAGGATGCATTTGCTCATGGTCTGCTCCCGTGGTTGGCGCTCTTTGTTGGCGCTCTTTGTTCCTCGTGACGGCTCTTTGTGGTTCGTGGTTGATCTTTGTTGTTCGCGGTTGAGCTTTGTAGTTGCTCTTTGTTCAAGACCTTTGTTATTCGTGGATGTTCTTTCTTGTACATGGTTGCTCTTTGTTGTTGCTCTTTGTACTTACTCTTTGTTGTTAGTGGTGGTTATTGCTCTTTGTTCTTCCTCTTTGTTATTCGTGGTTGCTCTTTGTTGGCGCTCTTGGTCGCTCGTGTTTGCTTTTTGTTGTTGTTTGTTGACACAGTGCTGGTTGTGGTGGTGGTGGTGGTGGTGGTGGTGGTGGTGATGACAGTGGCAGAGGTGGTGGTGGTGGTGGTGGTGGTGGTGGTGGTGATGGTTATGGTGGTGGTGGTGGTGGTGGTGGTGGTGGTGGTGATGGAGGTGGTAGTGGTGGTGGTTGTGGTGGTGGTGGTGATAGTGATGGTGGTGGTGGTGGTGGCGGCGGTGATAGTTGTGGTAGTGGTGATGGTGATAGTGGTGAAGGTGGTGGGGATGATGTTGGTGGAAGTGGTGGTGGTAGTGGTGGTAGAGCTGGTTGTGGTGGTGGTGGTGGAGGTGGTGATGAACGTGGTGGGGATGATGATGGTGGAAGTGGTGTTGATAGTCGTGATGATGGTTGTGGTGGAGGTGGTTGTGGTGGTGGTGGTGGTGGTAGTGGTGGTGGTGGTGGTGGTGGTGGTGGTGGTGGTGGTGGTGGTGGTGGTGGTGGTGGTGGTGGTGGTGGTGGTGGTGGTGGTGGTAGTGGTGGTGGTTATGTCGTTGGCAGTTGACAACCTAAGACTTGATCGGAACCACCGAACTTGAGGCTGAGTTCACGATTTTTTCTTTAAAAGTTGAAAAATCAAATATTCGTGAATAATTAGATAATTAAATAAATAAAAAATAAATATAGAGATAAACAGAAATAGATAAATAAATCAATTAATATCGGATCATTTAAGATGAATATCTAGAAATTGGTCGATGAAAATGGAAACGAATATAAATAAATAAAGATTTACAAACAAATAAAAAAAAAAGAGAAATTACTCAGACGCTCTTACTTCTCATCTCGTCCCATTGAGGTCATCTCTCCTCCTCCTCCTCCTCCTCCTCCTCCTCCTCCTCCTCCTCCTCCTCTTCCTTCTCCTTCTCCTCCACCACCTACTCATCCTCATCCTTATCCTCATCCTCTTCCTCCTTCTTTTTCTTCTCCTCCCTCTCCTCCTTCTCCTCCTCCTCCTTATTCTTCTTCTTCTCCTTCTCCACCTCCTCCTCCTCCTCCTCCTCTTCTTTCTCCCCCCTCCTACTCCTCCTCCTCCTCCTACTGTTCCTCCTCCTTCTACTTTTCCTCCTCCTCCTACTGTTACTTCTACTCTTCCTCCTTCTCCTCTTCCTCCTCCTCTTTCTCTATCTCCCCCTCCTCCTCTTCTTTCTCATCATCATCATCCATCCTCCTTCTCCTCCTTCTCCTCTTCCTACTCCTTCTCCTCTTCCTCCTCATCCTACTCTTCTTCCTCCTTCTCCTCTTCCTACTCCTTCTCCTCTTCCTCCTCATCCTACTCTTCTTCCTCCTTCTCCTCCTCCTGCTCTTCCTCCTGTAGGAGGAAGAGGTTCCTCCTCCTGTATGTCTCCTGACGGAGATTTCGGCGCTCACGTTGACGTGCGATGACGCCCACGTTGGGGAGGTGGGAGGGTGGGCGGCGCTACCTTACGACCGGGGCGTGCCTGCCCGCCCGCACGCCCGCACGCCCGCCTGGGGCGGCGACCGAGGGGCACTGACAAAACGTCGTCGTAAGTTCTGACTACAAGTCACCGTCATTGTAGGATCTCCCTCTCACTCTCTCTCTCTCTCTCTCTCTCTCTATATATCTATATATATATATATATATATATATATATATATATATGTATAAAATACATATATATATATATATGTATATATATATATATATATATATATATATATATATATATATATATATATATACATATATATATCTTCCCTGGTCTTCATAACCCCTTGCATACCGGGTGGTACTTTGAAATTTATATCCGCTGCCGCCAGGCGATTTTATTCACTTCCGTAGCACACCCTTCGGTAGGTTCGAAGGCTTACTGGGGGGAGGGGGCGTGGACCCCCATTGAAAGTGGGAATGGGGTCTCGCTCCGCGTGAGGGAAAGACACTCGCATGAACCCTTCCCCGTAAGCGTCTCCTGCCTCATATCCACCCCCAAGGGGGGGGGAGAAGAGAGGGGGTAGGAAGGTGGAAGGAGAGTGGGAGGGGGAGACTTAGAAAAATAAAAAAAAAAAAAAAGAGGAGGAGGAGAGAGGAGAGGAAGTGAGAGGAAGAGTCGGGGGAGGTGAGGAGGAGGGAGAGGGGAAGAAGGGGGGGAGGAGAGCGGGGGGGAGACTTAAAAAATAAAATAAAAAAGAGGAGGAGAGCGAAGAGGAAGTGGGAGTCGGGGGGGGAGGGAGGGAGAGTCGGGGGGAGGTGGGGGAGGGAAGGAGGGAGGGAGGGGGAGAGAAAAAAAGACTCTTTGAAATTCTACACGCCGAGCGAACGAGAAGGCCAAAATGTCATAGCGAGAGAGGAATTTTTCATCAAAAATCTTATTGGAGGAGAGATGCGGCGAGCGAGGTTAGCCAACTTCCGGCCACCCTCGAGAGTCAATCCCAAGTTGAGAATAGACTCCCCGCCAGGCAGTCAAGCCCTGAAACCCGTTTTCTCTCTTTTTGCACCTAAGCCACACCCACTTTTTTCAAGCACCCCCCCCATTTTTTTTTTCTCTCAAAATTCACCCACTTCTCATTGTTGCACATATGCCACGCCCACTTTCCATTTTTGCACTCAGGCCCCACCCACTTTCCATTTTTGTACACAAGCCACGCCCACTTCCCTGCATTTAGGTCAAGCACACTTTTTAGATACCTCATTTTTTCAGTCAAGTCCTGCCCACTTCCCACTTATTCACTCAAACCACGCCCACCTCCATTATTTCCACTCATTTCCCTCCCACTTCTTTTACATAGACAATATATATATATATATATATATATATATATATATATATATATATATATATATATATATATATATATATATATATATATATATATTAGGGTGGTCCATACCTATAGAGAGAAAAAATCTTTATCTTTCTTCGGGGCACCCTCTCAAAATTATCCTTTTGGTGAGAAAGCATGGTTATACAAATTCCATTTCGTTACGTTCATATTTACTGCTGGCGCCTCCCAGTCTACCAACTCTGAACCCTGGAACCCAAGGTCCCCCGCGATCTAAACCGCGCATTAGCTGCTCGAAGTCAGGGGATCTCATGGTGCCCATCTAGCTCAGTGTCACCGTTTTCGGCCCAGAGTAGCCTTCCGGCTGTCGGGGAACGCAGTTCGATGTTTCGAGACGACCTCAAGCAGGACCTGGAGTTGAACTCCGTTCTTGGTCATGAGTTTGCCATGTTCCAGAGTCAGATCGACTCCTCTCTCTCTCTGAGGCGTTGTTGGTCACGGACACCGCAGGTAACCTCCTGGATCTTGGAAGGATCCTAAGAGGCTGTAATTTGTTTGTTTAATATTATTTGCTTGATCTTTATTCATTATTAGTTATCTGTCAATTTATTATCATTTGCTATTTACCTGCTTGTCTATTATTGAACTCTACCTATGCATTTATTTATTTTATTTATTATTATTTATATTATTATAGTTTTTAAATTTAATTATCATTGTTATAATTACAAAGGATTACAAAGGCGGAGCATGCCGACAGGAGACCTTTAGGTCCATATCTAGGTCGGATGCGAAAAAAATCATAATAATAATAAAATAATAAATAAAAACTATAATAATGTAAATAACAAATAAAATACATAAATAAATGCATAGGTATAGTTAAATAATAAACAAACAGGTAAATAGTAAATAATAATAAATTGACATATAACTAATAATAAATGAAAATCGAACAGACAAATGATAACAAAACAAAAACAAATTATATTAAATAAATTATAATCATTACAGCAACTTGCTAAATGATTCTTAAAGCTTCGAACTGAACTGCATTGCATTATCTGTGCAGGAAGTTTATTCCATTCATTAACTACACGGTTGTCAAAGTTGTTTCTACCTACTTTTTTCCGCATCCGACCTAATTATGGACCAAAAGGTCTCCTGTCGGCATGTTCCTCCTTTGTAATCCTTTGCCATGTGGTTGGATTGGTCCTCAGGACATCATCATCCAGGACTAGCCTTTTTGAAAGACTGTTTGGTCCTCATGGAAACGAAGAACGAGAGCGTCCTATGCTGGAAGTCGCTGAGATCGAGCAGCGATCTTTTCACGCGATCTCCATGGCCCTTCTCCTCCATTGCGGCCACCATGGCCATCCTCTCCGGAAGCAGGACACCGGTGTCGAAAAAAGCCAAGGCCACCAGGTCTTCTGACAGGTACCAGAGATGGTGGAACTTCATCGACGTGGTTTTCGAGATCACTGAGTTAACCTCGGCATATGGAATCAGACTCCTCATCAGGGCCTGATCTCGACGAGGAGCCTCCATCGGATTAGGGCTCCTGAACCAAGCTTCCGGGAAAAATGTCACGGCGAAGAAAGCTACCTCTCTCAACCCTCGCTCTTCACGACCCATGAGCTGGCTTTGTGCTCGGAACAGCCATATCTTGATGCTGTAGAGGGCCTTGGACAGCCAGCTGGCATAATGGTACGCTTCGAGTGACATGAACTGAACACCTGCCGAGGGAACTTCCCCCAGGAAAATGAGTGCGAGCTCGAGGAACTCCCTGTAGTCATCTCGGGGTTAGTGATTGGTCAGCTGGGAGGTGACAAGTGACGTGACCCGCTGGATCAGGTCCGGGGACAGGTGCTGGTAAAGGCTCTCGCCCTCGGGTACTGTTAGGTAGGCTATCTTGTCGATGGGTTCTCACTGAGGCTTAAACCTCTTGAAGAGGGGACATCGAGTTCACTCGTCTTCGTGGTTATCTGCACCTGGAACGCTGCAGACAGGACCAGCTCCAGGATGTGGTGGCGACAGGCGAAGTAGAAGAGCTCCCGGCCCACCCAGCTTCTGCTCAATGCGGAGGCGAGCCCGCGTTCGCCTCCCCGTATTGGAAGCAGTCGTATCGAAGCCCATCCCGAGGGCTCTTTCCGAAGTCCCTCTACTCCTCCAAGGGGTGTGGCGACGGCTGAGGCCTGGTTCTCCCCCCGTCCCTCCTCCAGGCAGCTTGGGAACTCCAATTTGTTTCACCGTACTCTCTCCCGACACAAGAATTGAGAGCCTTTCCACATGTCGTTTGGTGGTGAACTCCTCCATCAACTTCCCGTCCCAATGATCCACCAAGGGAACATCTTCATGGAAGTCCCGCCTATGTCAAATGGCTCCTGTTTCTCTTGCGACCTCACAGAGGAACACAAAGGAAGAACAAACAACAGCAGACCTACTGGCCCTAACGAGGCTGTTTGTGTTGAATATACTAAGCTACAGTTAAGAAAACAGGGCAACTAGGCGATAGAAGATGAACTAAAACTACTGCTACCACTATTCCAATTACGAGAGATGGATGTCCGATTGAAGCTCCACCCATGTTATTTTCTAATTCATTTTTACATTTAAACCACGCCTACTTTTTCACGACAGCTCTGCCCACTTCCTCCTTTTGCGTTCAGACCACGCCCACTTTCGGAAAAAACTCGTTTCATCCAATATCCACAGAAAATATTATTATCAAAATATCTTATCTATCATTTTGTGTCATTTTGATTTGTACTAATTCTATTATTTTATTATTTATCATTTTACTTAATTTTGGTTTTAAATCAATCCTATCAAATTGCTAACTAATATAATATTCACTTGCAAATTTCAAAAACTTTTACTGATTTTTATAATTTAAGTTGAATTATTTATCAATTGATACAATCTATCATTTTGTATCATTTTGATTTGTATTAAATTTATCATTTTACTAGCCAATTACCCGCACGTTGCTGCGAGTTTGTGAATAATCCCTAACCTAACCATACCATACCTAACTTTAACCCTTAACCCTAACCAAAATATCTTTAAATGAAATATAGCTTTAAACACTCCCCCTCCCAGATGTGCGCCCCCCTACCCGAAGGATGGGAAACCCTAGTTTGAAAATACATACATACACAAACACAAATATCTTGTGCACATTATTTTGCGTGCGTTTGTGAGTGTGTGTGTGTGGATTGACAATAAATGCCTACAGCTAAAAGGTGAAGAAATGTATCTACTTTATTTATCTTTAGAATATATATGGTCATAGGAGTTTATTTGGAAAAACCTAGAAAGAGTTTGTAAATAATAAATTTCCGCCGCACTAAAACTAAATGAAAATAAGCAATATTTCAACATTTGGTAAAATTATACAATCATTTTATATTTGCATAATTTTTTCTTACAAAAGCTATCATGGTTTGTGGCAACATTAATTTCACAAATATAGATAATTTTCATGAACACATACAATGGTTTGTTTAATTATATTGGTTCTTATGTTACAAAAATAATAACTTAAGGGGGGACTACAGTAGTGGCGTGTTCCCTCACCATAAACCACCTAACTTTAACCCTTAACCCTAACCAAAATATTTTTAAATTAAATATAGCTTTAAATACTCCCCCTCCCAGGTGTGCGCCCCCCTCCCGAAGTTGGGAAACCCTAGTTTGAAAATACATGCATACACAAACACAAATATCATGTGTACACATTCTTTTGTGTGCGTGTGTATGTGGATTGACAATAAATGTCTACAGCTGAAAGGTGAAGAAATGTATCTAGTTTATTTATCTTCAGAATATATATAGTTATAGGGGTTTATCTGCAAAAACGTAGGAGTTTGTGAATGAAAATAACCAATATTTCAACATTTGGTAAAATTATACAATCATTTTCCATAAACATGCTTTCTTCTTACAAAAGCTATCATGGTTTGTAGCAACATTAATTTCACAAATGTAAATAATATTTATGGATACACACAATGGTTTGTTTAATCATATTAATTCTTAAGTCGCAAAAATACTAACTTTAACTCTTAACCCTAAAAAAAAAAAAAATTCAAAATTAAATATAGTTATCCAAGTACCAGGAGTGATAGGGTATCAGAATATATATGGTTATGGGGGTCTATCTCTAAAACCCTAGGAGGTGTTCGGGTACAAACAAACAAACAAATAAACAATCAGACAGACAGAGGCTACTACTTTATTATAATAGATTATTTATAATTTTATTTAATTTGGGTTTTAAATCAATCTTATCAATTTGCTAATTAGTATAATATTCATTTGCAAATTACAAAATCCTTTACTGCGTTTTATAATTCAAGTTGAATTATTTATCAATTGATAAAATCTATAATCTTATATTATTTTGATTTGTATTAATTTGATTATTCTATAATTTATCATTTTATTTCATTTTGGTTTTAAATCAATTTTATCAATTTGCTAATTAGTATAATATTCATTTGCAAATTACAGAAGCCTTCACTCCGTTTTATAATTGAAGTTGAATTCTATCTGCCGCCAGGCGATTTTATTCAGCTGATCAAAACGATATTCGTAATATCTGGCCATATTACTTAACTAAGGTCACCCCCCCCTCCCCCTACGTCGAGCCTCCACGTCGAAAGG
>NC_134791.1:888427-890927 GCF_046742065.1 Oratosquilla oratoria | reverse complement strand
GTCTTTATTTAGGAATCTGGCGGTTGTTGGAAGTTGTTATATTAGAGCTGACGTCACGGAAATGTTGGTATCCCTGCATCGGTAAAGGAAGGTTGGTACCCCTGATTAGTCTTAGATTCGCCCTGTGTGGCGACGTTAACCCTTTCTACATTCAAACGTAGCTTTTGCTGAGCCGCATTTGCTATGTTTGCCGGGTGACCAGCCTTGCCACCAACATGAAGCGTCGTTTAACTTTTCTACATGACGTCAGGGTTTATGGAAACACTTCCCGGAGCTTTGACGATTGTAATTTCACGAAGAAATAATAAAAGTGACCGTCAGAATGGAGGGTGACCCTACAGTCCCC
Organism: Oratosquilla oratoria; assembly: GCF_046742065.1. NCBI lineage: Eukaryota > Metazoa > Arthropoda > Malacostraca > Stomatopoda > Squillidae > Oratosquilla > Oratosquilla oratoria. Next base: position 890,581 of record NC_134791.1, on the reverse strand, counting down.
TTTACAGAGTACCGGGAGTCGCGGTTTCATACACAATTTTGACAAAGGTCAGCGTTTTTACACAGGAGTACACAATTACTCCTTATATTTTTCATTATCACCTTAAAATCCATTGTCATGGAATCTCACAATGCAACTTGATTGTACTAGTAAATGTGTCCATATATGGTGTATGGTCAGTCGAATTTAAACGTATCCTCTATCGAATCCGTAATTGTTTTAGGATGTGTCGTGAAGGTCGGGCATCCAGTGGTACCGATTCTCCGTCACGCACTGCTCACGTGATATTTGATCACCCATGACGTAGTGTTCTGCTGAGTAATTGGGAATGTGGATGGGGTGCTGGTTGCTTACTCTTAGTTGGTCACCTATATTCTACTGTATGTGTGTTAAGTAGTGTAGGGGGGTACATATGGTTACACTAACCTAACCTAATCTAAACTTAACTTAGAGTATGCTAACTTTACCTAAGATAACCAAACGTAAACTAACCTAAACTAATCTTATTTAGCCTAACCTAACCAAGCCCAATCTAAGCTTAACCTAACTAAACTAACCGAAATTAAACTAACCTAAACCTAGCATAACCTAGCTTAACCTTAGTATAACTGAGCTTAACCTAACCTAACCTTGTCTAACCTAAAATCAATCTAACCTAAATTAACCTAAACTAAACTTCCTAACCTAAGTCTTGACATACTTTTATGTTACTATCCATTCTCAGTGATTGTGCTATTTGACGTCACTGATGTGATGACTGAGTGGGTGGGGGAAGGGGTGACACCGTAACAGTTGGTACGCCTGCACACGTATAGGCCCTTCTTGCTCCCAACAGAAAGGCAATAAAGGTGGGTGATTGGTCAGTCTGGATGGGGTTGCCAAGTGCTGCCATATATCGTTTTTATGTCCAAATCAACGATGGTAATAATAATAATAATCATATAAGTGATGATAGAATGATGATAGGGAGATGAGTAATGATCGTATGAACGATAATAATGGTAGTAAGAATATTGACTATGATATAATATTATTAATGATAATAATGATAGTACTAATGGTAATTATGATAATGATGATGATAGCAATAATGATGATAATAATGATAACAATAATAATAATGATAATAATAATAATAATGATGATGATGATGATAATGATGATGATAATTATAATAATAATAATAATAATAATGATAATAGTAATAATAGTAGTAGTAGTAATGATAATACTAATGGTTAGAAAAATAATGATGATGGCAATAATAATACTAATAATAATAATAATAATGATAATAATAATAATAATAATAATAATATTAATAATAATAATGATAATAATGATAATAATAATGATAATAATACCAATAACGATAATAAACAACTAAAAATATAACAGTAGTAACAACAACACTAATAACAATAATAACAATAAATAGAAACTTACTAGTGTACTGGTTGACCCTTACAACCTTAATTATGTCCATAATCCCCCCAGCAGCCAGAGATCCCCCCTCCCCCAAGGCGGGGGGTGAGGGGAGAGAGAAATAGTTTTTAATTAATATGTTGTGTGACAGTTCCCTAATTGCCTAATTGGAGATATGTATAGTGCAACACAAAGGTTATGCTTGGCTTGGAAATCAACTTCAATACACATTTGAAAAAGAGACGTTTAATTTGTATTATATATATATATATATATATATATATATATATATATATATATATATGTATGTATATACATATATATACATATATATATGTATAAATATATATATATATATATATATATATATATATATACAGTATATAACATGTCTCTGGTCATTTGTCACGTCTGAGCTGGATTCGAGTCCTTAGCTTGACCGCGTATTAGTTTCCGTCTATATTATTCCATGGAGCTTTTCGTCAGTCTCAATCGTGATGGCATGGAATTAAATTGAATTAATATAGTTGAAAAGATTAAAATCTGTTCACTGGGGACCTTACAGTGTATGAAATATATATATTATATATATATATATATATATATATAATATATATATATATATATATATAATATATATATATATATATATGAAACTTGTTAACCCACTGTCGGAGAAAAGAAATCAGAAATACTAATTATCTTAAATTTTCGACCACTGTATATTTC
>NC_134791.1:870927-883427 GCF_046742065.1 Oratosquilla oratoria | reverse complement strand
TCAGGGTTTCAAGGCTGTGTGACTTCAGGGCTTCGTAGATTCAGGATTTCAGGGTTTCAGGGTCTTGTGATTTCAGGGCTTCATAAATTCAGGACTTCAAGGTTTCAGAGCTGTATGACTTCAGGGCTTCATAGATTCAGGACTTCAGAGTTTCAGGGCATTGTGACTTCAGGGCTTCATAGATTCATGACTTTAGGATTTCAGGGCCTTGTTCTTTCAGGGCCACATAGATTCAGGACTTCAGATAATTTAGAAAAATATTCTTAATGGCTTCAGGACTTCATGAATTCAGGTTTTCAGGGCCGACTGGTTTCAAGACGTTAGGGGCTTCAGGATTTCAGGGCTTCGTGTTTCAGGAATTCAGGGTTTCAGGACTTCAGGATTATTATGTTTTAGGACTTAGGGATTTCAGGGCTGAAAGGGGAAAGAAACAAGACTAAATTCATGAAATGATGGAGGTTATAAGCTTTCTGATCATTCTCGTGTTTACTGAAATTATGATGAATAGGGAAAGGAAGGGAAGAGAAGGGAACTGAAGGTAAGGGAAGGGGAGGGAAGGGAAGGGAAGGTGAAGGGAAGGGAAGGGAAGGAGAGGGAAGGGACGGAAAGGAAAGGGAATGGAAGAGAAGAGAAGGGAAGGGAGAAGAAGGAAAGGGGAGGGAAGGGAAAGGAATAGTGGGGAAGGAAAGGAAAGGGAAGGGAAGGGAAGGAAAGGAGAGGAAAGGGAAGGGAAAGAAAAAATGAAGGGAAGGGAAGTGACAGAAAGGGAAAGGAAGGGAAGGGGCGGGAAGGGAAGGGAAGGGAAGGGAAAGGGAAGGACTGAAACAGAAGGGAAAGGAAGGGACGGAAAGGAAAGGAAAGGGAAAGGAAGGGACCAAGTAAGTAAGAATTACATTTTGTACTGTTGTGTACATCTGTGTCTACCACTGTTGGGTGTACCTCCTCCTCCTCCTCCTCCTCCTCCTCCTCTTCCTCCTCCTCCTCCTCCTCCTCCTCCTCCTCCTCCTCCTCCTCCTCCTCCTCCTCCAACTCTTCCTCCTCTTCCTTCTTTTACTCTATTCTTCCTCCTCCTCTTCCACCTCTTCTTCCTCCACCTCCTCCTCAACCTCTTCCTCCTTTTCCTCTTCCCCCATTCTTCCTCATTTTCCTCCTCTTCCACCTCCTCATCCTCTTCCTCCCCCTCCTCCACCTCCTCCTCCATCTTTCTTCGCCCCTCCCTCCTTCACTCAGCTCACACACACACACACCTCTTCCTCCAACATTCTAATGTCAGGGCCACCTTCTCCGCTCCACCTCCCCCTCCACCTCCCCCTCCCCCCCAAGAATTCCCAACATTCTCCCCCTCCCCCCTCACCCCTCACCCCGCGCCTCAATACTTGGTGCCTTCCCTTAATTCCAACGCTTTTATCTTATTCTCGCCTTCTCTTCTTTCCTCCTCCTCCTCCTCCTCCTCTTTCGCTCCTTCCGCCTCTTCCCCTTCACTCCTTCCTTCTCCTTCTCGTCCTCTTCCTCCTCCTCCTCTTCCTCTCCCTTCACCCTTTTCTCCTACCTCACGTCCTCTTCTTCTTCATTTACTCCTTCCTCCTCCTCCTCCTTTTCTTCCTTTATTTCCTCCTCTCCTTCTCCTTCTCCTACTCCTCCTCCTCCTTCACTCTTTCTTCCTTCCTTGTCCTTTTCTTCCTCCTCTTTCCCTTCCTTCACTCCTCCTTCCTCCTCCTTCTCTTCCTCCTCCTCCTCGTCCTCTTCCTCCACCTCCGTTCCGTCTTTCAATTCCTCCCTTCTCCATTTCCTCCTCTTTCTCTCCTCTTCTTCCTCATCTCCTCCTGTCTCCTTCACTCCCATTCTTCTCATCCTCCTTCTCATCCTACTCTCATCTTCTTCCTCTTCCTCCTCCTCCTCCTCCTACTCCTACTTCCGCCTTATGATCAAGAAGTTGTGAGGATTATGCAATATGAATCCTCCTACTCCTCCTCCTCCTCTTCCTCCTCCTCCTGTTCCTCTTCTTCCTCCTCTTCTTCCTCCTCCTCCTCTTCCTCGTTCTTCTTCTTCCTCTGTCTCTTCTCTTCCTTCTCCTCCTTCACCCTTCCTCCTCCTCCTCTTCCTCCTCCTTCTTCTTCCTCTGTCTCTTCTCTTCCTTCTCCTACTTCACCCTTCTTCTCCTCAATCTCCTACTCCTCTTCCTCCTTCTCCTACTCCCTCCTCTTCCTCCTCCTCCTCCTCCTCCCCTCCTCCTCCTCCTTCCTCCTCCTCCCTCCTCTTCCTCTTCTTCCTCTTCCTCCCTACTCCTTCCTCCCTCCTTCCTCCTCCTCCCTCCTCCTCTTCCTCCCTCCTCTTCCTCTCTCCTCCTCCTCCTCCCTCCTTCTCCTCCCTCCTCTCTCCTCCTCTTCCTCCCTCTCTCCTCCTCTTCCCCTCCTCCTCTTACTCCCCCTCCTCCTCCTCCCCCTCCCCTCCGTCTCGCGGTTTGCCATTTCTATTTGATCTTCCGTAATACTTGCTGCTATTAAGGAGACTCGATATTGGGCGCAGTGGCTCTCTCTCTCTCTCTCTCTCTCTCTCTCTCTCTCTCTCTCTCTCTCTCTCTCTCTCTCTCTCTCTCTCTCTCTCTCTCTCTCTCTCTTTCTCTTTCTCTCTCTTTCTTCCTCTTTCTCTCTTTCTCTTTCTCCTTCTCTCTTTCTCTCTTAATCTTTCTCCCTCTCTCTTTCTCTCTTTCTCACTTTCCCTCTTTCTCTCTTTCTCTTTCTCTCTCACTCCTTCTCTCTCTTTCTCTATATTTATCTCTTTTTTCTCCCTCCCTCGCTTTTTCTCTTTCTATCTCTCTCTCTCTCTCTCTCTCTCTCTCTCTCTCTCTCTCTCTCTCTCTCTCTCTCTCTCTCTCTCTCTCTCTCTTCCTTCTTTTTTTCGAAAAAAGGAAACTACATCTCTTTCGGTACAATTGTACATCTTGTCCATTCCTTTCCCTCTTCCAAACTTCGTCCCTTTTTCCTTCTTCTTCTTCTTCTTCTTCTCCATTTTTGTTTTCTTTTTCTTTTCTTCGTCTTCCATATTTTCCTTGGGAATCTGTTTTGGTCTGAAACATGTTCCCAACTTGTTATCTTACTTCCTTTTCTTTTTTCTTTTCTTCAATTTTTCTTTTTCTTTATTTTTCGTTTCTTCCGTTCATTTCTTGCGTACCTCCTCAGACCTTCAAATCTAAAAATAAGAAAGTAAATTAACAAAGTAAATAAGTGAAATAAAACTAAGAGAAAATCAAATAAAGTCAAATTAAATCAAATTAAGTTAAATAAAATTAAATCAGATTAAATCAGATTAGGTTAAACTAAATCAAATGAAATAATTCAAAACAAAACAAGACAAAATAAAACAAAATTAAAAATAGAATAGAATAAAATAGAATTAAATAAGATAAAATTAAGTTAAATAAAACAAAAATAAAATTAAATAGGATAAAAAATAAAATAAGATAAAATTAATTTGTATAAAACAAAAATAGAATTAAATAGGATGAAATCAATTTGAAAAATTTAGAAGATGTCTAAGACCTTTCCCTGGCTTTCTTCAGCGGCCCTCACTATTCTAGATAAACAATATTCTAGAAAAGTATTTCATGACGTCAGCCAGAACAAAAACATTAAAGTGACCATTTAGGGTGAGTGGGTTAGTTAACATTCGCTATATACTTTTAGGGTCCATACTATGCTGAATAAAATCTTCTGGTGTTAGCTAGAATAAAATATCTAAAGGCAGCAACGCATTCTGATACATCATCTTGCGGAAAAACATTGAAATAATGAAAAAAAAATAGTGATTTGATTATATTTCAAAAAGAAAAAACACGGATCACCTATCTGGCAACATCGGAGAAGGCCTTTGCTATGTAAAAACAAATAAATAAATAATAAATAGATAAATAAAAGTCTTCCACCATTGTCCCAGAGTGCCAAAGAAGGATGAACGTCGGATAGCATCATCTCCCCTTTACCTATACCTAGAGATGCAACCCATAGGGGCCGGCACTCGTCCCCCGGACTAAGACCAAGATCCCGGGGTCGATCAACCTTCAATTTTTTTTTTTTTTTTTTAACAAATTTTTCACGAAAAAGGTTTAACAGTCGGGTACTGCTCCCGTCATCCTCTTCCTCTTCCTCTTCCTCCTCCTCCCCTCTTCCTCTCCTCCTCCCCTCTTCCTCCTCTTCCCCTTTTCCTCTTCCTCCTCCCCCTCTTTCCTCTTCCCTCTTCCTCTTCCTCCTCCTCCCCTCTTCCTCTTCCTCCCCTCTTCCTCTTCCTCCTCCTTTTCCTCTTCCTTTTCTTCTTCCTCCTCCTCCTCCTTCCTCTCCCCTGTTCCTCCTCCCCTTCTCTTCTTCCTCCCCCTCTCTTCTCACAACACGGAAACAACGCCTCCCCTTCTCAAACAAAAGAAACAACAATCCAACGTATCTTCCCGGAGAGATCTACCACGAGATCAGGAGGATCGCTGCCGGTGATCGTGAGACCGCGGAGCAGTTCCTGTCCAGGGATCCTCAAGGCAAGAATAGAATGACCTAACGGACAGGAAGGTGGGGTGGGGAGAGGAAGGGGGGGAAGATAGCCCCCCCAAGAACATAATTATCCGGTAAAGGTGAGGTGGGGGGTAGGGAAGAAGGGGGGAAAGGGGTGGGGGGAAAGTGACCCCCCACCGGGGACCTTGAGGGCTGATTTCACCTCCCGGACTCCCCCCTCCCCCCCCCAATCCTTCCCAGATTCCCCCCACTCCCCACTCTCCGATCTGTTGCGATGACCATTATAATTTCACGGCGTCTGGTCCTCGGGAGGCCCACAAATGATCTGGAGGAGGAGGAGGAGGAGGAGGAAGAGGAGGAGGAGGGAGTGGAGGAGGAGGGCTGGGGATTATGTGAGCCTAGGAAGAGGTGATGGTGGTGGTGGTGGTGGTGGTGGTGGTGGTGGTGGTAGTGGTGGTGGTGGTGGTGGTGGTGGTGGTGGTGGTGGTGGTGACGGTGGTGGTGGTGGTGACGGTGGTGGTGGTGGTGGTGACGGTGGTGGTGGTGGTGGTGATGGTGGTGGTGGTGGTGGTGGTGGTGGTGGTGGTGGTGGTGGTGGTAGAAGAGGAAGAGGAGAGGAAGGAGGAAGATGAGAGGAAAAAGAGGGAAAGGCAGAGGAAGAAGGGGAAAGAAGAGGAGAAGAAAGAGAGAAAGGGGAGAAGGAAGGAGAAAGAGGAGGATTAAGAAGAAGAGGAGGTGAATGAGGAGGAGGAGAAGAAGAGAAGGTAAGAAGGAGGGGAAGATGAAGAAGTAGAGGTAGAAATAGAAGAAAAATTTGTAAGAAAAGAAGAATAAGGAGAAAGAGAAGAATTTGGAAAAAGATAAGATGGAAGAGGGAGGAGAAGAAGGAGGAGAAGGAGAAGGAGAAGAAGGAGAAGGAGAATAAGGAGGAGGAGGAGCAGGAGGAGAAGAAGAGAATTTAGAGGAGGAAGAGATGAGAGAGAAAGAATAGAAAAAGGAGAAGAGGAAAAATTGAAGATGGAGGGTACGAAGGGGAAGGAGGAAAGAGAAGGAAGAGGAGAAGAAAGAGGTAAGGAGAAGGAGAAGGAGGAGGAGAAAGAGGAGGAGAAGGAGGAAGAGAAGGAGAAGGAGGAGGAGAAGGAGGAGGAGAAGAAAGAGGAGGAAAAGGAGGAGGAGAAGGAGGAGGAGAAGGAGAATGAGGAGGAAAAGGAGGAGGAGAAGGAGAAGGAGAATGAGGAGGAGGAAGAGGAGGAGGACGAGAAAGAGGAGAAGAAGGAGAAGGAGGAGAAGGAAAAGGAGGAGGATAAAGAGGAGGAGAAGGAGGAGGAGAAGGAGGAGGAGGAGAAGGAGAAGGAGGAGGAAGAAGAGGAGAAGGAGGAAGAGAAGAAGAAGGAGGAAGAGAAGAAGAAGGAGGAGGAGAAGGAGGAAGAGGAGGAGAAGGAGGAAGAGAAGGAGAAGAAGAAAGAGAAGAAGGAAGAGGAGGAGGAGGAGAAGGAGTAGAAGGAGAAGAAGAAGGAGGAAGAGGAAGAGAAGGAAGAAGAGGAGGAGAAGTAGGAGGAGAAGGAGAAAGAGAAGGAGGAAGAGGAGGAGAAGGAGGAGGAGAAGGAGAAGGAGAAAGAGGACACCCCCACCCACCCACCCACCCACCCCCCTCCGTCTACGTAGGGGGGAAAACGTTGTAAGCTTCTAACAAGCCAAGCAGTTAACAAGTGAATTTCTCCGCGTGGGCAATCAAATCTTGAAGAGAACGACTAGAAGGAAGCATACCTTAGGGGTAGATAAGATGGAGTAGACCAGGGTAGATAGGTAGATCACGTGATATAATGACGAATTGGTATGAGGTAGATAGGTCATGTGGTAGATATACCATGCAATATTAAGTACGTTGGTGACTAAGTGGTAGATAGAGTTGTATAGGATAGTTACTCGTAGATCACATAGTAGATAGACGAAATAGGGTAGATTTCGTGGTAGATGAAATTAGGTAGATGACGTTATAGGAAGACCTGGTAATATGAGGTAGATAGAAAATTAAAGTTGAAAAGTTAATGAATGGAATAAACTTTCTGCACAGGTAGTGCAATATAGTTCAGTTCGAAGCTTTAAGAATCATTTAGATAAATACCTAAGTAAGAAGCTGTATTGATTATAATTTATCTTATATTATTTGTTTTTGTTTTGTTATCATTTGTCTGTCTGATTTTCATTCATTATTAGTTATATGTCAATTTATTATCATTTACTATTTACCTGTTTGTTTATTATTTAACTATACCTATGCATTTATTTGTGTATTTTATTTGTTATTTACATTATTATAGTTTTCATTTATTATTTTATTATTAATATGATTTTCTTTCTTTCGCATCCGACCTAGATATGGATCAAAAGGTCTCCTGTCGGCATGCTCCGCTTTTGTAATCCTTTGTAATCCTTTGTGAAATTAGAAAAAATATACATAATGCCCTGAGAGCACCACTACTGAAAGATTTTTCCATTTTTCTAAGCTTTTCAGTGGAAAGGAGATGACAGGGATAGAAAAGTAATGATAGAATATAAAAAAGTATATTTTAAAAAATATGTAAAAATAACCACCTTTAACAAAAAAACAAAAATGGAACAACCCAATAACGATTTTGCATTTTGTCGTCAATAACTATCATTATAGAAAAATAAAAAATATAAAAAAATAAAAAGTAAAAAAAGATAAAAATCCAGCTTACGGAGCAGAGACCGAAGAGGAAATTTTGCGAAGAAATGTTTCCATTACGTCCTTTAGTATAAAAAAAAAAATCACGATAACTGTGAGCGTACGGAGGAGGGGGGGAGGAGATGGGGAGAGTGGGAGGGGGGGGAGGGATTGAGGGGGACGCTATGGTCCGGTGGTTAAGCTATCTGTCCAGAAATATAACGGTCCTCACTCTCACTCACTCGGACATCCCCCCCCCACATAGAATAATTGGCCCATATCTGCTCTCTCCACTCTTTCTCCTCTCTCTCTCTCTCTCTCTCTCTCTCTCTCTCTCTCTCTCTCTCTCTCTCTCTCTCTCTCTCTCTCTCTCTCTCTCTCTCTCTCTCTCACTCAATCTCTTATGTACCTCTTTATATGTGTGTGTGTGTGTGTGTGTGTGTGTGTGTGTGTGTGTGTGTGTGTGTGTGTGTGTGTGTGTGTGTGTGTGTGTGTGTGTGTATGCGTGTAATCAAATGTGTATCTGTATTTTTTCATCCCGCTCAACTAAACCATCACATGGGACTAGGCTGACCTGATTTATAAATCACATTGCAACTACAAAAGAAAAAAATGCTGAGTCCTCCCTGATCAACCATCTTCCTAAAACCACTACGTCTAAAGGGCAATAGTCCCACGACGCTATCACCAGCTTGGCCGACAATAAACTTCCCACTTCAGGTAGTTCGCCCAGACCTGAAGCCAGGTCAGGTCCTGGATTCCCAATACAAGACCGCCGGAGTTCAACTGGACGCTGTGTCAGCATGCCTTACCTCCCCATGTCCACGCTATGGATCCCACGCCTAGTATGTAAGCACACCAACCCATATGTATAACCACGCTGAAGAGGATCACAGACAGTGATCGTAATATACATATAATCGCACAATATTCTTTTACTTAAAAGTGAGATCTACAGATCATATATATATATGTATATATATATATATGTATATATATATAATATATATATATATATATATATATATATATATACAGTATATATATATCGCAGAAACCCACTCGGAAAGTAAGACACTATGATCCGAACGTTTTCGTCTATTCTGACATTTTCAAGGACTACAGAATGACAAAGGCTAGGAACGTGTATACAGAAAAGTAGTAGACAAGACAGGAACATGTGAGGTCACACAAGACAATTTTTCACCAATGCGTATTAAGGCGGGGACACACCGTGATCATGTAGCAGCTCACGGTGTGTCCCCGCCTTGATACACTGGTGAAAAATTGTCATGTGTAACCTCACATGTTCCTGTCTTGCCTACTACTTTTCTATATATACTTTCCTATACATTGCCATTCTGTATTCCTTGAAAATGTCTGAATAGGCGAAAACGTTCGGATCATAGTGTCTTATTTCCCGAGTGGCTTTCTGCGAAATCTTACATTCACGCGTTTTAGTGATTTGTGTTTTATATACATATATATATATATATATATATATATATATATATATATATATATATGTATATATATATGGGATGGAAAGGGTGGAGGGAGTAGCGGAAGGGAGTAAAATGAGTGGGAATAGGTTTGTGCCTCTGACTTGGCTACTTCCCTTTAAATGGGAAAAGCTCCCGGTATATAAAATAATGCATATATATATATATATATATATATATATATATATATATATATATATATATATATATATATATATATATATATATATATTCAGTATTCTGAGACATGTTCCTGATGAGGACCTTGCCCAGGTCGGGCGAAACGGTTTTGGGGTTAATCTGGAATGTCTCCTGTGATGCGGTGGACAAGTGACCCCGGGAGCTCCAGTCCACTCGGAGTTTGGGAGACTTTTTGACACCGAGAAGAACAAACGGCGAGAACACAACGAGCGGCCGGCCGGCCGGCGAAGAGGGAGGGACAACAGCGGAATACCGGGAAGGAATAGCCGGCCGGCCGGGACAACGAAGAGGAAAGTTGAATTAAAAAGGAATAACTGTCCGGCCAGCACAGAGGGACAAGGAAATACACGGGACGGATAGCCGGCCGGCCAGCAGAGAGGGACAAGGAAATACACGGGACGGATAGCCGGCCGGCCGGAACACAAAGGAGGTAAAAAGGAACACGAGGAACAAATGTCCGGCCGGCTCAGAGGGAAGGACACAGACATACATGGGCGAATAGCCGGCTGCCCAGCGCAAACAGAGAAAAACGCACAAAGAGAAAGATGAATAAGTAAGAAGACAGAACACCCGCCAGCCGGCAGACAGGGAGGGACTCTATCATAATGGGTGGATAGCCGGCCGGCCGGCCGCCAAAAGGAAGAAAGCCGAAAAGGAACAACCGTCTGGCCGGCAAAATGTATGAAGAGAATGGCCGGCCAGCCTGCTTATAAGACAGACTAGAAGTGACGGCTGGCCGGCATTATAGAAGGAACACAATGGTCGGCTGTCAAGCAGATAAAGCCGAACACAAATGCCGGCTGGCCGGCACTAAAGGAGCAAAAGAATAGTAGGCTGGCCGGCCTACAGGACGGAAAGAAATTGCCGGCTGGTCGGCCGGTATGGTGGGTGGGTTTCCCCTCAGCTGAATAAAATTGTCTTTAGGTCGAGTTGGGTAGACTCGCCTGCTCTGCCGACAATTTGACCCCATGAACTTTGGCAGAAGTCTTCGCCGTTCAGTGGGAGACTCTGGAAGCCTCTTCTTCCCTCCACCACTCTATCGGACTTTAATAGACTCCGACAGATTGCGACGGACATCGACAGACTCCAACAGACTCATGATGGACCTTGATGGACTCCAACAGACTCCGTCGGACCCTGATAGACTCCGACAGATTCTGACGCACGTAGACAGACTCCAAGAGACTCCGACGAATTCCGCCGGACCTAGATAGACCCCGACGGATTCCGACGGACCTTGACAGACTCCAACAGACTCACGATGGACCTTGATTGACTCCGACAGACTCCGTCGGACCTCTGATAGACTCCGACAGATTCTGACGCACGTAGACAGACTCCAAGAGACTCCGACGAATTCCGCCGGACCTAGATAGACCCCGACGGATTCCGACGGACCTTGACAGACTCCAACAGACTCACGATGGACCTTGATTGACTCCGACAGACTCCGTCGGACCTCTGATAGACTCCGACAGATTCTGACGCACGTAGACAGACTCCAAGAGACTCCGACGAATTCCGCCGGACCTAGATAGACCCCGACGGATTCCGACGGACCTTGACAGACTCCAACAGACTCACGATGGACCTTGATTGACTCCGACAGACTCCGTCGGACCTCTGATAGACTCCGACAGATTCTGACGCACGTAGACAGACTCCAAGAGACTCCGACGAATTCCGCCGGACCTAGATAGACCCCGACGGATTCCGACGGACCTTGACAGACTCCAACAGACTCATGATGTACCTTGATAGACTCCAACGGACTCCGGCGGTTTCCTTCGGACCTTGATGAACTCCGACAGATTCCAACTGACCTTGACAGATTCCAACGGATCTTAATTGAATTCGACGGACCCCGACGGAATCCGTCGGACCTTGATAGACTCCAACAGATTCCGACGGACCTTGACAGACTCCAACGGACTATGACAAACTCCGACAGATTCCAACGGATCTATACATGCTCCGAAAGTTTCCGACGCCCTTGGTATACTCCGACACACTCTGACGGTAAAAAAAAAAATAATAATAAAAATAAACAAATAAAAAACGACAGATTCCGGCGGACCATGATATAGACTCCGACGGACTGTTTAAGCTGTTGAACATTCTTCTGGGCAGCAGGTGTTCCCCGTGGCCACACTGATGCGCCGCCACTAGTAATTCCCGTCTGCCCGTTGTGGTAATTTGGCAGTTTGGGTTGATCGGGGGTGGTCCAGATGAATATGTCCACTTGGGGACTTGAACTGTTCTGGGCTGAGGTTGGTGTTATCCCGTAGGTGGCGTGGTAAGGCGGCTGTGAAAAGGTGTAGTCCTCTAATTGCACAGGTATGTTCTTTGCGTGTTTCTCTGGGATGTATCCTGTCTATGTCGCATTGTCGGCCCAGTCGTTGATGGATGGCTGTGCGTACATTGATATTATTTGCCGTGTGGATAGTTATTATTTAAGATTCGTTTAGATAAACACCTAAGCAAGATGCTGTAATGACTGCCATTTATTTTATATTATTTGTTTATTTGTTTGATATTATTTGTCTGTTTATTATTATTTGCTTGATTTCATTTATTATTGGTTATCTGTCAATCTATTATTATTTACTATTTACTTGTTCGTTTATTATTTAACAATACCTATGCATTTATTTATTTTATTTATCACTTTTTACATCATTGTAATTTTTATTTATTTATTTTTATTTATCTATCATTATTATATTTTTTACTGCATCCGACCTAGTTATGGACCAAAAGGTCTCCTGTCGGCATGCTCCGCCTTTGTAATCCTTTGTAATTATTTTGTATATGTAGATAATATCTTTCTCTCCGTCTTTCCAAGGAGAATAGTTGAAGGGCCTGAAACCTACTCCAGTTATCAAGTTGACGCACGGAAGAGATTTTGTTTGTCAAAGACTCCTGGAAAACTTCGAATGATTGTACCTCTCCGGCCTTCCATGGACTCCATAACTGGAATCAGTAATCTAATATCGGGAGTACTACCAGCTATTTGTATAGAGTCAACATGGGTCACGAGACAAGTGACCCATGTTGACCTTATACAACCAACTTAGTTACGAGCTTTTATTTATCACGTTGGTTACATGTAAATGTACCATCCTAGGTTAGTGACACACTAAAGCCTTTAGCCTTCTCTTTCGTTTCTATATTAGTGCCGTGTGTAGGACGTCCAGTTCTCTTAGTAGTTTATGCGGGAAAGTTTAACCATTTGCTAAATTGGGGAGATGCTGATGCGTTACATGAAGGTTATGACAAGTTCGTCAGAAAGATTGTAGAAGCAGCTTATATTTCAACAGAAAATGCTTCGAACAACCGCGGAGGATCTATCGATTTGGCAAGACAAACCAGCGTGTTCATTCTAGAACACTACAAATATATATACACATATATATACATATATATATATATACATATATATATACATATATATACATATACATATATATATACATATATATATATATATATATATGTATATATATATATATATACGTATATATATATATATGTACATATATATATATTAGTAATGGAACCCCAAGAGAGACCTTTCCCATACGTCCGACAAGATATGTTCGTTAGGTAGAC
>NC_134791.1:853427-860927 GCF_046742065.1 Oratosquilla oratoria | reverse complement strand
ACACACACAGCTCTTGCTCTTACTCTAAGTCTATAACCTAAAATATTACTTATTTTGCTGCAGACACTCTTCTTGAGTGAGATCCTTTGAGACTTACAAAGTCTTGAGTGACTGGAAGGCAAAGGAAGAAAAAGGAATCCCAGCTGTAGATACACCTTAGACAAAGGATTATCAGCCTTTTTCCCCATGAAGAACTGACCCCCCCCCCCATAGATATAGGCCCATCCACCCATACCCCCTGTCCATCTGACACCTAATATGGAGTCGCAATATAGACTGATTCAGTATACTTTGATACTGCAATGGATGCTATAGAACGGCTCAAAATATCTATACCTATATCAATATCTAGATATCAACATCTATATATCTATATCTATACCTAGATCTATATCTACATCTATATCTATATCTATATATCTATATATATATATATATCACATCTACATCTATATCTACATCTATATCTATCTATATATATATATATATATATATATATATATATATATATATATACACCAAAGCTTTCTCCCCTTCATAAGGGGGTAGCCATGGAAAGCGCTTAGAGTGCAGTGACCTTATTTACCAAAAGTATTAAGATCACAAGTAATTTACTGTGATAACTACACCTAAGGGTTGAAACGTAGTTGATTTAACTAACAACAAGTAGCCAACTTCATCATCTAGTTACCCCCTGGGGGAGCACCGTGGGGGCGGTCTGGAACCCCAGGGGGAAGAGCCCTTTGGGTTAGTTAACCTCCGTCGAATCCTCGAACTCGGTTAATCACCCACGAGTTAACTAAGAAAGGACTTCGAAGACGAATTGTTGGTAACCGCGTTCTCTAAGCGTTTGGAGAACCTTTGGGTTCTAGGACAGAAGCGCTGGCGAAAGCGACTCCACAAGAACCTCCCCTGACGTCACTGCGCCCACCAATCCTGTGATGGTTCGGTAGCTGAATAAAAATCGCCAGGCGTTAACCAGAATAAAATGCATAAAGTGTGCCGCCGAAACCCCCCAAGGGCAACCGGCGACGATCCCGAAAGTGAGGAGCTTACTACGCCAGGAGGCGCTGAGTAGCTGCGGCCGGAGCCGTCACCTTTGCCCTAGGTGCTATATGCGCTTTAGGGACTGTAGGGAAGGGACAGGTAACAAGCAGTCATTTGCTGGGAATCGGGGAGGAGTGCGGGATTCGAACCCACAAGTAAGTGAATGCGAGACCAGCACGCTTCCGACGACGCCACCAGAATAGAATATGTAAAGGTCGCCACCGTAATCAAGGGAGGTCGCCCTCAAGCTGCCAGGGACACTGTGATCTTGAATCACTCTAATGTACAAGGCCAAATTGCGTTTCAGGCTTCAATATACACTGAACATGAAACAAACCTGAAACGCCAAACGCGTTCACAAACGAAGCGGGAGGAGGAGGAGGAGGAGGAGGAGGAGAGCGAGAGGCCACAGGGAGGAGGAGGAGAGGGCGAACTAATATCCACGTTAAGTTGTACAGCGTCGTGTTTACTTAGGATGTAATCAGCAGGACTTCCCGCGCAGCCAAACGCGGCCCTGTACCGACGACGACGACGACGCGGTCGCCACTTAGAACGAGAAATCCGCGGAAGATGAAAAACCGCGGGAAATGAGTTCGCGGATGCCGCGATTGGTGGTGTGATGAGGAGCTGTGATTGGGGGTCGTTGGTTTGTGTAATGAGGTCGAGGATGTTGAGGTGAAATGCTGTGATATCATGTGTTGTTTTGGGAGAATAAAAAATATATATATATATATATGTATCCCAGCGTGATAAGCGCTGTATGGACACGCTATGCGAGTGGGCGAAATGTGTTGATTAATTCCTACCCGTTTACCAAGCGGTTCCCATGGTAACCAGGATGATACCATAACGACAGCCCCAATAATAAAAAAAAATCCTGCCGACCTGCACGGAAGAGATTAATCAATATAGAACAAAACCCCCATCAAACAAAGTTAATCTAAACCCTTCTGCTACCAAAAGGTTTACCATAAATTAGATAGTCAGTCGCCGACAGCCATAATGAATAAGAAATTGGCCTTAGGCAGAGGAGAGCGTAATGAGTGTCTGACTAGAAAGAAATGGTCCACTATTTCTCCACAACAAACTAGATTTCTTGCTCTGTTTGGGGTCAGGCCCAATCTATAAACTAGCTAAGCAACTGCTAGGGATCCTGGGACCCCAAAGTAAATATAAGAAAAGAAAATATGTGGTTGCCATCTTCCATGTATTTATTTTTTTCTTTCTTTCGTTTTGTGTGTTAAGATTACGGACATCCACATCTGACACGTGATATATCGGAAATATATGAATATGTGTTCGAATCTATATATATATTCTTGTTGGGCACTCAATATATTTCTAAATACAGAAGTTTTCCTGTCTTTACATTGTAAACAAGCCTACATAAACACACCAACAGTTTTTTATCAATATCCGTCCCATTCCTCTACATCTCTCATTTTCTCTCTCTCTCTCTCTCTCTCTCTCTCTCTCTCTCTCTCTCTCACACACACACACACACACACACACACACACACACACACACACACACACACACACACACACACACACACACACACACACACACACTTGAAAAATAACAACTTTCCCCACAGAGTGGTGGATGTACAGTATGGAACTTATTAGACGAAACAAGAGTGTGTTCAAAAACAATACAAGAATTTAAGAGCAAACTAGATATGGAGAGATACAATGACGGGACAGTACGAGCATAGTCCCCTTCCCGTAAGATACAAGTAGGTGAATACACACACACACACACACACACACACACACACACACACACACACACACACACACACACAAGCACGCACACACACACACAAACAAGCACGCACACACACACACACACACACACACACACACACACACACACACACACACAAGCACGCACACACACACACACACAAGCACGCACACAAGCACACACACACACACACACACACACACACACACACACACACACACACACACACACACACACACACACACACACACACACACACACACACACACACACACAAGCACAGCCACCGCCGACGGGATATCGTAGAGTACCAAAAGCAAACACAAGAAGGAAACTCGTTTCAGAGCGAAAACTTCGACAGAAGAATAAGTTCTTAGACGACTACAAGTTTTGCGGATTCCTGGTGAAGGGGAAGGAACAGACGCGGAGAGAGAGAGAAGGAGGCAGAGAGAGAGAGAGAGAGAGAGAGAGAGAGAGAGAGAGAGAATCAACCCATCTTTGCCGCACAGAAGATTTGGTTGACAGCTCATCTTGACCCGTGTTAAACCAGATGGTCCTTTCCCTTTCATTCTGCCTGCCGCCAGGCGATTTTATTCATATTCACGGGCCCTCTCCTCCTCCTCCTCCTCCTCCTCCTCAAGTGCAAAAGGGATGAGAATAAGAGGAGGGATTCTGTAATGCCTGTCATTTATTTTATATTATTTGTTTATTTGTTTGTTTGTTATTATTTGCTTGATTTTCGTATGTTATTAGTTATCTGTCAACTTATAATTGTCTATTAATTATTAACCTATTTGTTTATTATTCAACTCTACTTATGTATATATTTATTTTATTTATTATTATTTATATTATTATAATTTTATTTATTTTTGTTATTTATTTATCATTATTATATTTTTTTCCACATCCGACCTAGTTACGGACCAAAAGGTCTCCTGTCGGCCTTCATAATCCTTTGTAGGGCAGATACATACGATGGTGCAGGCCATGGCGTGAACTAATGTATTGCGTTTTCTGTTTCTATGTGGACGCGAGGCTCATGTACAATCGGCCACAATTAAAAAGTAAACTTCGTAAAATAGAGATGCAGGTGTCGAGAATGATGACAAGAGGTCACCAGACGCGACCGAATCGGAAATGAGGTCATTAAAGAGGACCTCGGGGTAGAAAGTGGACAACCACGATCGTTTGGACACGTCCGGAGGATGGACGAAGAGAAGTAGTCTTAATGGAAGTTTGAAGAAAGAGGTAAAGGAGGAGTGGCCAGGGGAGTATTTCGTTGACGAAGAACCAGCGCTTCTGTCCTTCGGGTCAGTATCACTCGTGCCGAAGGGTTTGGTCAAGGACAGTTGAGAGGAAAGATAATGAAAGCAATTTACTTATTCTATTTATTTATTTATTTATTTTTATTTTTATTTATTTGTTATTATTATTATCATTATCATTATTTTATTATTATTATTATTATTATCATTATTATTACTATTATTATTATTATCATTATTATTACTATTATCATTATTATCATCATTATTACTAATTATTATTATTATTATTATTATTATTATTATTATTATTATTGTTATCATCATTATTTTATCTATTTACTTATTTATTTATTATTATTATTATTATTATTATTATTATTATTATTATTATTATTTTTTTTTTTTATTTTTTTTTTTTTTTTAGGGCAGAAAGAGGTAGTCTGAATAACCTGGTGCATTCACGTTAGACTGCATATTAGGAGACCTAATGGGGCTATTCAAAGTCCGAAATACAACAATTTTTACATCATACATTTGGACTACAAGCCTACAAGTCCCCTTGGCGTGTTGGATGCACACTCCTCCAACGCTATCGATCCTCGTCACTCAGGATTACATCAGTTTATACTTAGCAAAGCACTTGGTCACGTGACGCTTGGGTAGTGAGGGCTCTTTGGACACTGGAATGCCCTGTTTGGAGGTGAAAAGACAGTCATGGGTCTCGTAAGCCAAATAAGATGAAGAATACAAGAATACATGGAAGGAATACAGTAGAATACAAAATGCAAGAAAACACTGGAGGACGACAGGTTTCGGGAAGGCAGATATCAGTTAAGAGGATATGGGAGACAAGACAAGACAAGAGAAGACAAGACAAGCGAGAGTTTGTGAGGAAGAGGAAGAGGAAGAGGAAGATCACAGGCATACCTGTCGTTAGTAATACACGTCATGATACCAGAAAGGCGCCAACCCTCACCCTCCCCTCCTCCTCCTCCCTCTCCCTCCTCACCTCACCCCCTCTCCTCCCCCTTCTACCTCCCCTTCCTTCCCCTCTCCCTCCCCCTCTACCTCCCCTTCCTTATCCTCTCCCTCCTCACCTCCTCACCTCCTCAACCCCTCTCCTTCCACTTCTACCTCCCTTTCCTCCCCTCTCCCTCCCCCTCTACCTCCCCTTCCTTACCCTCTCCCTCCTCACCTCCTCAACCCCTCACCCCCTCTCCTTCCACTTCTACCTCCCTTTCCTCCCCTCTCCCTCCTCCCTCCTCCCTCTCCCTCCTCCCCTCTCCCTTTTCCCCTCTCCCTCCTCCCTCCTCCCTCCTCACCCCCTCTCATTCACCTTATACCTCCCTTTCTTCCCCTCTTCCTCCCTCCTCCCTCCTCCCCTCTCCCTTCCCCCTGACCCTCACCCCCTCACCCACATCTCCTCTCCCTCTACCTTCCCTTCCTTCCCCTCTTCCTCCTCCTCCTCCCCCTCCCCCTCCCTCCCCCTACCTCCCCCTCCTCCTCCCTCTCCCTCCTCCTCCCCCTCCCTCCTCCTTCCTCTCCCTCCTCCTTCCTCCCCTTTCCCTTTCTCCTCTCTCTCCTCCTCCCTCTCACTCCTCCTCCTCCTCTCCTTCCCTTCCTTCCCCTCTCCCTCCCCTTCTCCCCTCTCCCTCCCCTCCTCCCCCTCCCTCCTCCTCCCCCTGTCCCTCCTGCCCTCCCCTCCCTCCTCCCCTCTCCCTCCCCTCCTCCCCCTCCCCTCCTCCCCTCCCCTCCTCCCTCCTCCTCCCCCTGTCCCTCCTGTCCTCCCCCTCCCTCCTCCCCTCTCCCTTCCCCCTCTCCCTCCCACTCGGTACAATCATACCATAGAGTAGTAATGAAAGCTAAAAGTCCCTATTCAAAATAACAGTGTGTCATATGACACAGCTATAATAACTCTTTACCCAGTTTCAGTTGTGTCGTATGGTAGCAATAACACATACGACACGCTATGACAGATTCTGTTGTGTCATATGACACTACTATACCATCAGGCACCTCTTCGCCCAGTTAGAACCCTCTGTGTCACATGACACGCCTACACCCCCAGGCCAGCCTACCTCCCACCCTATTCCACCGTGTCACATGATACAACACCTCTGTGTCATGTCTGACACTAGAAAGGGCAAATCCCTGTGTCATCTAATCGCAAGAGTAATTGTATTATAGAAGCCTCGTGTAGCAAGTTATTGTATAAATATTGTATAATTACGTCGGAGTCAAAGAATAGGTATTCATGTATGTATTATGTAAACACTGTTATTCAATTCATTTGTATAGAGAATAGCAAAATAACGTGTATGCTCCTCCTCCTCTCCCCCTTTCCCCCCTCTCTTCCTCTCCCCCCTTCTCCCCCACCCCCCACCCACTCCCTCCCACCCGCTGTGGTTGACAGGGGCGTGCGTTTTGATGGGAAAGCAGATAGTCTGTTATTTCTTCCTGTAGTTTTGTTGTTATTAACTGATTTTGTTTGCTTGCTTGTTTGTCTTCATCGCTGATGTTTGGTTGTTATTTGTTGTTATTTGGTGGTGTTGTTTCACTTGTTGTTGTTGATGTTGTTATCATTATTGAATGCAATTTTGTTCACATCGCTTTTATTGCTATCATCCTCGTTGTTGTTGTTGCTGTTGCTGTTGTTGTTGTTGTTGTTGGTACTGAACGTAACGTTGTTTATAATGTTCTTATTGCTATCATCCTCGTTGTTGTCATTGTTGTTGTTGTTATTGTTATTGAATTCAATGTTGCTCATAGTTTTCTTATTGCTATCATCCTCGTTGTTGTTGTTGTTGTTGTTGTTGTTGTTGGTACGTAACGTTGTTCATAATGTTCTTATTGCTATCATCCTCGTTGTTGTCATTGTTGTTGTTGTTATTGTTATTGAATTCAATGTTGCTCATAGTTTTCTTATTGCTATCATCCTCGTTGTTGTTATTGTTGTTGTTGTTGTTGTTGTTGTTGGTACTAAACGTAACGTTGTTCATAATGTTCTTATTGCTATCATCCTCGTTGTTGTCATTTTTTGTTGTTATTGTTATTGAATTCAATGTTGCTCATAGTTTTCTTATTGCTATCATCCTCGTTGTTGTCATTGTTGTTATTGTTGTTATTGTTATTGAATTCAATGTTGCTCATAGTTTTCTTATTGCTATCATCCTCGTTGTTGTTGTTGTTGTTGTTGTTGTTGTTGTTGTTGTTGTTACTGAACGTAATTTTGCCCCGCCCACCTCGACCCCCACTTTAGCCATTTCATTCTGTTCAGCGGCAGACGATTCTACTGGCCCAGGAAGATCCTCGGAAGGCCTTAAGGGGATCAGATCCTCTCTAACGAGGGTAGCCCCCTCTTAAAGGAGACCGGACTCTTCTAAGAGGAATCCAACCCCATTAAGAGGAATCAGAACCCATTGAAAGGAATCC
>NC_134791.1:833427-850927 GCF_046742065.1 Oratosquilla oratoria | reverse complement strand
ATATATATATATATATATGTGTGTGTGTGTGTGTGTGTGTGTGTGTGTGTATACATATATATATATATATATATGTTATTTTAATCATTGTTTATAGTTTTATTATTATTATTTTACTTGTTATTAATTGTATGCAAACACACACATGGGTATGTATATATATATATATATATATATACATATATATATATATATATGTGTGTGTGTGTGTGTGTGTTTGTGTGTGTGTGTGTGTGTGTGTGTGTATACATACATATATATATATATATATATATATATATATATATATTATATTAAAATGAACTGCACTGGATGCTTTGATGATTTTAAGGAAGTTTTTTTTTTTTTAATCTTGTTTATAGAGAGGGGCTGGATGAAATGATAAATTTCTCTCTGATGGGTAGCATAGCTTACTTAGTTTTGCTGTATGTCGACTTGTTTGAAAATATTCTAGTAACCGGGGGAGATTGTTGACTAACTTTCACCAAAATTCAGTGTTTTCCGTTTCGATCTGAGGCTTCTTTAGGGTGTAGACTGCTACATCTTTCACTGAAAGTTTGAAGAATAATGAGTAAAGTTAGAGAGGTTTTTGTATTTATATCCGGACACGGGATCAAGCTACCAGGGCGCGAGGAAAGCTCGAAGGTGATTGGCTGGCAGGTGAACCCGGTAGCAGGTCGTGGAGCTCGAACCGCTTTGGTGGTGGACCTAGTGACCGGTCCTGAACGCTGATTGGTTGGGTAGCGACCTGACAAACTTGAGCATTGTTTCTCATTTTCCATATTTCCGTCTGTGGCGCTCAAGTACCTTTGGCCTGAGTGGATGGTGCCCAGTTGCAATCGACAAGAGTCCTGATGACCCTCCCTCCACCCGTGGGTCAAATGGTGACCCAATCGCAGCAGGTCACCAAAGTGACCCCCCCCAAAAAAAAAAAAAAAGGTAACCCACGAATTAAAAATATAATAATAATAAAATAAAATAATTAGGTCACTGATTTAATCGCAGCAGGTCACCAAAGTGACCCCAAAACGAAAAAAAAGGTAACCCACGAATTAAAAATATAATAATAATAAAATAAGAATAATTAGGTCACTGATTTGACCCAAACTTACTCCAGATAGGGTGAGTCGTGTACAATTCACTGCGGGATGGACGGGAGGAACGTGGACCCAAGGGCGTGTCAGTTCAGGTAAGTTCATATCAGTTCAGGTCGTTTCAGGTCACTTCAGGTTGAGTCAGGTGAGATCAGTTTAGTTCAGGTCGATTTAAGTCGGTTCGGGTCAGTTGAGGTCAATTCAAATAAGTTCGGGTCAGTTCGGGCCAGTTCAAGTCAGTTCGTATCAATTCAGGTCGGTTCAAGTCAGTTCAAGTTAGTTCGGATCAGTTCAGATAAGTTCAAATCAGGTAGGTCAGCTCAGGTCAGTTGTTGGGAGGGCGGCCACGAGCGCTGACGACCGTGCCAAGTGATACAGACCAATTGAGTAAAAGCAACAACGACTGCAACAGCACTGTAGTCGAGAGGCCAAACGCAAAGTATGGGATCCAATATACTTGACGTTTCGCCCAGTAGAGCTTCTTCTGAAGAAGACCTGCTGGGCGAAACGTCAAATACATTGGATCCCACACTCTGCGTTTGTCCTCTCTGATACAGACCAAGTGTGCGGTGACAGTGTCGCTTACAACTTGAAAGTTGTTGATGTGGATGGACGTCAAAGTGGAGGAGCACTGAGGACCTTGACAAGGGATATTGACCGAGTGCTCGGTCACAGTTAAGGAATTTGACCAAAAATCGGAAGGTGGCCGATTTGGCCCAAACTTATTCCCACAGGGGAGAGGGTAGGGCCTCCTGGACCCAAGGGAGAGAGAGAGAGAGAGGGAGGAAGAGAAGGAGGAATGGGGAAAGAGAGGGTAGGAAGAGAGAGAGAGAGAGAGAGAGTGAAGGGTGAAAATGAAGAGAGAGGATTAGAAGAATAAAACGGAAAAAATAGGGAGATGAGGGGAAGGGAGAGACAGGGGGAGGGGAAAGGGAGAAAGAGAGAGAGGGGAAGAGTAGGAGGAATGGGGAGAGAGAGGGTGGGAAGAGAGAGTGAAGGTGAGTAGAAGCGTGAAAAGGGAAAGAGAGGATTAGAAGAAAAAAGGGAAAAAAGAGGGAGATAGAGGGGAAGGGTAGGAAGAAGGGAGAAAGATAGGGGGAGAGGAAGGGGAGTGAGACAAAGGGAAAGGAGAGAGAAAGCGGAAGAGGGTAAGACAGGGAAGGAAAGAGAGGGAGAGAAAGGATAGAGAGTGGGAGGAGAGAGGGAAGAAAAGAGAGAGAGAGGATAAAAATAGAAGAAGAGAGAGGATAGAAAGAGGAGAAGAGAGAGAGAGAGAAACTATAGAAAGAGGGGATGGAAGAGAGGGAAGGAAAGAGAGAGAGAGAGAGGGTAGAAAGAGGAGAAGAAAAAGAGAGAGAGAAACTATAGAAAGAGGGGATGGAGGAGAGGGAAGGAAAGAGAGAGAGAGAGTAGAAAGAGGAGAAGAGAAAGAGAAAGAAACTATAGAAAGAAGGGATGGGAGAGAGAGAAGGAAAGAAGGAGAGAGAGAGAGAAAGAGATAAACTATAGAAAGAGGGGATGAGAGAGAGGGAAGGAAAGATGGAGAGAGAGAAAGAGATTATGAATCCTGCAGGCTGATCTCTTAAAAGAAAATGTCTGTACACACCAAATTGGAGACATAAATGACTTCGGTAATAAATAGATAATCGTATGGATAAACAAGTAAATAGATGAATAAATAGATAAGAACATGAATTGATAAATATACAAATAAATTAATAAATAGATAGATAATTAAAATTATAAGTGAATAAGAATACAGACTCTGCCTCAGTAAAAGGTAATAAGAATTTGATATTGTTCTTCATTTTTAATCTTACTTGACGTCACAAAGACAGAAACTTTCTTGAGAGGCCTGACAAAGTAAGAAGTTGATGGAGGCTCCAACGTCGCTCAGGGAGCCTCAGAGGAGTCCCATCTCAGCTGAGCTAATAAATAATGGACGAAATAACTTCAAACATTCAAAAGAATTTCAAACTACGGGCAAACACCGATTAAAATATATATACACAGTCTTCTTCAACTCCATTTCCTGTAGTTTATTTACCGTTTTCTTATCAAATATTCGAAAACCCTTTTATGGTGGGACTTGTTAAATCATTCTTTACTTCACCACATTGTCACTGTCCTTATCTTACAATTAACGTTTGTTATATACCATTTATCATTTCAAGTTCTTGGGTAATGTATCAAGTCTCAAGTAGGGAACATTTATTTGTACTAGTGCATCGGTTCGATTCGTCAGTTCTAGTTAATGATATTAGACATATATTTTCTTTTCAATAACTAAGAACACGAGATCTAGTAATGTAATTAACCTTTAACGTCAGTCCATGTTACTTTAATTATGAACAGGTCTAAAATAAAAAGTAGTGACTATTCTTTTAATGTCAATAGTTCCCAAAATTATATTTTCTTTTATGCATACTCTATTATAGAAAACATTTGTATTAAGGAGTAGCATTAAAATTATTATACTCTTAGCTGGATGGGTATAGGTTGCTTGGGTTATACATTGTCATGTATATTCCAAACCCAAATCCTGTTAAAAATATATAAGTATATACGTGTATGTATATATATATATATATATATATATATATATATATGCAAAATAACCACAGGAGAAGGGAAACTTGTAGACAATACTTTCGTATATTACATCTTCAACTAAAGATGTAACATACGAAGGTACTTACTGTCCACAAGTTTCCCTTCTCCTGGGGTTTTTTGCATTTTTGTATCACGGTGATGTGATTGCTTGCATACACACACACACACACACACACACACACACACACACACAATATAGATATATATATATATATATATATATATATATATATATATTTATGTATATACATTTATATATATACATTTATATATATATATATATATATATATACTGTATATACATATAATACTTGTAATACTGTAAGTCTTAATTTTGTTCACATGAATATCTATCCTTATTCATCAGAAATGGGTAATAAAGAATATCTTGTTCTGAGACCTACACTCCTTTGCATTTCATTCCTTCTCTTATTTCATTCATTGAACATCTTACAATCAAAAATAGTGACCCCTCCCATATTTGAACTAATTGGGGCAAAATGGTGTTCGGATTTGGGCAATATTCGGATATGCGAGGTGAAATCATCTCCCCAGTCAATTCTTTGTCACTCCGCTGCTAAATGTTCAATTCTGAACGAATGACTGTAGTGCACGATACATATTAACCATGTTCGGATAACGACGATGTTCGGATAATGGAAGTTCTGATATGGGAGCGATTAATCTATGTGTTTATCTGTTCACCACAAGCAAAAAAATTATAGAGGTTATATATACTAAGATTGATACACATTTCTAAGGATTTTGAGTTTTATTGTTGCATTAATATTCTTGGTAGTGATTATATTGATTATCAATTGCTACCTTGAGTTCTACTGACTGGACACTTTGGGCTTTCCCACTGAGAATCCAGGGACGAAACGGTAAACTAATGTCTACATTGTATTAGTGCGGAGCTATTTTTCATGTCACCGGACGGGATCAGTCGCCGGTTGCCAGCTCTCCTCGTGTGAAAAAGCAGAAGAAATACAACCGAACTTGACAGAGGTCTTGAGCCTGATCCGGAGACCAAGTACCAGCCCCTCGGGGCTGCACCTACAGATGGAGGTGATGGTGTTGACAAATTTTGAATATGAGCCACTGGGAGATGATCCTCTTTGACGTCCTTCTCATGGGACCACCATGAGGAGGTACCAGTCGTTGGTGTCATCATCACCAGTCCATGGTTCATACATCTCCTTCCACGTGGTTGCCACGTAATGAATAATCACGGACACGTATACAGAATTCTAATTCCTGAACTTGTTCCCGTGGACGATGAGGTGGTTGTGGTCCTCAATATATTTTTCATATTCCTCCTTGTAGGCAGGGGTGGGGCGATCTGCAACGTAAATGTATATCGCGAGAATAAAAATGCCACTAAAGTCCTCTTTCTGTGTCACTTGATCTGAAATATTTAATTACATTTCACGTTTATCTGTCCGCTTGCTCTCTGCCTCTCATCCACATTTCTCACTTTATCCATCCTAATAATTCCCACTAAACTTCTTAAACATTTCATCTAAAACACAGTTAGGCTCTTCCTTTCTGCCTCCTTCAAATTCCAAATATTTGTTCCATACAGTGTCGTGGACACAATTTCTCCCTCGTCTTCTCATTATGTTCAGCCATAAAGACCTACACCTCATGACACTTTTCTTTCCCTTAGACATTTACTTCCTTTCCTTACTCTATAATTCACTTCCACCTTCACTTCTCCATTCCCAGCTATATGTGACCTCAAATATTAAGTTCTACACTTCCTCCATCCTCTCACCTTTTATCTCCAACCCATCATCACCTTTTATGCATTTATTCACCTTTTACCCACATTTATTTTCAACTTTCTCCTCTTGCATACCCACCCAAACTCGCCACCAAATGTCTCCCTCTATCCTCTGACTCAGCTACAAGCGCAGTGTCATCTGCAAACAACAACTGGCTCACTTATCACTTCCCTCCACTCTAACTCACAAACTCCAAAAACCTGCCAAGCACTTTCACATTTACTTCTCTCAATACCATATCCATTTTGAACAACCATGGTGACATAACACAATCCTGGTGGAGCCCCACATTACAACTGGAACCATTCACTCTATATCCTTGACCATCACACAAGCTCTATTACTCAGGTAAAAACTTAACATTCATTAACAGACTTCCTCTTCACCCATATATCTGCAACACATTTCACATATACACATTAAAGAATAGGAATTTTCCCCTATCAAGATGGGTGGCCAGCTATGGCAGGCAACCACCCTTTACCTATCACATCCAACCCCCATTTGTTGACCCCTTTTATCTTGGCTCCTTGTGAATGAGAGGTCATCCCTGTACTCCTCCCAGAGCTTGGGTCACACACACCAGACGAAACCACAGACATATGACTTACCTATCAGGGAATCAAAGAAGTTAATAATAATGTTGTTCTGCAGCTGGTTCACCATTTCGGGTGGTAGACAACGAAACCCACCAACAAAAGCCCAGCAGATCTTGCCAGCAATCCACGGTGAGTCATTACCATGGTAATGAACAGTATTTCTGCAATTCAAGGTCATTAGAACTTTTAATTGCATCTATCTATATACCAAAAAGCTTCTTCCCCTTTACGAGGGAGGTAGCCAGCCAAACCACACACCTACCCACACCCATCCAACACCCATTTGTTTTGTCTGAATCAGAAGCAATGCAACAAGACATTAAATTTAAAGAGTTGCAAATTGTCTCTCATTTCATTAAACCCTAATTCAGGTGTCCAGACAGAGCACAGTTACATACAAACTTCTATGCCTAACCCCATTCAAGTCTAGTATCTACTTTAACAAATTCATTCTGGCTAATAACTCCTACTTCTATTCTATCCTTCACCACCCACACAGTTTCTCCTCCTACTCCTTTTCCTTTTCATTGAAACGGTTTGCTCGAAGCACATCTCTACCTTCTGCCCTTTTCCTCTTCCTCCACCTTTCCTCCATTCGCCACGTGCCTTCCACCAAAAAAATTATGTGACATTCCCCCACTCTCCCACCTATGAACTTGGACATTCAGAACTCCTCCTACTCTTTTCCTAGACACCACTACATAGTCCATTAATGTCATATCAACCACCCTTCCATCCACCATCCTCTCCCATCTGTACTTGGGAGATTTTTTTCCTAAACACTGTGTCAGCTATTATTAACTCTCTTAACACATTTCCATCATTAACTCTCTACTATGATACACAGTATGTTTGTGAGAAGGAAGATGGATGTGTTGGCATTAAGTGAAACTAAGTTGAAAGGTAGGAGTAATTTTGAGTCTGGGAGTGTTGTGGGGAGGGTGTCGGGAGTGAAGATAGGATGAGGGAGAGAAGGGATGGCTCTACTAGATTAATGATGATGAAGGTGAAACTAGGGAGATGTGGGTCTTTGTAAGCACATATGGCCCTACTAGTAAGTGAAGAGATAAGTAAGCGTATTGTGGAGTGGAAGGAGATTTCCTCGAGATTAATGTGGATGAAGGTGAAACTGGTAAGGGAGATGTGGGTCTTTTAAGAGGTGAGAAGAGTGTAGAGGAAAGGCAGGCTTTTTGAAAATATTTAAATGAATGAGTGTTCAGAGTTTTGGAAGGAATGTCAACATCGTGGTTTTGGGAGAGCTCAATGCTAGGATAGGGGTGAACCAATGCACGAAATGGTGGGGAACTGTTGAGTCAATGCAGTGGTTCTGGAAGATCTCAATGCTAGGGTAGGGGATGAACCAATACATAGAGTGGTTGAGAAGTGTGGAGTGCCAGGTAAAATCATATTGGAGTTAGTAAATTAAATGACATAAAATATAACTAAAACTACTTTGGGAAATTAACACAATTTCTTGTCAACTAAAAGCACAAAGTGACAACTACAAAAATAAAAGTACCTTATTGTCTGATAAGTTGCTAAGTCTGGATTTGAAACATTAGCTTCGTATTTTGCGAGTGCCTTCAGGTTGGGCCCATCATTGAAGGCCCACGATGAAATACACCGGACGGGTACTCTTAGACCCGATGCCACGTCCATCACGTGCTCTCGCAAAGGGAACATCCACGGATCCAGTGCCACACCAGCTCTGTTGGAGGAAATATCTCCCGTCAGAATTCATATCAGAAGAAAAAATTATTCAAGAGAATGTAATGATAATTGCTGCCTTGTTTCGATTATTGGAAATCCACAGGCCACAGTGGCTGGTAACAGTCAATTGACCCTTTTGTACATCTCTCAGGGAAGAAACTTTGGACACATATTTACATCTATTATATCTCTCCCCTAAGTGACTTATGGTCCCCCTCGAAAGCTGTTGTTATCATTTGTCTGTCTGATTTTCATTTATTATTAGTTATATGTTCATTTATTATTTACTATTTACCTGTTTATTATTTTAACTATACCTATGCATTTATATATGTATTTTATTTGTTATTTACATTATTATAGTTTTTATTTATCATTTTATTATTGTTAATATATATATATATATATATATATATATATATATATATTTTTTTTTTTTTTTTTTTTTTTTTTTTTTTTTTTGCATCCGACCTAGATATGGATCAAAAGGTCTCCTGTCGGCATGCTCCGCCTTTGTAATCCTTTGTTGCCAGTTTCCTGGAGGCTATGGGTCTTCTGAAGGAGAGGCCATGGACTACGGATTGTTTGACCTCACACGCACACAGAACTGCAGTTCTCATTCTTGTACTCACTTGAACCTGTGACTTCGCTCGTCCGCAAGCGCCTTGAGCACTGATGCCCCACCGTAGGAGTGGCCGAGGAGGACAACGTTGTCCGTATCCAATTTGCCCTTAAACACGCTAAGCGACAGAGGAACCTCGTCTTTCGTAAACGCGTTGGTGACGTCACCTGCGTTTAGTTCGTCGAGGAAGGACAATGTCTGGAAGATCTCCTCCACTCTCTTGGAGAACTTTATGGGAAGAAATGACATGATCTCAGAATATAACCTTGTAAATATTAGGAGCTAAAAAGAACTATTAGCTGCAAGTTAAGAGGGAAATAGAAATAGTGACAAATATGAGTCACTAATCATTGCATTTATTTGATGCGACACTGCTTCTGACCCAGGGCAGTGGACAAGGTGCAGGGATGACCCGTCATCCAGGAGGTGCTAAGATAAGAGGGAGGGTGGAGGGGAGTGGAGTGTATTCAGGGATGGAATGGGTGGGAATGATTTTATGCTTTTTTCTTTTTGGCTACCTCCCTTGTAAGGGGGAAAAAGCCTTAGTATATGTATGTATATGTATAAACAATTTTATCTTTAGTTTCATTTATCCATTTATTTTTCATGTATATGAATTTGCTTATTCATTTATTTGTTTATAAGTTTAATTATGATATATATATATATTATATTATATTTTTTTTTTTTTTTTTTTTTTTTTTTTTTACTCACTTGGTCGTCGCCCATATAGCCAATAAAAGGACAAATCTTCCTCGCCCCTTCATCATCGACACGTAAGCAAGCCGCAGCAGACCCTTCCCTATGGGGAAAAAATAATGATGAAAAATAAAATTCATAAAAAAAATAAACCACTCCACCCCATTTATACCCTTTTCGTCACAGAGGAACTTGATGACAGAATCCTTTTCCCCTACCACAAGGCAATATCTGCATACAGATAATAACAATAATAATAATAATAATAATAATAATAATGATAATAATAATAATAATAATAATAATAATAATAATAATAATAATGATAATAATAATAATCTTAATAATAACAATAATGATGATAATAATAATAAATGAAATCTAACGGTAGCCCAGCCCACCGGTGCTCTATGGCCGCGACCATGTATCCATGGGAGGCCAAATCTGTGGATATGGTGGAGAGGAAGGTGCGGTGGGCGGCCATGCCGTGGGACAGGACCACGACGGGGAATCCCCCCTCGGGGAGGTCGGAGGAACACCACGAGGAAGGCACTCTCACTTCACCTGCAAAAATGACCTTTTATTAGAAAATAAAGGAAAAATAAATGATGAGCAATAAGATGAATATAATAATAGTAGTAATGATGATGATGATGATAATAATAATGATAATAATGATGATAAAAATCATAATGATAATAATGAAGTACCATAAAGATAAAATGGGGACATCAAATCCCTTGATCCACTTGAACACCTCTATTAGATCACCCCGCACTCTGCGTCTTTCTAGATACAGTTGTGTAAATTAAGGTGCCAAAGTCTGTTCTCGCAAGGTCAATTTCTGAGCCTAAATATCATTTTGGTCACTCTCCTCTGTATTGATTCTGGTGATTTGATTAAAATTGTAGATGGGTTCAGATATTTACCTTACGAGGAAACGCTTAGGCACCTTAACTTGCACTCTCTGGAAAGACCCAGTGTGTGGGGAGAGCTAATGGAGGTGTTCAAGTGGGTCAAGGGCTTTAAGGAGGAGGAAGAGGAGAGGACGAGGGGGAGTAAGAGGGGGAAGAAGGAGTGCGGAGAAGGTGGAGGGGTCGCCAGAGGAGGTGGAGGGGGAAGAAGAGGAGAAGGAGGAGGAAGAAGAGGAGGAGGAGGAGGGGGAGGAATGAGTGAGGAAGAAGGAGAAGAGGAGAGGGGGTGGGGGAGGGGGAAGGGAAGGCGGCATGATCTAGCCGTCCGAAGATTCTATTCATCGCCGGTGGCAACCTCGCAGTCCCCCCCCCGGGGGTGATGGATGGTGGGGGGCGTGGTCAACCCTTTTCCACCCAAAACAAACAAACAGGCAAAACTCTCGCCCCATCAACCGAACAATGATAAAAGCTTTTTTTTTTCTACCGTGAGTAGGATTCGAACTTAGGTCATCTGACCCAAGAGTCCATGAATTGACCACTCTAAGCCCGCGTCCACCAGGGTAAGGTCATCGGAAGAGAAACAGCGGGATTGGGAACTGACAGACAGGGGGGGGGAATACAATTTATGACTGACAGACATAATGTAACATGCATACATACATATTTACTTACATTCCTAGCACACAGAACTAGTATATACGTACGTACACACATACATACGTACATACATAGATACATACATACATACATACCTAACGTAGGTAAGTACATACATACATACATATATACATACATACATACATACATACGTACGTTCGTACATATGTACGCACACGCGCGCGCGCGCGCACACATAGTACTTACTCGAGAGCCAGTTGATAACGGAGACACTGCAGGAATGGATGGCCCTGTAGAAATTGGTGATGAAGTTGGCCTCGCCATGACTGTACTCAGGGCCAAGGTGCCACCGGGGCCAGTGCCGGGGGTCGTCCTGAGCGAGGAGATTGGGTCAGGGCCCCACAGCGGGAAGGAACAAGATCACAAGTTATTACTTCTTATCCATTTTTTCTTCTAATATATCTAGTTTGATATAAAAATATCCGACCTCTTTCTCTCTCTCTCTCTCTCTCTCTCTCTCTCTTTCTCTCTCTCTCTCTCTCTCTCTCTCTCTCTCTCTCTCTCTCTCTCTCTCTCTCTCTCTCTCTCTCTCTCTCTCTCTCTCACTCTCTTACCTCTCGGGTCAACGTTGGATAGAAGAGCCGAAGAAGGACACCCTGGCTTCCTCTCGTGCAGACATCGACTGCACCCACGGCGTGAGGACCTACAGAAGGAACCACCCAAAAAACAATAATATTAATTGATTAATTGATTAAACAATTAATAAATAAATAGATAAATAGATAAACGATTAGGTAAATTAAGAAGGATAAGATAAATAGAAAGAATTAATCATTATAAATTTAATATCTAAATAAACAAAGTAATTATATAAACGAGTAGAAAACAAATTAATTAAAATAATAACTAAATAATTGAATATATGAATAACAAATGCTCTCTGGAATAAACATAAAAGATATGTACGCCCCAGTAGAATGATAACAACAAAAATGACAATGACAATAATAATGATGATAATAATAATAACAACAACATCAACAAAACAATTCTTGACTACATGATCTTCACTGGACATTATCGTGCACGGGTCATGCAGTGCAAGTGGTGCCAAGTTGCAAGATAATCAATTAAGGACCCAAGTTTGCAGGAAAGAATATTGGCGAAACCCATTAGTTTGCACCGAACTGCAAACTAACTTCCATTTTTATTCTGGCGATCAATGTATACGAAAAAGACTGCAAAATTACAAATATTTGAGTTTGTGAGTTTCGGGGGACTACTGAATTTTTAGGGGGCTAATCCCCCCATAGAACCCCCCCACTGCGGCTACGGGCCTGCTTCTAAACAGATTAAGAAAAATATATTAATTAATTAATAAAAAATAAATAAATAAACAATAGTAATAATTATGTTAATGATAGGTTAAGTACCGAAACAGCCTTCTAAGGACCAATAGGTCTCTTGCTGCTCGTTTGTCTTCCATGGAACTTCATGTAGCCTGACCTAACTCTTCATGACTAATCTAACGAGTTTATTCATCGTTAAATACCACTTCACATCCTCTTTTTTATCCGATCTATCTATTTCACTAACTTATTAACTTCTTTATTTATTTGTCCATTTATTCATTAATTTTATTTTCATCTATCAATCTACTTGTTTATTTATTAATCTATTCATTTACGTATTACCTTATTTATCTATCTACCTACTCGCTGGATTATTCATTAACTTCCTTATGCATTTATTAACTTAATTATATATCTACTAATTTGTTTATTCGTTTATTTATCTACTTATTTGTTTATTTGATTGTTTATTTATTTTTCTTTATCTATTTATCAGTCCTGTATTGGTGCCACGCGACCGAATTCCGTCTGTGGTTCCCAGCTGTCCCAGGGTCACGTGACCACACTCCGCCGTCCTTGCAGCTGCGCGCGCACTTTCACCTAGCGGGGACACACGCCAGGAGTCGCCAAGCGCAATCCAGGTCGTCACCTTTGCCCTCGCTACTCGGATAGTCAGGTGGTGGGTGGTCACGCGTTGGGGATCGAACTCGAAACACCCACCCGCTA
The DNA here is from genome assembly GCF_046742065.1 of Oratosquilla oratoria. Classification (NCBI taxonomy): domain Eukaryota; kingdom Metazoa; phylum Arthropoda; class Malacostraca; order Stomatopoda; family Squillidae; genus Oratosquilla; species Oratosquilla oratoria. The sequence goes on along the minus strand of NC_134791.1, from coordinate 838,193 downwards.
CAGTGAGTTCACGGGTGAATAAAATCGCCTGGCGGCAGTCAGAATAAAATAGGAAAAGTATCAACATATACGGAAGGAATCTTTCAATTTTATTATTATTTTTGTCTCGTTTATTTGTCTAATTTATTTATCTAATTGAATCTCACCCAATTTATTAATTTAATTATATTCTCCTGGCCCTTTCGTTCATGTTGGCACTTTTCCTTTTAATGTATTTGCCGTCAGGCGATTTTATTCATCTCTGAGGCAGGCGAGGAGCGGGAGGTGATTCTGAAAAACTCTTTTGGTGGTTTCGCCTCATTTGCGAAAAAACAAAACACATCAGGTACGCTCTCTTGGTCCTCTGGCAACACAGCCACACACACACACACGTACATACATACATACATATTTATATACATACGTCCATACATAATATATACATACATAAACACATACATATATACATACATACCTACATACATATTTATATACATATGTACATACATATCTATATACATACATACGTACATATTTATATACATACGCACATATATATTTATATACATACGTCCATATATAATATATATATATATACATACACATACACACATACATATATACATACATAAACACATACATATATACATACATACGCCCATACATAATATATACATACATATTCATATACATACATACGTCCATACATAATACGAGTATATACATAATATACTGTATACATACATACACACATGCATACGTATATATATGCACACGTCCATACATAATATATACATAATATATACATACACACATTCATACATATATACATACACATGCATACATACATGCATACATACATACAAATATACATGCATACATACATACATAATACACATACATACATACATACATACACATACATATATACATACACACATACATGCATACACACACCAAAACAAGGTATACACCCAACCTTGACCCATTCAACAGCCATTTGTTGTCCTTTCTTAATTCCTTGTGGAAGAAAGGGGCCATCCCTGACTCCCGCTTCACTGCTCGGGTCACAAGCAATGCAGCAAGGCACAGTACGTCCACAGCAGGTCCCAACAGCCGAAGCTGGAGTACCTCCACCGCTTCATTACGCGGTGACCCCCCCCTCCCTCTCCCTCCTCGTCCCGCCATGCGAAAATAAGGAAGACGAGGAGAAATCCCTTCGGGCCGCGTCAATTAATTAGTGATCCATTCACAACCACTTTCCACTCACACCTATCCCTTGCCCTCTCCTTAACCTGCTCGATAGACATTCCCCTTGTACCCAAGTCCTCCTTCACCCCCATCCAGCTATCTATCTATCTCATTCTCGGTCTTCCCTTGAAGTTCACTTCATCCACTATTACCGTCCAACTTTTTTTTTTTTTTATCCTCTGATTCGTATCCTCCCGCTGACATATGTATCCGTGTAAGACATGAGGTTTGATTAAAGCGCAAATTGTAAATATATATATATATATATATGTATATATATATATATATATGTATATATATATGTGTGTGTGTGTGTGTGTGTTTTTAGTATTCATTCTATATTCTGCCTACTGCCAGGCAGAGTATAATTTGGACAATATATGCAGAATATTTCCATATAACGATCACCGATATTGTACATTATATATATATATATATATACATATATATATATATATATACAGTATATATATATATATATATATATATATACATATAAATATATATGTGTGTGTGTGTGTGTGTGTGTGTGTGTGTGTGTGTGTGTGTGTGTCTAATAATCACTACTGTATACTTCACTGAAATGATAATAATGAATAATGTAATGATTTCGTAAATTACTATAAACGCCATCAATTATAATTCAACATAACGAAGGCGATCATTAATTGATTAAGTATTTACCAAAACACCAGTCTCAGCATTTCATGACTTTCAGAAAGTTCAGTATTTATTTACTTTCCACCATCAACCTGAATAAAAAAGCGGAAAAAAAGTATGTAAACGTGCAATTTCATGGTGAGCCTATGCTGTCATAGCATGATGCTACTTACCCCGGGGCAGCGGAGTATGCTGAATTCCATCAGTATAAAGAACCTTCGCCATTTGTGGCACGGGTCTGTTGAGAAGTGATAACTAAATTTTACAAAATTACCACCGCTCAGGGAGTTGTATATCCTGCATTGGCACGACTGTTAACCGTACATATTGCTGTCACACTGTTGAATATTAATCTTACGCACACAAGTCACTTGATAGTAATTCATAAAGACATACCCCTTTCCCACGACAACACGCCTGTGTTGCAATGTAACGTGTATTTGGCAAATGTAACCTCAATGCCACAACCTACGGTCGGTGCACAAACCCAAACTGTCGTACAGCATCATAAACAACACCTAAATTCACAATATGTATTTGATATTTAAAAATTTATTATTAAAAGGCGTTCTGAATGCTACTTCCCTACTGCTCTAATATTTAAGATTGATCGCTACTATTTATCAAATGCGAGAAGGATGTCGCACAGAAAATAAACAAACCAAATCTTCGGACAATGAATGCAATCTCGAAGTTGTTCATGTTCCCAAGTTGGACAATTATAATCAATATAATTTGTCATTAATATATATCTATTATGATAAATTTTATTTGACTTGCAAGCACAGAATTATGTTTATTTCAGAATACAACACTTTCATTAATTTGTGACGCCTTGGAAAGAACTTTCTACAATTAGAAAGTGGATTTCTGTTAGCTTCACTGTCTAAACATTATAACACTAATGTTCCCCAAATTAATTTTTACTCAAAAGTATTATAAATACACTACGCCAGAAAACTTTCTGGTGAATTTGTGATACATGATGTATATACATAAAATACAAAATTGTAACTATCATTACAAGCATATCAAATATTATCAATGACTATATATATATATATATATGTATATATATATATATACATATATACATATATATATATATGAATATATATATATATATATATATATATACATATATATATATATACATATATATATATATATATATGGGGGCACAATGCAACAGCAGCCCCCCTAAAGCATGATTAGCCCCCTCCCAACACACACACACACACACACATACATATATATATATATATATGTGTGTATATATATATTATATATATACATATATATATATATATATATATATATTATGTATATATATATATATATATATATATATATATATATATACTATATATATATATATTTAATTCATGGCTACGGCGCTGACTACCGGTATATTTTGTAAATTACCCAGCAACCCAGACAACACCCAGCTTCAAAAATAGATAAAATTCTACTTTCTAATGGCAGAAAACCGAAATGTTTTAGAAGCACAACTCTAAATCTTATCTATGTTTGTGTTGGACTTTAGAGTTTTTATTCAAATTGTAACTAGACGATTTTATTCAGTCATGAGCAATGTGGCGGGAGTGAGGGATGGCCCTTCGTCCAACAGGACCCTGAGATGGGAAGGACGTCAAATGGGTGGTTGGACTCGAAATAGCTTTTGGTGCATGTATGTATGTATGTATGTATGTATGTATGTATGTACGTATATTTGTATGTGTACATGCATATTTGTTGTTATGTATGCATGTATGTGTGTATGTACGTATATTTGTATGTGTGCATGCATGTATGTATATATATATATACATATGTATGTACGTATGTATGTATGTTTATATGTATGTATGTATGTATGTATGTATCTATGTATCTATATGGATGTATTATGTACATATGTATGTATCTATGTATCTATCTATGTATCTATACATGTATGTATGTATGTATGTATGTATGCGTGTGTATGTATGTATGTACGTATAATTATATGTATGTATGTATTCATGCTTGTATATATGTGTATGTATGTATGTATGTATGTATGTACGTATGTATGTATACACGCATGCACGTATGTATGTATGTATGTATGTATGTATGTATGTGTATGTATGTATGTATGCGTGTATATATGTGTATATGTGTGTATGTATGCATGGATGTATGTATGTATGTAAGTAGGTAGGCTGGAAGGTAACTAGGTAAGTAGGTAGGTAGGTAGGTATGAATGAAATCTGACAGCTGCACGCAGACATGAGACGAGTAACATCTGTCAGCGGCTGAGATGTGGTTGGTGACTCACATGCGACTGTTTTCTCTGTCAACGAACATTTTGAAAAATAAATAAATAAATAAATAAATCGATAGATAAAAAACATTCCTGGGAGATTCACTGGCTGTTTATATACTATGTTCTTTAATTAAGGTTTTACGTTATACTATTTGATTTCATATTTGCTTTGATTTATTCTATTCTATTTCATTCTATTTTATTTTTTGTTCCCGTTTTATTATTAGTGATTGGCCATGATTTAACTTGATATTGAGTCACGTGCTCGACTCGTGATTATCAGCTATTACCCTACTGAATGAAAGTTTAAAGCTCATATGTGTGTGTGTGTGTTTGTATACATATATATATATATATATATATATATATATATATATATATATATATATATATATATATATATATATATATATATATATATATATGGGTAATGTTGTGACCTTAAACACACACGTGTACACACACACCAACCTCCTTGCCTAATGGAACGGTTGCCGACGTGCAGTTCTGTGATGCTTTCCAGCCCTGGGCGGGAATCGAACTCAGGACTTTTGTTTCGTTA
>NC_134791.1:820927-828427 GCF_046742065.1 Oratosquilla oratoria | reverse complement strand
CAGGTCTTTAAGATTTTAAAGGGAATTGACAACATCAAAAGTGACCAAATTTTCACATTGAATGAGAATCAGACAAGAAACAATGGTCTCAAACTCTCCGGAAATAGATTCAATTTGGAAGTAGGTAGAAACAACTTTGCCAACCGTGTAGTTAATGAATGGAATAAACTTCCTGCACAGGTAGTGCAATGTAGTTCAGTTCGAAGCTTTAAGAATCATTTAGATAAATACCTAAGTAAGATGCTGTAATGATTATAATTTATGTTATATTATTTGTTTGTTTGCTACTATTTGTTATAATTTGTCTGTCTGATTTTCATTTATTATTAGTTATATGTCAATTTATAATCATTTACTATTTACCTTTTTGTTTGTTATTCAACTATACCTATGCATTTATCTATGTATTTTATTTGTTATTTTTACATTATTATAGTTTTAATTTATTATTAATATGATTTTTTTTTTTTTTTTTTTTTTTTTTTTTTTTTTTTTTGGCATCCGACCTAGATATGGATCAAAAGGTCTCCTGTCGGCATGCTCCGCCTTTGTAATCCTTTGTAATCCTTTGTCGCCAGATCTATTTAATCTATACAGAGAGATAATCATGAGAGATATTTACCATCTAAAAGTAGTAACAATAGGAGGAAGAAATTTCAATAATATTAGATACGCTGACGATACTGTGTTACTCGCAGAATCGGAAGCTCAGCTACAGGAATTAGTTACAGCACTAGTAGAGGCAAGTAGAAACAGAGGTCTAAAAGTGAATAAAAAGAAAACAGAAGTGATGGTAATGACGAAAAAAACAAGAATGTCCAAGGGTAAGAATTCAAGTAGAAGGAAGAATATTGACACAGGTGGACCATTTCGATTACCCAGGAATCCTGTTAACTTGGAACGGGGAAAGCGACGAAGAGATAAAGAGAAGGATAACCATAACGAAAAATAATATCAACAAAATTAAACACTTAGTAACTAACAAGAAAATATTCATAAGAACAAGAAAAATATTTGTAAAATGTTACACTTGGTCAGTATTATTATATGGATGTGAAGGTTGGACAATTAGTAAACAAATGCAGGACAGGATGAAAGCAGTAGAAATGTGGATTTGGAGAAGGATGCTGAAAATTTCATGGAGAGAATTTCAAACAAACGAAGAAATCCTGCAGCAAATAGGAAAACAGAGGGAAATAATAGCAACTACCAGGAAAAGACAGTTACACTTTGTAGGACACGTCATGAGAAAACAACAATAAGAACATAGGTGCCTAAAGGGAAAAATAAGACCACGCAGAAGATATGTCGACGGGTTAAGGACATCTGTAGGAGAGGAAGAAATAAGAAATGCCATCTTGTTAAGAAGAGTCATGTGCAGACAGGAATCGAACTCCATGGCAACCAACGTCCAAGGCGATACGGCACCCCGGTACGGTATCTTGCTTGGCCGTTGATTTGCTGTGTATAAGAATGAATTATTTCATAGTTGATGAAAATGTACTAAGATGTTAATATTCATTGAGAAAGAGAAGTGCAGAAACAGTGAGTCACCAATAAACTATAACAAAACAAGCACTTGCAACAAAATAGGTATTTACGAAGCTAAACAACCACAATTTTACAAGAATAAATGTAATGTACTATTAAGAAAGTGACTAAGTCGTTTAAAAATACAAACAAGAATAGTTCCAATTTTTGCTCTGCAAAGCTTGAGGGAAACATGATACAACCAACAGTATATATATATTTTTATTAAAGTAAATAAATAAATGAATAAATTAATGAATAAATAGATTAATTAATTAATTAATTAATTAATAAAGTAAACAAATAAACAAAAAAATAAATAGATAAACAAATAAACAAGTAAACAAATAAATAAACAAGCATATATATATATATATATATATATATATATATATATATATATATATATATATAACGTTAAAACCACTGTTGGAGTAAAAAAGACTGGAGACGGGGAATCTATATATTTCGATTGCAAACCGCAATCCTCATATGCATATATATATATATATATATATATATATATATATATATATATATGTATGTATGTATATATATATATATATAATTATATATATGCATATATGTATATATGCATGCATTGTTAAAATCGACAGCGTTAGTGAGGTTGTTGATCTTCTTGTGAGTATTCTCCAGTTTTCTAACCAATATTCTTCCATTTAGAGGGTGGGCATATACCAAGTTGCCAAAATGATTCATTTATTTCAACGTTTCGTCTAACAAAGAGACATCTTCAGGAAATTCTGTAACATAGATAATAATGACGTACAGAAATATAGAAAACAACATGTAAATCTAACCAATTATACAAATATAGAAGCAAATATCAATAAATGCGCAAATTCACATAAAATAAACACTATACATGGGCTGATGGGGACCGTTACTTACAATAGTTAAAGGTCTGATGAAATGACGAAGAAAACCCTTCGCTTGGTGACATATATATGCACCTAGCCGGCTTGGGTGGTGGTGGAGGGCGGGAGAGGGGGCGGGGGTGGTATCTCATTAATACGAGAAGACGAGGGTTGGGGGAGGGGTTGGGGGGTTAGGGGGTTGCGGGGTCGGTTGGGGGGAGGATGGAAGGAGTGGGTAGGAGGAGGTGGAGGGGGGGGTTTCGGAGAGAGGTCATGCTAGGTAGTAGCTTGGTGCTGCTATACAAAGCGATGACAGAAGTCATGTTGCATTGGATATTAATGATAGGACTACATTCTCTGATAAACATAGCTTCTAGAAGCTTAAGTTTACGTACATCCCTATTACTTGCTATAATCCTAGTGTTTGAAACTAGGTATTCTCGGGTGGCTGTTAGGTTATGGTATTTCTTTAAGTGATGTTTTATAGCCCCATTCTGTAAATGCATAGTAATTCTCCTACTGAGACTACATCTAGTAAAACCAATATATGCTGTATGACGGGCTACACAGTTCCCGGTGCTACAGGTGAATTCATAAACACAATTAGTTTTAGACAAAGTCTCAGTATTACTATTTAAGTTATTAGTAATAACCAATGAACTAGCTTTAGGGTTGGAGTAGTATACAACCACCCGGATTTCCTTATCTTTAGATACCGGATGACAGTTCTTAGTGATGATGTCTTTAATTATTTTTTTCATCTTTCTTGTAGCCCTTGTTGAAGATGTTATGGTAGTATATATCAATGAATTGGGGCTTAGGGGATGTTTGTGGGGAAAGGTGGTCACACAACATTTTATTACAAATTACATCAAAATCCCTATTAGGGAAACCATTATTTACCAGAATCTGGCGGATGTGCTGCAATTCTGTATGCAGAGCCTGCCAGGAAGAACACACTTTGATAGCCCTCCGGACATACGCTCTAATCACACTGGTTTTATAGCTAGTCGGGCACTCACTTTTGTAGTTCAAACACTTCTCAGAGTTCGTAGGATTATAGCAAGTAATAGGGATGTACGTAAACTTAAGCTTCTAGAAGCTATGTTTATCAGAGAATGTAGTCCTATCATTAATATCCAATGCAACATGACTTCTGTCATCGCTTTGTATAGCAGCACCAAGCTACTACCTAGCATGACCTCTCTCCGAAACCCCCCCCTCCACCTCCTCCTACCCACTCCTTCCATCCTCCCCCCAACCGACCCCGCAACCCCCTAACCCCCCAACCCCTCCCCCAACCCTCGTCTTCTCGTATTAATGAGATACCACCCCCGCCCCCTCTCCCGCCCTCCACCACCACCCAAGCCGGCTAGGTGCATATATATGTCACCAAGCGAAGGGTTTTCTTCGTCATTTCATCAGACCTTTAACTATTGTAAGTAACGGTCCCCATCAGCCCATGTATAGTGTTTATTTTATGTGAATTTGCGCATTTATTGATATTTGCTTCTATATTTGTATAATTGGTTAGATTTACATGTTGTTTTCTATATTTCTGTACGTCATTATTATCTATGTTACAGAATTTCCTGAAGATGTCTCTTTGTTAGACGAAACGTTGAAATAAATGAATCATTTTGGCAACTTGGTATATGCCCACCCTCTAAATGGAAGAATATTGGTTAGAAAACTGGAGAATACTCACAAGAAGATCAACAACCTCACTAACGCTGTCGATTTTAACAATGCATGCATACAAGAGAATCTGCTCCCCAGATATTCATATGTATATATATATATATATATACATATATATATATATTTCTATATATAAACAAGTAGATAAATAAAAGAGTGAATATTTTATTAAATGAGTAAACAAATTAATAAAAAAAAAATAGAAAAATACAGGGATAAACACACAGATTAATAGATAAGTAGATAATCAAATTAATAGATAAATAGATATATAGCTATTCAAATCAATACATGAATAGATAGATATATAAATAGATATATAGCAGATGAAAAACAAATAAATAAATAGATGAATAAATCAATCATTCAATCAATAGATAAGAAATAAGTAAATAGAATATATATAAATATATTCATAAATATTTAAATGCATAAAGAAAAAACAACCAAATAAATAAATAAAGAAATAAATAAATAGATAAATAAATATACACATAAGCAAATAAGTAAATGGATAAAATTAACAACCAAGTAGATGAATAAATGTATGTTGAAAAGTACATTTCCACCCTGATAAGAAGGGTGGCCGATTCACAGTATATTCCCGCCTTAAGGGTGTTGACCCCAAAGTGATATGCAATCAGTACTTGAGTGCCTACTTTGAGGCGCCCCTACGGACCAGAGCCACCGCATCCCATGTGTGTCGCAGAAGGACTCAATGGACTGATAATTCATCACGCTGCATTCTTCTTTAATGATGATAATGATGATAATAATGATAATAATAATAATGATAACAATAATGATAATAATAATGATAATAATAATAATAATGATAATAATAATAACAATAATAATGATAATAATGATAATAATAATAACAATAATAATGATAATAATAATAATAATAATAATGATAATAATAATGATAATGATAATAATAGTAATAATAACAATAAAGAAAATAATAATAAAAATAATAATAGTAATAATGATAATAATAATAAATGGTAATAATGACAATATGCACATAGACAAGCGGAAAAGGCGACCTTGCACCTGGCGTTCTTTTGGCCCGTGGGTGAGCGAGCGAGCGAGCGAGCGACCATCCGAGCTCTTCCCGTTGGTTAGAAGGGGGTCGAGGTCCTCCTTGGGCTCCCCTCCCGAGGTCGTGTGCTGGAGGACGACGAACTAAGGACGACTTGTTCAACAGAGGCTCCAGGACTTCGGGAGAAAGCCGCGCCAGAGACCAACTCCAACGAAGAAGAGGAACTGCAAGACCCGCCTGGAGAAGGAGGAAGAGGAGAACGACGCCACCAACGACAAGTGGGGTAAATACAAAAAACAAATTTCATAACATTTTAGTAAATTAAAGTCAGGTTTTAACAATTCATTTAGTGTTAAAAAAGAAAAATTTAGATTAATTAAGACACATTTATTAGAAATTAGAAGAGAAACTTAGAGATTGTATAGACACTGGGTTAATAAGACTGGATGAAAGCGTAACAACCACTTAAAGTTTAGCCCAGACCTCATTGTTTGTTATAGTAATGTTAAGGGCCAATGATTATACTTCTTTTTCCATCTTTTCTTTTTCATTTTTTTTTTTTTTTTTTTTCGTCGCTTTGCCCCGGGTCCATTGGACGACGACGCTGGACCCGGGAAGTCTCCCGAAGGATCCTTGGAAGCGGTGGCGTCGTCGTCGTCGTCGGCGGGTCTCCGGCTGCTGCAGTTCCTCCTCCAACTGCTCTGGCGCGGTTCCTTACTACACACCCGCCCTCATCCAGTCAACGTCTTATATTCTTCTTTTTCCATTTTTTTCAAGATCCATAGCAGCTCTCCCCGCTGTCAAACGCCCAACTACGAAAAATAAATAGCAAACACACACTTTCGGCCACCCCACTCGTCGTTCCAAATTTTGGGCTTTAAACAACAAATATATATATATATATATATATATATATATATATATATACAAGTATACATATATATATATATATATATATATATTGATTAAAATCAACTGCGCTAATAGATTTAACTATTTTCAGTTGTATCTTATATATATATATATATATAGGCTGGTCCCGGGGCCCTTAGGGCTGTGCCTAGAACCCCGGGGAGTGGGAGGTGGGCTATTACCATGGCCTGGGTTCCTCTCAGCTGAATAAAATCGTCGGGCGCCAGCCATAATGAATGAAAATGTGTGTGTGTGTGTGTGTGTGTGTGTGTGTGTGTGTGTGTGCGTGCGTTCGTACATTCATGTGTATCAAATATACGTCCACATTACCTTGACTGTGACCTGGACATTGTTTGCCAATCAAGAACACCAGCTTCCCTTAATTAAGGTCCCTCTCCTTCCCAAGTTTTACACTTCCTCCCTCCACCACCAGATGTCAGAACGGAGCTACACCTCACTCCGAGGCCCTTTTGAAGGCCACGGGCCCGAGCTGTACTCAGCGTTATGAGTAAAGGGCAGAGTAGGATAAGTTCTGTGTCTTCTGTGTGTTGTTCGTTTCGTGGGTTTGGGTTTGCGTTGGTCCTGCTCGAGTGCTGGGCGGGGACATGAACGTAGATGTGCCACTCACGCTCTGGCCTGTCTTTCAGGATTCTCTCTCTCTCTCTCTCTCTCTCTCTCTCTCTCTCTCTCTCTCTCTCTCTCTCTCTCTCTTTCTTCTGGGACGATTTCTGGGAGAGTCTGGTTCAGTGTAAGATTTTCAGTTCTGTTGGGGAGTGTTTGTTCAATTATATATATATATATATATGAAGTAAGCGGAATAGGAAACACAGGAGTCTTGGTCTTGAGTTTATTACTGACTAGTTTCGCATAACTGTGTTTCCTACTCCGCTTACTTCAACCTGTCAGAATGTCTCAACATATATATATATATATACAGTATATATATATATATATATATATATATATATATATATATATATATAAAATTGAAGGTGAAAGAAGATGACGAGGAGAAATGGGAAAATTTTACGCCTTAACGTTTCGACCCGCAGGGTCTTGATCACAAAGCTAACAACACAAACGTAACCGGATATTTTATACACGGACGGGTCATCTTATGGGACGCTTCGGAGAGCTTGTTATTTTATCTGCATATTCTTTTATTATTAATAAGCTTGTGGCTTTTGCTAAACATATAAATCCTTCTCTATGGTTAATGTTGTTATTAGTGTTGATATATGCTGCCTCAATTGTCTTCCTTAGTTTCTTGGATGATCCTTTATTTAATACGGTTGTGTTGTTCCAGTCTGGAAGGTGACCATGTTTATCCACATGTATTACTATGGAGTTAGATGTCCTATGGGCTTTTACGTCATTTTTATGTTCATTTATCCTTTTATTAAGTCCGCGACCAGATTCACCAAAATATGA
>NC_134791.1:768427-815927 GCF_046742065.1 Oratosquilla oratoria | reverse complement strand
TCTTTATTTCCCCCATAGTTATTACAAAATAAGCATATTACTAGGTAACCACAGGAGTAATGGGAGAGCAAATCTTGTTCAAAAATAGGATCATTATCCTCAAGGATTCCTGTGCCATCGTAAACAAATGCCATAAAAATTCAACCCTGCAAGGAATGTGAATCGAGATAGCCGATAACTCCTTTGCTACTACTCTACCAAGGAGTGCCAGAGATGAATAGAATGCCCTGGCAGTAGCCAGAATAAAATTAAAAGTGCCACGTGAAGGCTCTGTTGAAAAAAGAAAATCACCTGTTATTAATGAAGTAGACTCATAAATGTTTGTTGTTTTGAAATTTGTTAATCAAGAATCTTTCCCATAATGAGCACAATTTGGAGTTCCACAATGGGTCTATAAACCCACAGTGGATGCTAACGTGTCTACGTATGGCTGCACCTGGTGTGCATAATTCCAATACAACAGCCACACCCAGTTAGATCAGTATTGGGGCTGAATAAAATTGTCTGGTAGTAGTTGGAATGAGAGATAGTACAATTTCATAATGATTAAATAAAATAGATTAACAATTTATTGGGCAGCAGTGCTTTCCCAGCCAAATAAGTCCTCTAATATTAACCAGGAGAAGTGATCTGATAGTGGCATGTTCCTTGGGCCCTTGTTAAGCTTCATCAGGCCCTGCCTATCTAGGAAATGTTGTATTATTATGATAATATCAGTAGCACCCTTTCCTCCCTCTTATCATAGCTCTTCATGGATGATGGGTCATCCCTGTATCCTGCCCACTGTACTACGTCAGAAGCAATGTAGCAAGACAGAGTACATCCACAGCGAGGCCATTTCACTTAATTGGTGTCCCCTCATGCAGTAAAAGAGAATGACTGGGAAAAATCTCTTCAGACTGCTTCAAAATATCATTCACACAAAAGCACCCCTACCCCACATCCCCTGCCCCTCCCTTCCTTGCATGACAGTATCATCTATACATAGCTACTCTCCACTCATCCCAATCTCCTGCCTTCTTCATTCCATGCTCAACAGGCATTCACCATTTTCTCAGCACCTTCACTTCATCCATCCATCTCATCCTTAGTTGTCCCCACAAATTCCCTCCCTCTACCTCTGCCTTCTACACCTCTTTTACTAATTTTTCTATCCTCATTCTTTCTGTGTCCAAACCATCCCAATACTCTTCCATCAGTCCTATCTGTCATCTCCTTTTTCCACTCTTGCTCTCCTCGTTTCTCACTCTATCCAACTTAGTAACCCGTACCATACTTCTCAGATATTTCATCTCAAACACGTTCAAATTTTCCCTCTCTGCCTCTCTTAAATTCCAAGTCTGTCCCATACAGTGTTGGCAGCACAATTACCCCTTCATACAATCTCCTGTTAGCATCCATTCCCAGATGCATATTTCTCATGACACTTTTTATTCCCCCTACGACATTTACTTGTTTCAATCTACAATTACCTCCACCTCCACTCCTCAGCAAACAACAACTGGCTTACCTCCCACTTTTCTTCTTTTTCTTTAACCATCTCCAGTCCCCCACTCGTTACCCTTGCCTTTACCTCCTACACCACCCCCATCCATGTATACATTGCACAGCCACGGTGACATGACACATCCCTGATGCAGTCCTACGTATACCCCAAGCCACTTGCTCTCTCCTTTTCCAATTCTAACACAGGCTCTACTACACTCATAAATTCTCTTTACTTCCTTTAACCATTTTTCCCCAATCCCATATATCTATTTGTCATATGTATGTGTGTGTGTGTATATATATATATATATATATATATATATATATATATATATATATATATATATATATATATATATATTATATGTATATATATATATACATGTACATACATATGTGTGTGTGACTGGTTGATAGATCAACAAAATACAGGATCAATCAGGGGGTATTTAGTCTGGTATCACAAATAGGCCATAGGCATTGCATATTACCTTTATGTGTATGTATACATATATTTGCAGATATATGTATACATACATACATACAAATGTAACATGCTATGCCTATATCCTATTTTTTGTGATACCAGACTAAATACCCCTTGACTGATCTTGTATCTTGTCGACCTATCAACCTAAGTGTCATCTAATCTTTAAGTTCTTAATCTTATCAGCTGTCTAGGCCACGTACTTACGCAACACTTTTCTCACCAAAGCAGTGTTTTCTTCTTCTTTGCTCATAGCAGATCCTATTTCATAACCACACAATATTATTTACATAACTGCTCTTTCACACATCATCTCTTTCACTTGCTGTGACATATATTTAGTATTTCATATTTTTCTGGGGTCCCACACATGAACTCTCCAAATTAAATGTTTGCATTTAACTTCAGCATTCTACTGGTCTGCCCAGACTAAGTTCCCTCAGAGCCCTTACATGCCTAAGTGCCCCCCTGGGGCAAAGTTCTCAGTGATGCGCCCCCTCCCCCTCCCCCTCCCCTCCCCTCCCCCATCACCACTTCCCATCTCCACCATTCCCTTACTGTCTATTATAGCTGTTGGCTTGTGAGATAATTAAACAGATTTTAAAAATTGTATTTAATGTCCCTATTGCAGAAAGATAAAGGAAAAAATTTTCATATGCTGTTGATTTTAACGCAAAATTCGTATATTACTGTAATATTTTCAAGGCTCCTTTAAACTTTTTTTTTCTTCTTATTATTATAATTATTTTGTCAACCTTGTGGACGGCATGTCCAGACTAGAATTGCCATCCCCCTAAATGTGCCGACCTAGGGCATATGCACCCCCTCCCCATGTTGCAATAAGAATGTGTTGATGTGTCTGTTGTGTGCAAAGACCACGGTTGGGTAACTGGCTACCTCCCACCCTCCGCCTCCACCAGCTGATTAGAGTTTGCCTACAAAGAAAGATGGCTACATGTGGAAGAGGAATATTTTTAGCCCTCTCAGTTCTGTCACACTTGTTCCTTTAACACATGTTAGGTCAGGATTATTTTGTATGTTATTGACATTTGAGTAAATGTTATGTTATCAGTATTTCTGATAGATATAAATAATTAAAAATCTGTTATATCAAGATTTGATTAAGTGATTTAAGCTTTCTAAGGATTATAAGTTATAGCATTAGTCAGAAATAGATATGATAATGTGAAATTTAAAAGATAGTTTCAGATCCTTGAAACATAGAGTTGATAAGTATAGATAGGTCACATATCTATCTATATACCAAGTTTGTTTGTTTTTTTCTTCTTCTTCTTCCATAAAAGGGAGGTAGCCTAGTCAAAATGCCCGTACCCACTCTCGCCCATTCCACTCCCATTCATCACCCTTTCCTCCCTCTCATCTTAGCCCCTAATGGATGACAGGTTATCCCTGTATCTCCTACCCACTGCCCTGGGTCAGAAGCAACACAGCAAGGCACAGTACATCCATAGGAAGGCTGCTTCACTTAATAGGCATCCCCCCTCTCTGTCCCCTCCTGCAGAAAATGGAGAAGACGGAGAAATCCCTATAGGCTGCATCAGAATGTCACAAAAGATCACATGTGATATGTGAATACTATACCTATGTTAGTACAAGAAGTTTTACCTGAAGGTATATATGTAGAATAACATGATGAAGTGTCATACAGAACTTAATAATTTTTCTAAAACTTTCCATATCACTCTGTATCATTAGCCCCTCATGAAATGTTGATCTTATAGTTTTGTGCAGTCAAAGACTTTGAAGACAGCCTTACAGACCAGTCACACTGCTTTATTTTATTATTTGAAAATAATATCCAGTCAAAGGACCACAATGGAAGTAAGCGTACATGCTTTTTTGTGTTATCCTCGGCAATTTGCAATTATCATTTCGAACTATGTGTTCTTGTCATGATCTGCACTTCATGTATATTGATTCTTTGCCAAATAAATTTATTATTATAAAGAAGAATACTGATCACTTTTAGCAACAACTATCCCAACTTTCTGCTACTCTCCCTAAAATTCTTCTTTACAAATTCTGACTGCCTTTTGAGTGCAATGTTGTCCTCAATGATAGGTCTCGTTATTAACACGGAATTGTAATAGTATTGAAAGTATTTCATTTTTAACTTTAGTTAAGAGATTATTGTTTGTATAGAAATAGACTTTGGACATGTGAGGAACATATATATTTTAGCAACAGGTTTTGGGATTACAGAAGAAAATTTTATTTTAATGATCCTCTTGCAATAGAGAACCAGGACAGTGGATGGGTAGATTAATTAATCAGTGTTCTAATATATTTTGTTCTTATTTTTCAGTTCTCCCAAGTCAAATAGAACGTCTGTACAGTCGTTTCACAAGTCTCGACAAGGGTGACAATGGTTCCCTCTCTCGTGAAGATTTTTTGCGTATTCCAGAGCTTGCAATCAACCCACTTGGAGATCGGATAGTCCATGCATTCTTTAAGGTGCTTAAACTAGTGATGAATGGACATGTTCTTTGGAAAGAAATCATTAAAGTTGTGCTGTATGAATTATTTCATGTGAAACTTAATTTCAGTATATTTACTTTGATGTAATACTTGCTTCTGAATAAACAAAAGTATTTGTCACTAATGAATTTGTCAGTATCATTTATTTTTTTATTTGCTTATTTATAATTCTCATTTTTCTATGTATTTCAGGAGAGCCAAGATGATCGGGTCAACTTCAGTCAGTTTGTCAGTGTCTTGGCACATTTCCGTCCCATCAAGAAGAGCCATGACAACAAGTTGAACTGCCGTGAGGAAAAATTGCGATGTGAGAATACTATGTTTGTCTTAGTAGATGCATTGTATTAAGATTATGTTTGCAGCCACACAGGCTTACTATATTTCCATGCATAAATGTAGACAAACACTGGACTATGTAATAAAGTCATCAGGTGTAGTGCAGTTCACATTTTTGAGTAAATGTAGGATGATAGGCACATGAAAAGATGGTGTAAGGGTGCATTTGCACTTACAAGGCAGGTCTGGTGTTGAACTACAAAAAATCTCGCTGCACAGAGAGGTTCTCCTGAGCTGAATAAAGTCACTTGGAAACAGCCAGATCAGTTGTGCAAGTTACCTGCATCAAGAATGCAAACACACATTTACTGATATGAGCCCATGCTTTTTTCATGCCATTCCAGATGTATGAACAACTTGTTATTTATGTACCATTGTCATACAATTTTATTATATATACCAAGGGCCTTTTCCCCTTATAAGGGAGGTAACCAGCCAATGCTTATACCCACTCCATTGAATATATCACCATTGTTAATTAACTTTTTTTTTTTCTCACAGTTGCTTTCAAGATGTATGACCTGGATGATGATGATCACATTTCCCGGGAAGAGCTTCTTGCAGTATTACATATGATGGTTGGAGAAAACATAAGGTGGGTGGGACATTTTTATAATAAGCCTGATTAAGTCTCACTCTGGAATCTAGAATGTGGGACGGACACCAGGAACGCAAGTCATTTTGTAATCTTTCCTTATTTTCCAACATAAACAATATATAAATCTCCTCACATAAAATCAGCATCTCCACCTTGAAAAACTCATAGAATTGTATCAGCTTGTTTATTTAATATCCCCACACCATATCTTTCATGGCTGCAACTTATCTATCTATATACCAAAGGTTTTCCCTACTTGTAAAGGAGACGGATAAGTCAGAAGGCATGTACCCACTCCCCTCCACCACCCTTCCTTCTCTCTCATCTTGGCTCCTCATGGATGATGGGTCATCCCTGTATCCCACCCACTGCTCTAGGCCAGAAGCAATGCAGCAGGACACAGCACATCCACAGGCCACTTCGCTTAATTGGCGATACCCCCACCATATATATATATATATCTCTCTCTCTCTCTCTCTCTCTCTCTCTCTCTCTCTCTCTCTCTCTCTCTCTCTCTCTCTCTCTCTCTCTCTCTCTCTCTCTCTCTCTCTCTCTCTCTCTCTCTCTCTCTTTCTCTCTTTCTCTCTGCCAAGAGAAGATGAGGATGAGGACAAATACCTTTGGGCTGCATCAAAATATCATTCACATATAACCACTCACTACCCTCACCCTCCCACCCCCACCCCCTCCCATCTTTGCATTACATTACCATGTTTACACAGCCATTCTCCTCTCACCCCTATCTCCTGTCTTCTCCCATCCTTGCTCAACAGACATTCCCCTCTTGCTCAGTGCCCCTTTCTCCCCATCCATTGTCCCCTGTGGTAAGGGAATGAAAGAATATTGCCATTGAGTTTTCCCACTTGGTTTGTAAAAGGCAACTGAAACAGGACAGAAGGATGGGACTAGGTACCTTGCTGTCTGTTACTATTTTTCTGCAACATATATGTCATGATAAAGTCTCGGTATTCTTGTACAGTATGGATCTAATGAATGGGTAAACTAAAATTTAAACCCTGTACTTTGGACACATTATAAAAAAAAATCCAGATTATGTGAATGGGAGGGCATGTGTTAGGAGAAAGTTGAAGGTTAAATCTGGGTAAAAGTAAAGTGATAATACATACAAAGAGAGTGGATGGCAGCGTGTTGGAAGTAAGTCTTAAAGGAGTGAGGGAGAAGAAAGTGGATTGCTTAAGGTACTTGGGTTCACATGTGACAGGAAAGGGAGGAGTGGAGGTGAAGTAAATTATAGACAAAGAGAAGCAGTTAAATGCCATGGGAGATTAAGAATTGTCATGAGAAATAGGCAAAGAGGAGACTATATGAAGGGGTAATTGTGCTGACATCACTGCATGGGGCTGAGACATGGAATTTAAGAGAGGCAGATAGGGCTGATGAAAGAGTACTCGATGGATTGGACACATGGAAAGAATGAGTGAAGAAAGACTATTTAAAGGGGTGAGGAAGGCAGAGGTGGGGGGAGTAATTAGGAAGGGGCAACTGAGGAATAGATGGATTGATGGGATGAAAGAGGTGTTGAGCAAGGAAGGGAGAAGGCAGGAGATAGGGGTAAGTGAAGAATGGCCATGTATAGGTAATACTGTGATGCAAGGAAGGGAGGGTAGAGACTGATTATGTATGAATGATATTTTGACACAGCCCAAAGGGATTTCTCCCTGTCTTCTCTTTTTTCTGCATGAGGGGACAGAGGGGGACTTGTTGCTGATTAAGTGAAGTGGCCTTGCTGTGGATGTGCTGTGTCTTACTGCATTGCTTCTGACCCAGGGCAGTGAGCAGGATACAGGGATGACCTGTCATCCATTAGGAGCTAAGATGAGAGGGGGAAGGGTGGTGGATGGGAGTGGGTACTTCCCTTTTGATTTGGCTACCTCCATTGTAAGGGGGAAAAAGCCCTTGGTATGTGGATAGATAGACATAAATGCAATTGGTTTCTTGTCATTCAAGTAAACAATTCTCAAAGAATATTCGCTGTGATGTAGCCTTTATAGGTAAAAAATTGGAGAATCCCATGCATACATTTTCTTTGGAATAGGTGCGTAATATCCCAGTGGTTTTCTTACTGATTTGAATTAATCTAACATTCATTTATAAAAAGTAATCTGTATTCACTTTTGAGTAGAGATCAACCTCCGATCATGAAAGAATGTGTGACTGATCCATGGGAATGTCCTAAATAGTTCCTAAAATATTACATACATATACTAAAATATTAACTACGTAAAACTTGGGCAGTTGGGATCCCGCATAAGGGACCAAAAATGAGGTGGATGGATGGATGGGTGTGCAGGGGGCATTGGATGCAAGAGGGATGTCTTTTAAGCAAGGAAGAGCAAGTGAGAAATAAAAGTGAGTAAAAAGTATTGTAAACATGGCCTGAAGGGATGTTATCTGCTTCATAAATGTTTACAAATGATTGAGGGGTTGGGGGTTACCTTATAATGAAGCAGAGAATGTCAACCAGTTCAGGCTATTGGGCCCTGCTACATTGACATACACCTGAATAGTTTAGTGGGAACCCTTCATCTATGAAATGCTAAGAAAGGAGGTATTATGAATGGATTTAATGAAGCGGCCTTGCTGTGGATGTGCTGTGTCTTGCAACACTGCTTCTGACCCAGGGCAGTGGACAAGATGCAAGGATGACCCATCATCCAGGAGGTGCCAAGATAAGAGGGAAGGAAGAGGGTGGAGGGGAGTGGAGTGTGATAGGGATGGAATGGGTGGGAGTGGTTTTTATGCCTTTGTTTTTTGGCTACCTCCCTTATAAGGGGGAAAAAGCCTTTGGTATATGTATGTATGAATGGGTTTTTGGATGGGTTTAGGGTTAGTGTATACTTAGACTTGGCCACCCCCAGCAAAACAGTCCTTTTGGTACACGTGTATTGTTCGATTTAGATGATGTTAGAAAGATCAGTTTTATATTGTTTTGTCGTCCTTTATTTCAGTGATGACCAGTTGAACAGCATAGCGGAAAGAACCATCATAGAAGCGGACCGTGATGGTGATCAGATGATTAGTTTTGAAGAATTCTGCTCCGCCTTGGAGCGCACTGATGTAGAACAGAAGATGTCAATTAAATTCTTGAAATAATTGGTGCATTAAAGTCTCGTACTTGATTTTCCATTAGCTTGTGGTGCTTTTTCCCTCCCTTTCACATGTATACAGCTATACAAATTACACACATGTATGTACATTGTGTACACACACACATGCACACACACACAAATTTAAGAGCAAACGAGACTCTACGAGACACAAAGACAGGACACCACGAGCATAGCTCCCCTTCCCGGAAGATACATCTAGGTAAATATACACACACACAAACACATATTGTAAACATACACATGCACACTTCCATGTTGAATGGCACTTCAAAGAGTTTAGGAGAAACACTGTATAGGTTAGTGAAGTCCTCTCCATATGAGCAACTAAGTTCTTCAGATAGCAAGACATTTGTTTGATAACATAATCATTGTCTTTGTAGACGAACCAGCAGTGCCCATGTCTGTCTGCAAAGTCAGTAGATTCCGTCACCAAACAAATTATTCACTCGTATCTGCAGTCACTGTATGTTTGTGTGGACAGGGCCAAATTTGTAAACATAGGGTTTCAATAGCGGAAATGTGGAGTGTAAAGATGCAATCACCTCACAGAAGACACGGAACAATCTTACACTGCCCCATACTCGCTCACTCCAAAACAACTCTGCATAATCTCTTCATTGAGTTACCTATGCATTAGCTGTTATGGCTGGTTGTCTTGGGACTACAAATCTCCCTCAAGAGAGAACTAGGAAGACAGATTGATTCGATGATTGGAGTGGCACCAATTTAAGTCAAGGAAAGAATAAGAGAATTGATGCAGTGGCTCATCAGCTTGACTGCAAGTTATTTACTACATTCAGACTGTTGCTCCAGGTCTCTTGTGAGAGGTCTTGCAGTCCCAGGGTATCCAGCAGTACACAAAAGAACAATAAGAACCATCAAGATTAAGAGACGAGGATAAACTGAATTATGGACTATTCATAGGAGAGATATATACAAGAGGAAACATCATATAGAGACTACTTTGACCACCTAGATATGAATGAAAGATATCAGGGAAACAGGTTGTATTTTGTGGGAGAGTATGTATGTTACAAAGGCTTTCTCCCCTTTAAAAGGAGGGTGGCTGAGCCAAAGCATTGAAAAAAAAAATAATAATAAAATCGACCACTGCTTCCATCTTGGCTCTCAGGGATGAAGGAACACCCTCCCCTTGCCACACTGCTTGGGGTCAGAAGCAGTGCAGCAAGACACAGCTCTTCCACAGCAAGGCCAAACAGCCAGAGCTGGTTTACCCCCTCAGCTTGACACTATGGCAACCTCCTCCTCTTCCTCCTCCTCCTCCTCCTCCTCCTCCTCCTCCTCCTTATCCACTCAGACAAGAAAATACAGATAATAAAGTGCATAAAATAATTGTGGTCAGTGAGACTGAAATGATTTGGTTTAACATCACAAGACTCCCACTCTCAGATAGGGCTAGGATGCTGCCACCCATCGTACAGAGAACTTATGAAGTAAGGAAATTAGTGGGATATCCTCTTACTACAAACTCCCAATGCCTTCTCCCACTCTCGCACCCAGGTGGCAACATTCTAAACCTCTTGGGCCAGTAAGCATTCCTCCTTACATGGAACAATTCATTAAAGAGTTGGAATACAAAGCAAGTTAGTAACACAAACGAGAACTACGAGTAGATCATAGATATGTGAACGTATGGTAGATGAAACATTACAAGAGGACAAAGCCATCATTGATAGTTCAATATGTTCCCTTGCACAAGTTAGGAATTGAAGAGTTGGAATACAAAGCAAGTTAGTAACACAAACGAGAACTACGAGTAGATCATAGATATGTGAAAGTATGGTAGATGAAACATTACGAGAGGACAAAGCCATCATTGGTAGTTCAATATGTTCCCTTGCCCAAGTTAGGAATTGGTCAAGTTCAAAATTTAAAAAGTCAAGAAAATTATAAATGAGATGTTCACAAGCTGTAATGAACATGAAAATAACTGTACACAAAGAGGAGGAGGAAAGAATTTGAGAAATAGTGCGGGGAACAAATTTGGGGATGCAAAAAGATTCAAACAAAGGGCAAATTATATTGAATGATAGCATTTGGGGTCATATGTGAAACACATAAACTATTAAATGATTTACAGAAGGCAATATCCCCAGTCAAGTGAAATGCACAAATGTAAACTAACTCTTATCTTCTCTTTGTCTCTGTATCACTATTTCTCTCTGTGTTTCTATTTATTTCTCTATTTTTCTCTCTGTTTCTGTATTTTTCTTTCTGTTTCTCTCTTGTTCCTTCTCATTCATTCTTGCTAGTTTTTTTTTTATTCTTTGCAAGCACAGGTAATAATTTTAGAATTATTTAGATTACTTTGTAATACAAATTTTGTGACATGTGTACAGTATATTATGCATATGTACTATATACCATGGTCCTATTCCCCCTTATAAGGAAAGTAGCCAGGTAAAGCACACACCCACTCGTTTCCACAACAAAATGTATACTGTACTATATAAAGATGATATCTTTGGAGCTTTCTCCAAATGCAGATTTGCTCCTGTAAGTAATTTTATTTGGCATTGCATCAATATACATGAAGTGCAGATAATGAAAAGAATACATAGTTTGAAATAACAATTACAAATGCCGAAGATAACACAAAAAAGCATGTAAGCTTATTCACATTGTGGTCCTGGGGAATAGTAAGGGGGACTTCTAGATTCCTAAATTGTTAAATAATATTTCCATTATTCCTGAATTGAAATTATTGCTAAGTAATAAAATTCTTATTCTTGTATGTTTATATAAGTACTGTATACACGTGTCTCAAGGTTCAATATATTACTATGTTAAACTTGTGTATATATACAGGGAAGGTGTACATGTCTTTACAAATAGAAAGATAAAAAGGCACAAAATGCAATTTTTGAGATGTTCATCATCAACACAATATTATTGAATTAATCATTTTAAAGTTACTTTACGTCCAGGATGGTGACTTAGCAGATAGTAGGTAATAGAATAAGAGATTATATAGAAATATATTACCCATTATATATGTATATACCTATAAGAGTTGACTTCATATACACTGATGTATGCACACACCAAAGTGGAAAAAATTCTTGTCTAATTTAGACGACTCTGACTAGAAACAAATGCCATGTGATAGATTGGGAATTATTTTATTTTTATCATTTTGATGTTTCTTGCAGCAGTTAGGAAGGAAAGCCAAAAGTGTGCAAAAATGATGTATGATTTTTTATATTTTCTTATCATCACAAATTGTAATTGATAAATAAAATATAGATAAATATGATGAATTTGTAAACCTCATGTACTGTGATCCAGTCAGATTTTTTTTTTTTTCTGTTTATTTTGTGTGTGTGTGTATAAATATATATATATATTAGCACAGCGTAATTTAATAGCACATTGGTAAAATGAAACTTGTTAACCCACTGTCGGAGAAAAGAAATCAGAAATACTAATTATCTGTATATTTCGACCACTGACTGTGGTCCTCTTCAGCAGAATGATACAAAGAAGAGTTAACAAATATAGATATGGACAGGGAGAGAACAATTAGGAGACGCGGGCAAGGGGACTCAAGTTACTTGGGGTTGGTATGTGGGAATCTGTCCTGCTGCTTTCATAATCAATTTGTTTGCTGCCATCCATGTGATCCAGTCTGGTGACCATTGACCTTTCGATAAATTAAAATTGGGTAGGTTTGGATTGGGAAAAGGCTGAAATTATTTATAAATCCCAGTGTAGTTTTCAAAGAAAAATGATTGAATCCTCTCTCATTAAACACCTACCCAATTTTAATTTATCGAAAGGTCAATGGTCACCAGACTGGATCACATGGATGGCAGCAAACAAATTGATTATGAAAGCGGCAGGACAGATTCCCACATACCAACCCCAAGTAACTTGAGTCCCCTTGCCCGCGTCTCCTAATTGTTCTCTCCCTGTCCATATTTATACTTGTTAACTCTATTCTTTGTATCATTCTGCTGAAGAGGACCACAGTCAGTGGTCGAAATATACAGATAATTAGTATTTCTGATTTCTTTTCTCCAACAGTGGGTTAACAAGTTTCATATATATAAATATATTTATATATATATATTTTTTTTTTTTTTTTTTTTTTTTTTTTTTCCACAAATGTACTCAAGATCCCAAACTACAAATAGTGGCTCAATGAGTTTGATTTATTGATGAAGTGGGTGTTAACTGGCCAAGCAGCAAAGAGCATTGCTACAGTACTAACGATGGAGGTCAAAATGATGGCAGTACTAACCCTGCCACCAGCAGGTTGGACCAAGGGCATGGTTCATTCAATCCCACACTACAAAGTCCTCTGTGAGGGGTACCATCCTAGCCTCCTGATAAGGGGAGTTTGCAATGTTAAACCAAATCATCTTGAAGTGTGTTTTGACTCGGCCACTCGCATTAAAAACTTTGTGTTGGGTATAGTCGCGGCATCAGATTTACACCTTAGGTATTTCATGGATCTTGTGGTATCCCCCGTAGGCTGAAGTCTTGCAGTATTATTTTGTGTACGAATCTCCATAAAGAATCATAATTATTAAATTTCACGATCCTGCCTATGGTGTGAAGGTATGGAGGTATTCAGTGTCAAATGGGTTTTGGATGGGTATAGGGTAAGTCTATGCTTTGACTTCCCCATTTCACAGGGGATGAGGCTGTGTCTTACTGCATTGCTTCTGACCCAACCAGTGGTCAGGAGGTCAGGGGTGGCCCTTTATCCAGGAGGAGCTAAGGTTAAAGTGACATTAAATGGGTGAAGGGTGAGTGCATGCCTTAACTAACAACTTATGTAAGGGGAAAGAGGACTTTTGGTGTGTGTGTGTATATATATATATGCCACCCATTCCACTCCCATCCACCACCCCTTCCCCCCTTCCATCTTAGCTCCTCATGGATGACAGGTCATCCCTGTATCCCTCCCACTGCCCTGGGTCAGAAGCAATGCAGCAGGACATAGCACATCCCCAGCAAGGCTGCTTCACTTAATTGGCGACCCCATCTCTCCGTCCCCAT
The DNA here is from genome assembly GCF_046742065.1 of Oratosquilla oratoria. Classification (NCBI taxonomy): domain Eukaryota; kingdom Metazoa; phylum Arthropoda; class Malacostraca; order Stomatopoda; family Squillidae; genus Oratosquilla; species Oratosquilla oratoria. The sequence continues at coordinate 802,360 of NC_134791.1, read as the reverse complement.
CCCTTCGTGTAGAAAAATAGCAGATGGGGAGAAATCCCTTTGGGTTGCATCAAAATAGCAGGCACACATAACCACTTCCTAAACTCCCATGCCCTTCCTCGTATCACAGTATTATCTAAACACAGCCATTCACCACTCACTCCTATTCACAATCTTCTCCTTTCCCTACTCAATGCCCCTTTCACCCCATCCATCCATCTCGTCTCCCCAAGTTCACCCCCTTTACCTCTGCCTTCCACACCTCTTTTATTTATCTTTCTTTACTCATTCTTTCCATGCGTCCAAACCATCCCAATAATCTTTCATCAACCCTGTCTGTCATCTCCTTTTCCATTCCCCCCTCTCCTCCTCGCCTCCTCGTTTTTCATTCTATCCAACCTCGTAACCCCTATCATACATCTCAGAGTTGTCATCTCAAACACATTTAAACTTTTCCTCTCTGCCTCTCTTAGATTCCATGTCTCTGCCCCATACAGTGCTGTCAGCACAATCACTCCTTCATACAATCTCCTCTCAGCATCCATTCCCAAATACCTAATTCTCATTACCCTTTTCAACCCCCGAAGGCATTTACTGTTTCAATCTACAATTTACCTCCACCTCCACTCCTCCCTTCCCAGCCACATGTGACCCCAAGTACCTAAAGCTAGTCACTTCCTCCAGCCTCTCTCCTTTAAACCGTATTTACAAATTGCTGCCATCATATATATATATATATATATATATATATTATATATATATATACATTGTGTGTGTATGTGAATATGATTCACCATGGTCTTCGATCACGTGCTGGGCTCCTGATCGAGAGCTATTTCTCTCCCGGAAGAGGGCAGCTAAGTTAGTGCGAACGACTGATAAGCGATGGAGCAAGTGTGTTACTGAGTGGACGCCGCAAGATGGGAAGCGTGGAAGAGGGAGACCAGACAGAAGATGAGGAGACAAGACTGAGAAATTTGCAGGAGTGACGTAGCAGAACTTGGCGCGGTTGTGTGAATTATTGAATGCTATGAAGGAGGCCTTTGTTCAGTAGTGGACTAAGGATGGCTAATTTTATTTGGTTTGATTTGATATATATATTATATATATATATATATATATATATATATATATATATAATATGTGTGTGAATGGATGCATGTATATGTAAAATAACCTATACAGCATCCCGATCGATGGTGACTGATCCATATTTAATTTTTCCAGGCGAATTCCCCCAAACATTACTTTACGAGGGTCAAATACAGCACAGTTGTTTTCGCGTGTAAACAATGCCACTAATCCCCCCCCCTGCTCTTCCTCCTCCTCCTTCTCCTCCCTCTTCTTCCCACGTGTTGGCGGTAGATTGCCTCCCACGTGGTCTCCCCCAGACATCCATCGTGTCCTGTATATTAGCCACGTGACGCTGTGTGCGCGTGTGTGTGATTCTTGGATCACGTGTTGGACTCGTGATCGACAGCTATTACCCTCCCGGAAGGGAGCTTAGAGCTCATGTATGACCGATCTATGGGTACTGATGTGACCTTTACATGTATGCACACACCCAACTCCCCGCCCACGAGAGTTGGAGTAACGACTCGCAGCGCAGCGATATTGAAATTATTTCACCCCTGAGCGGGATTCGAACTCGGACCGCTGCAGTAGCGGTTGCGAACGCTACCACTACGCCGTATGTGTGTGTGTATGTGTGTGCGTGTGTATACGTGTGTGTGCGTATGTATACGTGTGTGCAGGGGCAGACTTTACAATAGGCATGGTAGGGCCCTCGGGTCAGTGGGGGTGCCCACTGAAACTAATTTGTCAATCAAGATACCGAAACTTGCCACATTCTTGTAAATTTGGGGAACCCAAATGATGAATTTTGGGACCACAAATAGGTCCATCCGGCCCTGTGTGTGTGGGGGGGGGGGAGTGTTAAAGAATGGAGGAGATTGCAAGAGACCATATGGCCTACACTTGGGAGTTCCATGTCGCTTACCACCTGTCATCTCTATTCATAAAATTGTTTAATCTTCTCTTAATGCAACCGATAGTTTCAGCGCTCAGTAATTGGTTACTAAGTCTATTCCATTCTTTAATTACTCTTTAGGTAAACCAGTTCTTGCCTAGTTCCTTCTTAAATCTAAATCTATCCAATTTACCTCCATTAATGTGAGTCCTGCCCTGTTGTCTTAATATGATGACCTTGTCTGCATCACCCTTGTTAAAGCCCGTGACCCATTTGAAGACCTCTATTAACTGTATTGCTGCCTGTAGTTTCCCAATTTGGAAGCCCGCAGCCTCACAGCGGCCGGCAACGGTCCTTCCCGTAGATCTCTGCATAGAGAAACGTTAGATTCTTGTGTGACAAAAAATATAAATTAAATTTTGTGAAGCGAATTAGGGGTCGTTCCGGAGACCGCATGCCAGCCCCTCGGGGCTGCACCCTTTCCGTTGCGGGGAGATGGTTTTCCTCGACGTCCCACCACTTGTGGAGATCGATGGGGGGGGGGGGGGCACGGAGATGATTATTGAAATGGCCTGGCTGCAGACAGGATAAAGGACTACCCGGTATGGAAGACACAGAATAAGCTGTAGCCTCCCCCCTTTCCCCCCTACCTTCCCCTTTTCCTCATACCTCACCCTTTCTCCCTACCTCTCCCTCGTCCCCTGCACCTCTCCCCCTCCTCCCTACCTCACCCTTTCCTCTCTCCCCCCTTTCACCCTGCTTCTACCTCTCCCCCTCCCACCCAAACCTCTCTCCCCTCCCCCCTACCCCCTCCCCGCCACATCTCTTCGCCTGAGAGGGGGGGGCAGGTGTTTGTCATTCTAGGGCAATATAAAACTAAGCCCCCAGGTACACACACGCACACACACACACACACACACACACACGTGGTGGTCAAAACTACGAACAGTGAGTATGTACACGTACAGTACAGTAGTTCTGTGCTCACAGTAAAATTCCTGTATGTGTACAATGTACTACCCAGCGTACAGGAGGTTACATAAGTTGTTGTGCATTTAGTGCCCATGCACATCAACATCGTTGTCTAGAACTGGCCAGAATAAAATTGGTAAAGAACTTCACCCAAACGAAAGTGTTCAATCAATGATATCACGACATGCATACATACATACATATATACATACATACGTAAGTGGAGTAGGAAACACAGGAGTCTTAGTCTGAGTTTATTCCTGGCTAGTTTCGCAGGTAGGCTTTTTTGACAAAGCATACCTGCGAAACTAGTCCGGATTAAACTCAAGACTAAGACTCCTGTGTTTCTTACTCCACTTACGTCAACCTGTCAGAATGTCTCAACATACATACATACATACATACTCGTGCATAGAGGCATGCATACACACATGTATAAATACATGCATGCATATATTCGTACATGGTTATTGATATACATATATACATGGATATATACCTGCATGAATATATATATACCTGCATGAATATATACATATATATACACATGCATATATGCATGCATACACACATATATACATACATACATTCTTACGGACATGTATATATCCATGCATGCATACATACGTACATAGATACACACATACATATGCATACGTACATAGATATTCACATACATATACATACATTCATACATGCATGAATACATGTACATGCACACATTGATGCATCTATGTATACATGTATTCATACATACATGCATAGACACATAATATATACACACATTGATGCATCTATGTATACATGTATTCATACATACATGCATAGACACATAATATATACACACATTGATGCATACATACATACATACTATTCATACGTGCATACATGCGCACTATGCGTACATACAATAAACAGTATGGCCTCACATATAATTCCCTACATTTACCATTGCAATAATACAAAATAAAATCGCAGGCGGCAGCCACAATCATATATCTAAATTTGACTTTGATAGAAAGTCAACTTAGTATGGAATAATGGTCACGTGTTCTTCCCAGTAGGCCTAATCAAGCACGTGGAAAATGTCGACTGCTGTTTATCTACAATTATTCCCCCCCACACGCCCCGACCACCAAAGATCAGTACAAGACAGTAGTACTTTTTTATTTATCTAGTCTCTACTTTAGTAGATAACAAATTATTTCATACATGTACATAGCAAATTCTTGAAAATGAGATTTCAGCGTCTAAAGTAAGTTTTATGATAATTGCGTGGCGTCAAATCAGATCAAAATATGTTGGATATGACTGTTGAGGAGTTTCAGTCGCCATTGTTTTTTATCACGGTGACCCGCGTTCGATTCCTGGTAGACATTAATGACGTCACGGGACTTCTCCAGAATACCGATCGGAACTTTACACTTCTTAGGATTCATTCTTTTCTTTGAGGCTGAGAGTTTTGCCTGGAGTAGACTAGTTTGATTTTTAGACCATGCAAGGAAAACTGAGATATTAGACATAAAATGGCATGGAAAGAATGGTCTAGATAACAACTAAAACTCGCCTGGTGGCAAATAGAATAAATTATTTATTTTTCAATTACTTTTCTCTTCCTCTTTTAACGATTAATGTAAAATGATCACTATTTAAGTTAAAGTAATTTAATTTTTCCTTGAACAACAATGATATATATATAGGAATAAATATTATCCTTGTTCGTACTAAAATCCGAACGGTAGATACAGGGATGCCGACATAAAATGAAGAATTCATTGTTGTTTACCAATTGCTGTTCTTATTCAAATTGCTGTATCATAAAACAATTTTATTTTTATCAAAAATATAATAGAAACTTAAAGTAACACAATTTTGGTCGATGTAAGTAATAAATCTTCACAATATATACCCACTGCCCGTATCGGCTGATTTAGAATGGATACTATTTGTTGTGGGCGGAAAGGCAGTAAGTATGAACGTAATTGAAATGTTGCAACCTGTTGAATTCCTTGTTATATCTTTGTCCCACACTACCTTACTGGTTTTATTTAAATATCATATTTTCAAAATAATATGTTTTATAATCCTCTGAAATAAAACGTAAATAGGTGTTTCAGTACCATAAAGAAAACTGAAAACTGTATTTGTCAAAACTGATGAGTTTTAAGTTTACTAGATGAACATATTTTTAACGTTAATTTATATTTAGACGTTACACTAGTATTTCACCAGGTGAACTTAATTAAGTTACACGTTAGCTTAGTCTTGAAATCTGATAGAATTTAACATGGTACAGTGAAAGGTTCAAAGCAAGTACTATTCGTTTTCAAATTTGACTAATGACAATTGCATGTATCAGCTGACGTTTGAATAGAAACTCGGCCAGAAATAGAGAAAGCAGTTGAATAAATATAATGTAAAATACGTTCACCCAAATATGGTCTAATAGACAACCAATAAGAAATGCAGTGTGCTAATAAATGTAAATTTAGGTTGTTTAAAAAAAATAGAAGGATTAGATTATCATTATGGGTACAATTCCAGAATCACGCAAACACTGATATTTAACGTGAAACTTACGTTGTCCAATATTTCTTAACAAATATAACCTAACCTAATATAAACATTCCACAGAAAAAAAAGATCTTTCAAATGCAATAAAGAAAAGTGAAAAAATGTTTGCATGATACTGGAATAGAATGAGATTATGGATAAATAAGAGTTGTCATTTGCATACATGTATAATAAATGAAAGATTTGAAAATGAACTGGCAGTGACAGTGACATAAATAATAATTTTTAATTGTGTGCAGAGACATAGGTGTAGCATCTAATAACTTGTAAACACAATTGTAGAGTGGCCATATTCAAATTTTCAAAAAGGAAACGGTTTAATCATTAGTGGCATATCAAACTTTAATTATGTATGTTTAGTGATGAGTTCAAAGTCTACAATATTTATAACATACGAAACATTTTTTGAAGAATTGTTTAGTCATTAATGTTTAAAATAATATAATGCAGACAGCTTGACTTTTTCAGTTATGCTGCTGCTCTGTTCTTAGGCAATGTATTGAATGTTGGTAATAACAACTGCATATTATTATCATAATCTTATGTTAACAAGTTGTGGACTTAAGCTCCCATTGTATTAAGAATGTATAAGATAATTTTTATATTTTATGTTAGTCAAATGCCAAAAAGAACAATGTTTAGCTAAAGGTGGCATCTGATGAAGGATAGCACTTTACAGAATTTATATATACATATACAGGTGAGGCAAAATGATCTAACACTTTTGTAGTCTAGTCTACTTGACCCTCCATTTCCCAGAGCTCGGATTTCCTAGACAAAATCCTGTATATGGCAATATTTGGTGTTGCCAGTCATATGCTCAGACAAGTCTGAATTGGAAAAAATGTCCTAGCCAGCGTCCCATTACTTCAAACCACCCATGCAGTATTTACCAGTCAGTGTTCATATCGTGTGATAGATGGCAAAATGCATAGCAGACATATACAAACATTGCCTTGTGTTAGGTGTGTGTGCTGTGCTCATACATATTTGGTGTAATTGTACATTTCTGTGCACCAGGATGGCACCACCAAACCTGAAAGAAGTGGTGAAACACACACAGAAACCTGTGCATCTCTCTGTGGCCCAGAAAATTGAATTGTTAAAGAAACTTAAGTCAGGGAAGACAGCGGCACAGGTGTGTGAGGAGTATGGGGTCAAGAAACAAACTGTTTCTGACATCAAAAAAGCGAAAGAAAAGCTGGAGAGCTACGCTGTAAAGTATTCTGTGTCTTAGACAGCAAAGAGTGGGTCAGGTAGAAAACACATGAAATTATCACAGAGTGTTGACCTAGATGCAGCCGTCTACAAGTGGTATCTACAACAGCGGGCTTGTGGTGCAAAGATCAGAGGTGTAGAGATTGCTACCAGTGCTGCAATCCTTGCTGTACACATGGGTGCTTCTGATTTCAAGGCTAGTGATGGATGGCTGTGGCGGTTTAGGAACCGTCACAGCATGAGTGATGTGCATGGCTCAGGTGAGGGTGCAGAGGGGCATGAAATATTGCCCAACAAAGAGACAGTGGTAGCAGTGATGGGTGAGCAGAGCAGGGAGGACAGTAATGTTGAGGAGGCACCCAACATTAAGATGTCTGTGATCAGGGACTGTGCAGATACACTACTTAAATTTGTAGCAGACAGCAGTAACCCTGACATCCAGGAGCATTATGACCATGTCCACTTTCTTCGTGCAAAAATTATTGTGATGCAACACCAGACTGGCTGCCAGTCTAAGATTGCTAGATTTTTTAATTCATGCACAGCTGAGTAGTGTGAGCCCGTCTGTCACCACTGATTCTCCTGAACCAGACCCCAGTAGTGCTACAGATTCACTGATGGATGTCATGTCTGACCTTGAATAGTTTTAGCTATTCGGGGGTCGACTATACAATCACAGCATACACCTACATATCCACACTACCTACCATAAATACACACTGCAGTATATAATTATAGTACAATATGTTGTTATTATCTTGTACCTTTATTATCTTAAACCATATTTTTGTATGATACTTATGTTGGTATAGTTGGCTAGTATTGAGTGTTTAACAGAGTGTGGTAAAAGTCCGAGGGTAAATAATGAACAATGGTGATTGCCAGACCGAGCATGGTAAAGGTCCAGGAATGGGCATTCACCCCAAATATTTTCAGTTCCCAGTCATTTGTGGTTCCCAGACAGGTGCTCCCCCTATTCCCCTATTAGTCCAGGAAATGGAGGGTCAACTGTATTAATAAAAGCCAATTAAAGATTTTTTTTTTTTTTTTTTTTTTTTTTTTTTTTTTTTTTTTTTTTTTTTTTAAATTAAATCAGTCGATTGGGTGCCGTTACTGTCACACCCTTGCCACATTTACCAGAGTTCTAGCAGTCCCAGGTCAGCCAGTCAATTTTTTTTTCAATGCTGATCCAGTAACTGAAGTTGGTAACCCATAACAAAATTGTGTTTCATATAGGTACAGGATCATGCCTACCAAGCTTGAGGTGCACACAGAATGTTCATAGTGGTGCAGTTGTGGATTCATTATTCTTGATAAATGTTGCCACAATGAAAGCGGGATGCTTGCCTGTCCTTTTAATGTTGACAGCTAAGAACAAAATTTTAGAAAATAGCATTCTTTCTTTTTTATTTATTTATTTATTTTCATTTTATTTTATTCTTTTTTGTATTTATTATTATTATTATTATATATATATATATATATATATATATATTTTTTTTTTTTTATACAAAATAGCATTATACGTACACTTAGAAAATGAAAAAAAAAATTCTTTACTCTGGGTCTTATTGAACCTACAAATGTGTCAGATAATTTTGCTGCACCCTGTACTGGTATATATAGATTTTTCTAGATAGTATCATACAAGAGCTCTTTTTCACCTTTACCCAGGAGGTAGCCAAAGTCAAAAGGCATAATTCCACTCCTACCCATATCATCACCCATTCCACTCCCATCCACCACCCCTCCCTCTCTCTTATCTTGGCTCTTTACAGATGATGGGTCATCCCTGCATTTCACCCATCATCCTGGGTTAGAGGCAATGCAGCAAGACACAACACATCCAGAGCAAGGCCACTTCATTTGATTGGCAAACCCCCTCTCCATCCCCTCATGCAGAAACATTGAAGTCAGGGAGAAATCCCTTCAGGCTGTATCAAAATATTCATACATAACCACTCCCTAACCCCCCCATCCCCCACCCACTCTCTTCTATTCATCACAGTACCGTCCATACACGGCCATTCTCCACTCACTCCTGTCTTCTGCCTTCTCCCTTCCTTCCTCAACAGACATTCCCCTCCTGCTCAGTGCCCCTTTCATCCCAACCATCCATCTCACCCATGGTCACCCCCTCATGTTCACTCCATCCACCTCTGCATTCCACACTTTTACTAATCTTTCTTCACTCATTCTTTCCATGTGTCCAAACCATCCCAATACTCCATCATCAACCCTATCTCCCAACTCCCTTTCCACCCCCACTCTCCTCCTCACCTCCTCATTTCTCACTCTATCCAACCTTGTAACCCCTATCATACTTCTCAGACATTTCATCTCAAACACATTTAAGCTCTCATGTTCCATGACTACTCCATACAGTGCTGTTGGCACAATCGCCCCTTCATACAATCTCCTCTTAGCATCCATTCCCAAATGTTTATTTCTCGTTACACTTTTCAACCCCCTAAGGCACTTGCTTCTCTCAATTTACAGTTTACCTCCACCTCCACTCCTCCCTTTCCTGCTACATGCGACCCCAGATACCTAAAGCTATCCATTTCCTCCAGACTTTCTTCTTTAAGAATTGCTTCTAAATAGTATCAAATCATTTACTCTGTTCCTGCAGATAGATATGTTTGTTTTCATGGTTGTTGGAACCATTAAGAAGCATAGTCAGATGTAGTTCTCAAAGACTTTGATTATAGTTTCCTTCTGCTAACCAGAACCTGTGCTTGCTATTGATGGTTTTATATTTATTTTATTTTTTTATTTTCACTGTTAGGTCTTTGATTCATGGGCCAAAGGACATGCGAGTATCAAAAGCAAGCCTACGGGTAGCATCACATTTGCAGAGAAATGGAGAATGAGTTTATTCCACGCGTAGCACCTCCAAGACCAGCCCCTACTCAGGTTTGCTCATTACTTCATATTGATATGTTTGAATAAGTAGCTAATTGTGCTGTACACATACTTTATTAGTCATTAATTTACTTTTATCTTACAGCAAAATGTGCCCAAACCAGTAGTACCAGAGGTTTCACTGATGTTCAACAGTGATGACAGCCTTATTCTACAACCTGCTCAATTTATGAGAAAGCAGGCTATGATCCTTGGTTCTTCGTTAAAACAGGAGGCAGCAAACCCAAGTTCACACCTAAAGAGGACAACTTTGAGTCCAAATTCAATAGTAAGGAAGGAATGTATTATCCCTAGTTCATCTATAAGAAAAGATACTGCAATCCAGTCATCATCTTTAAGAACAGAACCTGTGAACCCGAGTTTATCTAGAAAGGAGACTGTGATTCATAGCTCATTACCTTCAGAAATACCTCATAATAAACCTAGCTCGGTAGAGAATGGTTTTGGAGCTTCAAGAGTAATACCTTCAAGAGTTCAAACTAAAAGTCAACACTTGCCATTGGCTAGACACACAAGTAATGGCATAGAACAAACAAATCTAGATGTAGACCCAGTAAAGATAGATCTATACTCAAATAACACTGGAAGACAAAGCCCAAGAGATCATACTTTACCTGGCAATAGACACGTCACCTTTGACGAGGATGCGGTGAATAATTATCAGTGTAAAGATATATATTTAAGAACGTCTGTAGGCAGGTGTGATGAAGTTGAAATAGTAGATTATATAAATGATAATGCTCTGCCCTCAACAAAACCATCACCATTACTTGACACACCTTCAAGAAATGAAAGGGCATGGGAGTATCAGCCTCTTGCATTTCACAACAAATCATGCAACGGAAATGTGGCTAAGATGGGGATGTCTTACCAAAACACGAACAGTCAAGAATACCACACACTCAGAAATGGTCAGGTTCCTAGAGCAAAGGAATGGCTTCTGATTAATGCTGAAAGAGAATGGTCAAGAAATGTTGAAAGTGAACAATTAAGAAATGCTGAAGTTGCACAGTTGTCAAGACATGCTGAAACTGAACGGCTAAGAAACGTTGAAATTGATCGGTTAAGAAGTGCTGAAATTGAACGATTAAGAAATGCCGAAAGTAAACAAATAAGAAATGCCAAAAGTGAACAAGTAAGATATGCTGGGATTGAACGATTAAGAAATGCTGAAACTGAACAGTTAAGAAATGTTGAAATGGAGCGGTTAAGAAATCTTGAAACTGAGCAAAGAAGAAATTCCCCGACTAGTAACAGAAAACCCTCAGAACAGATTCCAACCAGCACCTTTGATCCCTACGTTTACCAGCTGATTGAGGATCAAAACCAACAAATTGGCAGACTTCAATCAGCAATCGAAATACTTCTCAGCAAACACAATGACAAAGAAAAAGAGACATTGCCCTCGTCTGCGCCAAATTCTGTGCAGAAGTGTTCTGTAAGTACACAAACAGAAGAGGCTGATTCACCAAAACCCAAAGCATGTACTGTAGGTGTTAACACCAGTGTGACGTGGCTAGAGCGATCAAGACCTATAGAAAATCAGAGGTCCGTAAAAATTAACAATATAGAAAAGGATAACGAAGTTTATTGGCAGCCAGACAGGTCTCAAGAAGCGTCCCCAGTACTAAATCCATCTCCTGTGTCAAATACAAATCCGTATAGCCCGCCCTCTGTCAAACCCAAATTCCAAGATGGATTTTATGAACAGATGCCCAGAACAACTAACAAATCAAATTTGGTTCCTGATTCAGAAAGAGAAGAGGTTTCTCTGACTCTGGGGGATGTGGTTGTGCAAACCATTCATGATGACCCGCCGAGTCCAGACCCGTCTATTCATGTTTATATGCACGAGTACCAGGAGGATCCTCCTCAGTCAGGACAGAACAGGTGGGTGTAATAAGATTATTATTTATTAATGAATATAGAATATGAACATCTCATTATTTTATAGTAGATTGGCATGAAGCACTGATGAAACAAAAGTCTTAGAGGTCTCTTACTTCTTCCAAATAGAGGTGCAAACAAAGGAAGGTGCGATTCTTCAGATGCATCCCCAGTGCTCGGTGAAAGTGCCAGCACGTGCGAACGCAAGACACGGTCAACTCATCGAGGTGTCACCTTCTACAATAATGTTTTAGTAAGACTGAGATAGTATACCATCTCCCCATCTTTATTTTACTTTATTTCATGTTGATATTGAGCACCAAAAGGAATGGGCAAGGGATTGGTGTGAGTGGAGAGTGGTTGCAAACAGATAAGAATTTGATGTGACCTGAAGGGATTTCCCATTGTTTGTTCTGTAAATTCTCGAGTAGATGATGAGCAGGATGGCCATCATGTAATGAAGCAATTGGGGTAGACCAGCTGCAGTCGGGGCCCTGCTGTGGAGGTGCTGTATTGCCTCCGACTGGGAAGTGGGCATAAGACATGGTTGATCCTTCATCCACAAGGGAACGCTGATGCCAGTATCCTTGTACACACACTTGCACCTCACACACCTCGTGACGCAGTGGTTAGAGTTATCACCTGCCACTATGGAGGTCCGGGTTCGAATCCCACCCAGGGCTGAAATTATTTCAGTATCACTGCGCTGCGGGTTGTTACTCCAACTCTTATGGGTAGGGAGTTGGTGGGCGAGTGTGCATGTAAGGTCACAATATTACCCATAGATCGGTCATACGAGGTCTGAGCTCTCATTTGGGAGGTTAATAACTGTCCATCACAAATTCAACACATGATCCAAGACCATGGTGGTGTCATTGGTGTCGTATGGAAGGGGTTAAGTAAATTTGTCCAGTTTAGATCCATTACTGCAAGCCCTACCTTACTGTCTTCATATCATAAGAACATAAGAATGAAGGAGATTGCAAGATACCATAAGCCCTACACTAGGCAGTTCCATGTCTAATACCACTCATCATCCCTATCCATAAAGTTATCTAACCTCATAAAACAACCGATAGTTTCTGCACTTACTACATGGTTACAATGTTACATTCATTAACCACTAATGGTAAACCAGTTTTTGCATATTTCTTTGATCCAAATTTGTCCAATTTAAATCCATTACTGCGAGATCTGCTGTCTTAATATGATGACCTTGTCATCACCCTTGTTAGCCCTTGACCCAGAGAATGTTAGTGGAGGTGCCTGAGCCTGTCTACATAAGGTAAATTTCTGAGCCCACACATCATTTTGGTCATTCTCCGTATTGATTCCAGTGAATTTATATCCGTTCTATAGGATGGAGACCAAAACTGTACTGCATAGTCAAGGATAGGCCTAGTATATCACCAGATAGAGTTTGATAAGTACATCTGCACTTTATTTTGTAACCATCCCAGCAATAAATTGAAATGCCCTTTAAGTTTTATTCCTGGGGCTAATGCAATATTTCCTGGATTTAAGGTGAGGACTCACTAGCACTCCAAAGTCTGTCTTGCATTCTGTTTTCCCCCCAAAATATGTGTTCTCTAAGCTATACCTGTTTTCTGAGTTGTGTAAACCTGTTTAAAACACTCCACTTTGAAATATTGAAGTTCATTTGCCATTTCACAGACCATATGAACAATTTGTTAAAAATCTTCTTGCAGTATCCCAGCATCCTCCCAACCCAATTCGGTGTCCTATTTTAGTGTCATTCACAAACATACTAACATGATTAATCTCACTGTCTTTGTTGATATTTTTAATTAACAATACAAACATACATATACCAAGGCTTTTTTTCCCCTTTCAAGGGAGGTAGCCAAAAAGGGAAAGGCATAAAATCATTTCCACCCATTCCATCCCTGAATACACTACACACCCCTCCACCCTCCCTCTTATCTGAGCACTTCCTGGATGACGGGTCATCACTGCACCTTGCCCACCACCCTGAGTCAGAATCAGTGTCGCAAGACACAGCACATCCACAGCAAGGCCGTTTCATTTAATCGGCGACCCCCCCTTGCATATAAGGAGAGGATGGGGAGAAATCCCTTTGGGCTGCATCAAAATTTACTCACACATACTCCCCCACCCCCCACCCCCCCGCCCACTCCTCCTCCTGCAATCACAACATCATCCATATACAACCATTCTCCACTCAACTCATTCTTCCTTCCTCAACAGACATTCCCCTCTTCCCCAAAGACCCCATCACCCCAACCATCCACCTCAACCTAGGACGACCCCACCAGTTCACTCACTCCACATCTGCCGTCCATACCTCTTTTACTAGACTTTCTTCACAATTTCTTCATAATTAACAATAAGGGACTAAAAACAGAGCCTTGGGGAAGTCCACAAGTAACACTACCCCATATGGATATTACACTGTTAATGGTGACCTGCTGTTTTCTGTCGCTAATCCATGCTCAAATCCATTCAAACACTTTCCTCCTATGCCATAAACTTTGATTTTATTTGGTAGTCTGGTGGGGCACCTTGTCAAACACTTTGCTAAAGTCAAGGTATAGAACATTATAATTACCATATCTGCTGCCTTTGGTGAACCCATGCTGTGAGTCACAAATCAGATTATGCCTCTTGCTATGGTCCCTGAAACTGTATGTTTTTAATGATAACTGTATTTTACCTTAAACCAATGTCAAGCCAATTGGTCTTTAGTTGTGCATAGAAGTTTGATCACCCTATTTAACTACAGGAACAATGTTTGGCTACCCCCAGAGAAATAGACACAAATCCATTATCAACCAATTTAATAAATACTTACAATAACAGCCAAATTTCAAATTTACACTCTAACACTCAGAAATTTTTCGTCTGGACCCATGGGTTTTGTAGTCTATCTGTTTGACTACATCTTCCTTGCTAATGCTGATGCTAGTTAGTCTATTTCCCACTGAAGATTGGGTTGCAGTCAAGTTCTGTATTTATCCTTTATTATGTAAATATCTATATACCAAAGGCCTTGTCTCCTTTACAAGGGAGGTAGCCAAATCAAATGCTACAAGAACGTATTTATTAAACACCTAGCTCATTTTCCCTCTGCATCCATCAAGATGTCCTTGTCATAATTTTTTTTCTCTCTCTCAGACCAATGTTCATAACATCCTACAAAATACTCAGAATTCTCCAGAGGAAGATGAAGAGGAAGAAGGCTACAATAAACCATATTATGTTGCGACAGCACCACCACCAGATCTCCAGCTGCAGGCCATTGAAAATCAGTTGAAGCACTTTGGAATAAGTTTCATTAAGCCCAAGAAAGGGAAAGAAAATCCGTGAGTGAGAAATTGAAAATAGATATTTTCTGTATTTTTTACTTGAGCATTACCTTAATCCAATCAGCACCAAAACAATAATTGTCCTAGCACAATATTAGCAATGGTAATTGTTGATTCAAGTTTCATACATGTATATACCAAAGGCTTTTTCCCCCTTACAAGGAAGGTAGCCATAAAACAAAGGCATGAAATCCACTCCCACCCATTCCAACCTCATGTACTCCACTCCTATTCACCCCCTTCCCTCCCTCTTATCTTGTATGTATGTATGATAGGCCATACATACATACATACAAATATACCACTGTCTTTGAACTTTTACTTTATTTCAAGTTTCACCAAAAAGCAGGACTTGATTTATGAATATATGTAGCAGGAAATAGTGGGAATGGAGGTGAATTGTAGAGTAAGTAAGTGTCTTGGAGGAATGACGTGTCATGAGAAGTAGGTTTGTGGATGAATGCAAAGAAAAGACTATGTGAACGGGTGATTGTGCCCATATCAGTGCATGGGGCCAAATGTGTTTGAGATACAGATTTGAAGAAGCACGATAGGGGTTATGAGGATAGGTAGAGTGAGAAATGAGGAGAAAAGTGGAGAGTGGGAAGAGATGTGGCAGATTGTGTTGATCAAAGAATAGTGGGATGGTGTAGGCATGTGGAAAGAGTGAGTGAAGAAAGACTAGCAAAAAGAGTATAGAAGGTAGAGGTGGATGTTGTAAACTTGAGGGGAAAGCAGGCATGGGAAATTTACGTGTGTCTTTGAAATTCTGTGTATTTTAGAACTTTTTTTTTTTTTTCTCCCTCCCTCTCTCTCTCCAAGCTGAAATATATATATATATATATATATGTATAGACTTGTAACTGTTACTTGTAATAACTTTGTGCTGTTCTGCACTATGGCATGGACCAGGAGAAAGTCAAGATTGGGAAGTATGGATGGGGTAAAGGGAGTCTAGGTTACAAGGGTAATGTCTGTCAACCAGGGAAGGGAGAGGGCAAGATGTAGACACGAGTGGAGAGTGGTTGTGAATGGATGATAAAATGATGAAGCACAAAGGGATATATATATATATATATATATATATATATACATATATATACATATATATATATATATATATATATATATATTTTTTTTTTTTTTTTTTTTTTTTTTTTTTTTTTTTTTTTTTTTTTTTTTTTTTTTTTTTTTTTTTTTTTTTTTTTTTTTTTTTGCCATCTAATGAAGCATTTGGAATAACCAGCTATAGCTGGTGGGTCCTGCTTTGTCTTGTTTTATTGCTTTGGAGCCAGGCATTGGGCAGAGGACATGGATGGCCCTTTGTCCACTCAGAGCTGAGATAAAAGGAAAAACAGATGGTTATTGAGTGGGTGCATGCCAATGGCCAGCCTCCTTTACAAAGGGTTTGAAAGGGCCTTTAGGTATAAGTACGTACATGTTTTATACACACACACATGCATACATATACCAAAGGCTCTTTTCCCCCTTTCAAGGGAGGTAGCCAAAACACAAAGGCACAAAAACCACTCCCACCCATTCCATCCCTATCACACCCCACTACCCGTCTATACACACACAGTAGGTGTAAATGAATTTTGGCATTCTGTGATCAAGTATATGCTATATAAGTTGTTTTTACTTTTTAGGCCAGCAGTAGACTCCGTGTATTTCAATGGTCTGCCCAACATTTTGTCCATATACAATGTCAACCCAAGTGAAAGTTCTCCAATTACTTGTGTAAGCCAGATCGGGGCAACGACTGCAAAATATCTGAAAGAGTCGCAACTTGCTGCAATAGCTGCCTTGTCGCCAGGTGAGTACTGCAGTCTTGTGAGCACAAAGATTTTAAGTTGATGTATGTGTTGGAAAAGAATGTTTTGACTTAGACAAGGACCTGTTCTGCAAGAGCAGTGCACCAAGAATGAACTGGTAGCAGTAACGTGCACAGACGTTGCAAAGGGCAGGTGCTTTGGGCTGGAAATTGGGCACTTCACTCTTTTGTATCATTCGTATTTGGCAACTATCCGGTAGGGTGCAACACCATTTTGCATAATATAATTTCTGAATGGTAAGAAAATGGGAAAAGCCTGTGAGAAATAATTTTTCATTCATTTTTTATATATTTTTGTGAAGGACACTTTTGGGGCACAGGTGCTCGGGCACCCCCCCCCCCCCTTCTGCATGGGCCTGACTGGTAGTATCACTGGGAAAGTGATAGGGGTTTTAGTATGATGTAAGTGGGAAGGAGTATAAGAGACCTATAATGGGAGAGAAAAGAATGAGAACATTCTTCTCCCATCCCTTGCCACCTAGTTTTGTGGGTAATAACCAGTTGGCTTTGTAAGATTAATGGTTATGCAACTGTACGCACCATCACACTTAATGTAACTTTCTTCTTCCTTTACAGAAAATCACCATCTGACTACAAAGGATCTTACAAGGAATAAAAACACAGATTTGGTGATACAAGGGACGCACAATCCTAGTAATTTCTCTTTGGCAACCAAGAAGTTCATGGGAAAATACGGACTTAACTTTGACTAACGTGAACTTGCCGTCGATTGCTAGTCAGCCTAATTTTTTAACCAAAGCACTTCTAATGGCTGTAATCATGAAGCTTCTAATTGGGCAGGTTGTCAGAATGCTTAATGCAAATGTGCTTGCAGTGGCAATGCCCAAGACCTCCTGACCTTTATTTTGTATGGGAATATGTTTTTGGTAAATGCATTTTGTACTTTTAATGTAATAAAAATATATATATTTCTTCCTTTTCTTTTATTCATAAAGATATTATTTACATTATGTATACACTTCATTACACATTCGATATACACTCATCGCTTGATTCAACAGACCCCAATTTACTGATTTTGGATTAACGATCTCCATCTGTGGCCAAACAATTTAAGAGCAGGTGCTTTGTCCAATGAAATACAGAAATCTGTAATCTCCATTTAGTTTTTCACTGTTGTACATTGACCCAGATTTTGAATAAATATTTTAGTTTTGTATATTGCTGTACGGGACAGAAACATGGAACATAAATAAGAAAGGAGTTTAAATGTATTTGAGATGAGGTGCCTGAAAATATGATAGGTGTTACTAGGTTGGACAGAGTGAGAAACAAGGAGGTGAGGAGGAGAATAGGGGGTGGAAAGGGAGTTGGGAGATAAGGTTGAAAGTATTGGGATGGTTTGAACATGTGGAAAAAAAAATGAGCGACGAAAGATTAGTAAGAGGTGTGGAAGGAGTGAACATGAGGGGGCAACCAAGGATGAGATGGATAGATGGGGTAAAAGGGGCATTTGTTTTTTGAAAGGTGGAAAAAGCCTTGGGTATATGTATGTATATAGCTATAAATACACTGTATTTTGTATGTTGATGTACTGTTTTTCATAGGTCAACAATACATTTGCCAAAGCAGTCTAACGACAGACTTTTTCAAGCAAGATGTTACCTTGTCCCCATTTAGTCGGTTGTATTGAGCGATGAGTGTACACTTCATTTAGCAAGATGACTAGCTCTAGTTAAAACACTAGAGGTGCATTTTAGGTAGTCAGATTTAGGACTGTACATGATAGTATCCAAACAAAAACCAACAGAAAAATATTAACTGGAAAATAATAACACTTAAACAATAGTATCCCTGACATTTCTATTAAGTCTGTACAAATACCTAAAAGTAGAGATGATCTTCCTTGGTTTCTCGTGATTATGTCAATGGGTAGTCTCTTGGACCAAAACAATTTATATTGAAAAACTTTCTCCACAGCCACAAGTTCCTTTGATGTTCGGATTGTTAAAAACAAATTCAGATGAAAGCTTGTTCTCTGAAAAATCCATTTCTGTACCTAACAAAGTCAGCTGTGCTTTCTTGTCTATGAAAATGCGCACTCCTGCAATGAAAACAATGTCCAGTTTAATATATGGATAAATATAGGGTCATACAGGGGCTTGACTTTCATAAAACAATATAATACAGCCTTTGATACCAAGGATAGCTACTCCATTTCAACAAGACACTGTGACAGTATTCTTTTCCCCCTATCACAGGGGAAGGTAAAAATGGAAATACGTAGTCAAAGACGTGGTACAGGGCAGTATCAGGAGAGGGTGTGACAGCATAATGTAGGGACAATCTCGGTACATTAAAGTAGCATCATTTCTCTATGAATAGAGATTTCATCTACCATAGACAAAATTATGTTAGGCTCTGGTCTGCAGAGGCCCTGCATATAGTCCTTAAAGTATCTAATCTGTGCTACTGCACAGTTTATACATATACCCAAGGCTTTTCCCTCCTTACAATTTATACCACACAATAACCTGCAGCCAATACCCCATATGGAGTATTGGCTCCATGACCAGCTGCCAATACCCCATATGGAGTATTGGCTGCATGACCCGCCGGAAGGCACCATAGAGTCTAGCATTGGAGTCATTTCAATATCCATTGCTAACTTCAAACTATCTCTAAAGTAACCCAATGATCCTTCATTAAAACTTGCAGTGCTTGACAAAAGTAATATCTGTCTAGGCTGAGGCAGACAGAAATTTTGTTGAATGTGGAAAGATCCATGGAAGTGACATGGTTTCACACCAAAATTTCTGCCCACCAATAGCAAGCAGGGAAGGGGTGGAGCTTATCAGCGAGCCAAGAATTTATCACATCAGTCACGGTCTTATTGGTGAGGAGGGATGTTGTGGGCCGATAGCCCTCCGTCCAGGGCCCTGTCTCAAACCTGACCACATCTTCTGAGCCACCCTGTGTTATCAATACAAACAATACTAATGATCCAAGTGCAGAAACCATAGCCCAGATAGTTCCCCTCAAGAAATCTGGCTGGCAAATGAGGGAAATTGCATTTGCTTCAGCATCAGAAGAGACTTCTTCACCGAGCATTGGTTCACGTACCCCATGTCAGCAATACGGTGGTTGATGGTTCTCTCTGAACACTCTCCAAACAGTTCTGGGTTCTTTTCCTTCACTTGTCTGGCTGTCACACATGGATAAGCTCTTAGTTCATGTTTCACAATAGTTTTAGCATGATCCCCAGTCTTTATGGGTCTCCTTGACCTCTTATCAATGGCAGGAGTCTGGCTGCCTCCCTAGTGGGTAGATCTGGCATCCTAGCAGCGGATGGTACAAGTACACATGCCAACCAGTTTGGCAATTTCCTTCATATGCCAGCCAGATTTCGTGAGAGGAACTATCTGGGCTATGGTTTCTGCACTTAGATCCTTAGTATTGCTTAACCCCTTCCATACGGTGCCGCACAAGTAGGCGTCATGGGGAGCGAGTGTATTCGCGAGGCTGCCATATCGGCGTCTTGATTATATTTATTGTAGTCGCCCCTCCATAATGACATTCTTTCTAATTCTTTTGTAATCGCATTTTCTATGGTTATCAAAATTCACGGGTGAAGAGAGAACGATCGATATAAGCGGTGACTATATTTTATGATGCGAGTATTATTACGACACGTCGTACGGCTGGCATTGGCTGCTGCCACCGAGATCTAAGTCCATGACGCCTACGTGTGCGGCACCGTATGGAAGGGGTTAAACTGGTAATACAGGGTGGCTTAAAAGACGTCATGGCTGGGTTTGAGAGGGGGCCCTGGACAAAGGGGCCACAGCCCACAAGCTCCCTCCTCACCAACAAGACAGTGACTAATATGATTAATGCTTGGCTTGCTGATAAGCTCCACCCATTCTCTGCTTGCTGTAGGCAGATACAATTTTTGGCACGAAACCATGCCACTTGTATGGGTCTTTCCAGATTTGACAAAAGTCCTGTCTGCTTCACCCACAGGCAGACAGTACTTTTGTCAAGCACTATGCATGTATACATATATATATATATATATATATATATATGTATGTATGTAAAGGCCCTTTCCTCCTTATATGAGAGGTGGCTAAGTTAAAAGACACATCCAGTTCATACACATAAAAACCCATTTAATGCCTTTCCCATCTCTGTACTTTGACAATGGAGGGTCACCCCTGTCCCAGCCTCACTGCTCGAGTTAAAGGCAATGCAGGAAGGCATAGCTTTCCTATTACAAGGCCCAACAGCCAGAGCAGATTTACCCCCCCCACTACTTCATGATATGGCGACCCCCTCCTTGTTCGTTCAAAACAATTTATGGAGACAAAATTAAATAAAAGCTAAGATAAAATTAAATTTGATCAAATGGACTCACCGTCCTGGGTGACTTCTTCATCAAACTTTCCTTTTGCAGTAGCGTAATCAAGAGTGTAGCTCAGTCCATTGCAACCCCTCTGCCGAACTCCAACCTTCAAGGCAACCTAGAAATCATGAGATGTGTAAAAGTTTTATCCATAAGCATCATGTAATGCCAAGTACAATAACCCTATGATATTATAATAGAGTTAAACTTAATAAGTTTATCAATAAAGGGAGATCTGAAAAAAAGGAAGAGAAACATGGTTCTTATAAGGGAATCTATTCATAAAAGTAGAAGCATTAAACAAGCTGAACAAAAAAAAATGCTTAGGTGTTTATCCAAGTGAATTTTAAAATTTTGTATATCCAAGTGAATTCTAAAACTTTGAACCATATTACATTTGATTATTAGATGTTTATTCCAGTCACTGATGACACAGTTAACAAACCGGTTTCTATCTGTGACCTGATTGCACGGTCATTATTTCTCATCCAGTTAGTATATAGTGTGAAAATATTAATCTTGATATTAGTAAACGGAGGAGAAATAAGGAAAGATGATGTGAAGGCAATGTTAAGATGATGAGAGCAGGTAAGGCACCTGGGCTGGATGGATGCCATGCAGAATGTCTGAAAAATGGAGGTACAGTGATGGTGGACTGGCTGGCAAGGATATCTAATGCTTGTTTAAGAGAGGGAAGAGTGCCGAAGGAGTGCCTGTATAGTTCCTCTTTACAAGGGAAAGGGGGACAAGTGTGAATGTAGTAGTTTCAGAGGGATCAGCTTGTTAAGTGTAGTTGGGAAGGCTTATGGTAGGGTCTTGATTGAGTGGGTTAGGAGAGGAACAGAGGAAGTAATTGGTGAGGAACAGTGTGGGTTTAGGACAGGTAGGGGTTGTGTAGATCAGATTTTTGTGGTAAGAGATATGTAAGAAAGCTATGGGAAAAGGCAAGGATGTATTTTGGGCTTTTATGGATCTGGAAAATGCTTATGACAGGGTAGATAGGAGGGCATTGGCACTGTTTTAATGCAAGGTGGTAACCTAAACATGGGCATGCCAGTGTAATTCTCCTCTTGGGAGGGATTTATCCACTGAGTTGTTCAATTCAAATACCCAGTTGCCCTTGGTCTCTTTTTGTAAGAGATTCATGGCTCCCAGGTAACTGCCAATAGCCACTAAGTGGTCCATAATTCATTCAAGGAATTAATGCTGTTGTTGTTGTTTGTGTATGGCTGTGCAAGATGTGTTCAGTGTCCTGTGTGTGATGGTTGCACCTGGGGCAGTTTATTTCTGCAGCTAGGCTCATGGTACTGTCTTAGTGCTGGATGGGTGAACCATTTTCTGGGAGAGTTTAGTGAAATATAAAATTTAGCAGTCTACTGCAAAGTGCTTGTTTTGTGATCCAAGAGCATATGTGTCCTTTAAAGCAATACTTACAGCATTTGGCTTCTGACTCAGGATTTCTTGAACCTTCTTCACTGCCGACTGGGTCTAAAATATAGAAACAATCTAAATTACTATTAGATATATATATAATAGCCAATGTGAAATTAGAGTATAATAGTCTCTTGATTTAACAGAAAATGTGGGGGGGGGAGATCTGACCAATACAATAAAATCAATGTATTTACTATAATTTGAAATTGGGCTTTCCAAGGATTGTGAAAATGGAGAAAGGAAATTTATTCAGTCACTGGATCTTGCCATGACCTCCATAACCAATTAAATGGGGGTCTGTTAATTCAGCGCTAATTGTACATGATGTATTTGCAACAAATCAAGGATAACCTCACTACTCAGTATCCTGATTTCTTACTCTCATAAAGCAATATGCGCCTTGATTCATCAACCCTCATTTGTCACATTTAATGTTCCTTATATATATTCAATGTGTATAACCCTGTATTTTCTCTTGATACATTTACATGATTTACATGGGTTATCCAATAACATCAGCATTAGCAATAGCAACTATTATAACTAATAACTTGAAAGGAAGAAAATTGTATTTCATAATCTAACCAAATTTATTAAATTAAAAAGAACATGAAGCTAAAACGTTTTAATCAATTTCCTTGAAAATCAACATACATACAGATACCACAGTCCATAACCGATTAGAATATAAAAAATGTATGTCACCAAGTATATTCAATATTGTCAATTTACTTAAAAACTGTTCACAGTAATATCAATCAAAATGACAATTTACCATACAGTACCTACCAGACACAAAATGCCTCAACAGTTCAAATATTTGGAATTCCCAAGGCCAAGTTCCTTTAGTAACAAGAACTATCTTGCCTGGCAATGTATTGATTCTTTCACTCTAACTGTTATAGGACAAGTCCATTCACGTCTGTAGCATTGTTTTAATAAGGAAGAGGAGTTTCAATGCAAATTACACAGATGAATACATGTACATAGAACAATATTCTCTTTTCACATTGTATACAGTATCTAGAATTGGGTCTGTAATCAAGTTAGCAAACATTCTATTACTCATAACCCTAAAAATTTATCGTAACTTGAGGGTCAGACACAGTTATAACCTTGACATTCCGCTTGTAGGTACAGAAATAATTTCACATCATTTTTATTGGTAAACAAGCTATCATAAGGGAGGGTTTCTTTAAGCTCTGTGCTAGAATTAGTACATTTCTAATAAATAACTAAAGTATGGAATTCAGGAAAACATTAATCTGGTGTGCCAAAGGTAAACTATTTCTATTCCCAAACAAGTTTCTAGAAAGTTTTCTCAAGTGCCTACTCCTGACATTATGGCTCCGACATCGCAGTAAATACGAAATGTAAACAATCTAATTCTAAAATAAGATTGAGCTCTAACTTAATTTTCTACAAAATTCCGTGGCCTTACCAAGACAAGAGCTGCTCTTGTTGGAATCAATCGCCTTCCCTTTACAGCACGAACAGTAGCGGTAGCTACCGAAGCAGCCATGATTGTTTGGATATACTGAGGTTAGGTAAGGAGTGTGATGAAATTGCATTTAATAGGAAGTGCAAAGTAGCTACTTGAAGTGACCAAGAATATCTAATTGTTCGGATAGATTTATTTGATAAAGACGGTGTCATGATTTACTCAACAAAGCCATATTTAATATATTTTTTTATGTGCGCATTAGGTGTTGCGCAATCACCAGCTGATTTCTTGAGCGCAAAATTTAAACGCCACTGTTTTGACCAAAGTCCATGGAATCCATAACTCATCGCGTTTAAAAGATGCCTATCAACACCAGGCGATTTAATTTGATGCATTCTACACCTCTGCGGTCTCTGATAGCTCCGCTACTTGCAATTAGATATATTACATGGATTTACAGTTATTTGGCTCTATTCTAGTATCACACAAACACATTTTTATTTGTTTATCTATTTATTTTTCTTCTTATTATTATTATATTTTTTCATTTGAAAGATATATATTTTTTATGGAATGGTTACGTGATTCTTGAATTTTAACAGGAATTTTTATATGGTTAATAGTAATGAGTATTCTCATACCATTGGTATTTATTTCTATGAAAACAAACAAAAAAATGTCCCACATGATACTAGTGTGAATAATTGTTGACTTAGAGTGCGTCTGATAACTAAATAAAATCAGTATTAAATGATAAAAGAATAAATATATATATATATATATATATATATATATATATATATATATATATATATATATATATATATATATATATATATATATATATACATATAGGGATTGAGATGTCACGACGCTGCTTATTGCAATGGGAGTAATTGATATTAAGCTGCTCCCCATGTCTGTGTGATTCACCATTGTGGTCTTGGATCACGCGTTGTACTCGTGATCGGCAGCTATTACCCTACCGAATGAGAACTCGTATATGTCCCGATCTATGGATAATGTTGGGACCTTACACACATACACACACATACAAGAGGACACGGAAGGAAGCTCAAAAAGGACAGTTATTAGAAGAGACCTGAATAAAGAACACTTTTCCCCACAGAGTGATGGATCTCTGGAACATATTAGACGAAACAATAGTGTGTGAAAAACACATACACGAGTTTAAGAGCAAATTAGACATGGCGAGATACAGAGACGGGACTCACGAGCGTAACTCACTTTCCTGTAAAATACAACTAGGTAAAACTAGGTAAACACACACACACACACATAGCTCCCCTTCCCGCAAAATACAACTAGGTAAATACACATACACACTCACCTCAAGACCGCTTAATTAGCAGGTGAACCTGATAACACTAGCAAAAATGTGTGTGTGTGTGTGTGTGAGAGAGAGAAAGAGAGAGAGAGAGCAAGGTCACTATTAACTCTATATCAGGCCATATATGAGCTCTGAGCTCTCATTCGGGAAGGTGATGAATGTCGATCACGAGTCCAACACGTGATTTGTGACCATACTGAATCATGGTGATGCTGAATATCCGAAGACTCGTCTCTAATCCTGAAAGAAGAATCATATGTAAGTCTGGGCCGTAGGGGTGCCATGTGAGTGAATGGAAAGCTTATGCAACCTTCACCCTTGATATATTGCATTGGTTAGCGTCAGGGGGTGCTTAGTATTGACCACCGAGGTCACCTTTGCCTTGGGTGCCCTGGGACTCCCAAGAATGGAGGTGGAAGACAACGCACCACAGCGGTATACCCGAGGGTTGGTTTGTTTTATTCTGTATATATATATATATATATATATAAATATATATATATACATATATATATATATATATATATATATATATATATATATATATACATATATATATATACATATATATATATAAATAGATATATATATATATATATATATATATATGTATGTATATGTGTGTGTGTGTGTGTGTGTGTGTGTGTGTGTGTGTGTGTGTGTGTGTGTGTATTATTTTTCTTTTCCTAGCTGCTGTCTAAAGATTTTAATAATCTTATTCACTTCGACTTCAACAGTGACAATTTTTGTATTTATTTTTACTTACTATCGCCAAGCGATTTCATTCAACCGAAAATGTCCCTACGTTGGGTAGAACGATTATTTCAGACTTATCTAATCCTTTAGCTAAGTTACTCGATTTTTATATTTTATTCTGGTTGCCGGCAGGCCTTTCCAATCAACATAGAAATTTATTGTCAACTTAGAATCAAATATTTGTGTGTGATAGTAGTAATAGCATCTGCCCTCAATTGGATTCGGTATTTATTCTAACCGAAATTAGCATTGCTTATGTTTGTATGGTATTGTATTCATTGTAGATTTTGGTTTTTATTATATTTGTTTATCTATCTGTTTATTAATTAATTTATCTATATGTTAATTTACCCAATTTCATGTGTCTATTTTATTATTTATTTATTGATTTATCTATTTACTTGTTTCAGTTCTTTTCACTTAATTATTCATCTGTATATACATTCGTTTGCCTATTCATCTCTGTTCCTAGCTGTTTACGTATCCATTTCTTAATTTTTACATTCATTTTAGTTTAGATTAAACAAAATATAATTAATCGTGAAACACATTTAAATGTTAAAGTCACCATTATAAAACTGCATATAAATGTAGTTCTTTCTGTCTAATTTGTTTTAAAGAAAATTAACCCGATGAGTGCTATTAAGGCATAACTATTTTTTTACAAATAAATTAAAAGTTGAAGGATAAATTAAATGAAGAGGGAAAAAATTACGAGAAAATTAAACAAGTGGGCTAGAGGAAAACAAAATAGAAAGTAATATCTAAAAGTGATATAAAAACCATCTCAGCTGGGTCAATAATTATGGACGAAATAACTTAAAACATTCAATAGGTAACTAGGAAGATTCTTCTAAAAAAAAATGCAGGAAATGGTCCATACGAAAGAAGAAGAACAATATGGAATAGGAAAAAAAACGAGATTGAGTTAAAAAAAAGAGAGGTGATAAATACTGTCCATAGTAGGGAAACGATGATGAAATAGATATCAGATAAAAAAAAAAACATCGTTATAGTAGGCTGGAAAAAACATACATTCCAAAATCATTAGAAAATGACAATCATGAAAAAGAAAACAGAGGGAATTGTGAAAGTAATAATCAATAATAATGTCAATATACAAGAAGAAATAGAAGAAGTTTTTAAGTATGAGCAGGTATGTAAAGGAAAGACACGACCAAAAATTAAACTCAAGATGGATGAAATAATCAATAGGACTTGGAAACTGACAAGCAATTATGAATATAAGAATGGTTGGATTAAAAGGGAATGCAAGAGAGAAAGAAAGAGCAAAAAATTAAGAATATTTTTGTATAGGTTAAGAGAGAGAGAGAGAAAGAGAGAAAGGATCGTGAGGAAGAACAAAGGAAGTTGGGTATAACAAAATAGTAAAAAAAAAAGGATAGTATTATTATATATGAAGTTAAGCGGACTGACTTCGGCAAAATTGTTAAAGGCAGACCATTTTTAAAGTACAATGTATGGCGGGGGGGAGGGGGGCAGAAAAAGAAAAATATTAGAATGAGTAAAAATAGGACGCCCCATTAATAAAAAAATAAACAGGTAGACGATAGATATATAAGCAAATAAACAACTAAATGGAAAATAGATATAAAAACAAGTAAATAAACAAATGAATATATACAGTACGCACATACATATCCCAAGGGCTCTTTCCCCCTTACCAGAGAGGTGGCCAAAGTCAAAAAGCATTAATCCACTCCCACCCATTCCACCCTCTTCCACCATCCCTACCTCCCTCTCATCTTGGCTCCTCCTGGATGACAGGTCATCCCTGCACTTCGCCCATTGCTCTGGGTCAGAAGCAATGCAGCAAGACACAACACATCCACAGCAAGGCCGCTTCATTTAATCGGAGAGGAGAAAGTTGAAGGCAAATGTGGGTCTTAAAGGAGAGAGGCTGGAGGAAGTGGATAGTTTTAGGTATTTGGGATCGCATGTGGTTGGAAAGGGAGGAGTGGAGGTGGAGGTAGATTGTAGATTGAGAGAATGAATATATGAATGAATAAATTAATTGGAGAAAAAAGTAACTTGATTATAGCACGTATTCCACCAGAGACAAGAACATGTAATGATTCAGAACATAATGGATTTATACAAAACACAGCTGAAATAGTGACAGAACAAAAAAGTAATAATCTGAAGAAGAAAAATGTAAATACAAATAATGTAAGACAGAAATAGAATGGAAATAAAAGTAATAATAAAAAAGTAACAAAAGTTGAAAATTTTCATTGTGGAGGGTTAGTGTGGGAGGGAGGGGGGTGGAAGTAAACACTCCTCGTATTAGGAAGTTAGGACGGTGCCCCTTACAGAAGACTTGGTATCATGGAATAGAATAAACCATGCCCTTGGTCCAACTTGCTGGCGACAGAGTTCGAACCGCCGTCACCTCGACTTCCATCGCTCGGAATTGATATGAAAATATAATATTATAGCTGAAGTAAGTGTCCAATACAATGAATAATTGAATAAATAAACTCTCTCTCTCTCTCTCTCTCTCTCTCTCTCTCTCTCTCTCTCTCTCTCTCTCTCACACACACACACACACACACACACACACACACACACACACACACACACACACACACACACACACACATATATATATATATATATATATATATATATATATATATATATATATATATATACATATATATATATATATACACTTAGTTGTATTATACGGGAAGGGAGCTATGCTCGTGGTGTCCCGTCTTTGTATCTTTCAGCATCAAGTTTGTTCTCAAAATCTTGAATAGTGTTTGCACACACTGTTTCTTTATCTACATCATTCCAGGTATCCAGCACTCTATGTGGGAAGCTATTTTTTCAGATCTCTTCTATAGTTATCCTTTTTGAGTTTCTTTTCGTGTCCTCTTGTTTTTCCATTGTCCCATGTGTATTCACCTCGGATCTGCTGCAGCCTCTTTTCGAGACAGCCAGACACCACCCTACGGCAGTGAGCTCAGAGCTCATTATTAGCAGATCTCTGGGTAGGTCTGAGACCACTCACACTCCACACACCGGGAATGCAAGGTCACAACTCCTTGACTAACGTCCCGTACCTACTCGCTGCTAGGTGAACAGGGGCTACACGTGAAAGGAGACAAACCCAACTTGTCTCCGCCCGGCCGGGGAATCGAATCCCGGTTCTCCGGCTTGTGAGGCCAGTGCCTTACCAATCCGCCACCGGGCCGATCATGTGTGCATGTGTGTGTGTGTGTGTGTGTGTGTGTGTGTGTGTGTGTGTGTGTGTGTGTGTGTGTGTGTGTGTGTGTGTGTGTGTGTGTGTGTGTGTGTGAGTGAGTGAGTGGCGGTAGAAGTAAATTGCAGACTGAGGGAATCAATCAACTGCCTTGGGGGAATTCAAGTGTCATGAGAAATAGGCATCAGGGAATGGAGGCAAAGAAGAGATGATACGGAGGGGTGATTGTGCCGACGACGACACTGCATGGGGCAGAGACCTCTTATCTAAGAGAGGTAGAGAGGTAAAATTCAAATGTGTTTGAGATGAAATGTCTGAGAAGTATGGTAGGGGTTACAAGGCTGGATAGAGTGAGAAACGAGGAGGTGAGGAGGAGAGCGGGAGTGGAAAAGAAGATGGGAGATAGGGTTGATGAAAGAGTATTGGGATGGTTTGGACACATGGAAAGAATGAGTGATGAAAATTTTGTTTAAAAAGGTGCGGAAGGCAGAGGTGGAGGGAGTGAACATGAGTGGAAGACCGAGGATGAGATGGATGGATGGAGTGAAAGGGGCGCTGAGCAAGAGGGAGATGTCTGTTGAGCAAGGAAGGGAGAAGGCAGGAGATAGAGGTGAGTGGAGAATGGCTGTGTATGGATGATATTGTGATGCAAGGAAGGGGATGGGGCGGTTAGGGAGTGGTTATGTGTGGATGATATTTTGACGCAGCCCGAAGGGATTTCTCCCCGTCTTCTCTTGTTCTGCAAGAAGGGATGGAGAGGGGGGTCGCCGATTAAGATTACTGTGGATGTGTTATGTCTTGCTGCATTGCTTCCGACCCAGGGTAGTGGACGGGATACAGGGATGACTCGTCATCCACGAGGAGCTAAGAGGAGAGGGGGTGGAGAGGGTGGTGGATGGAAGTGGAATGGGTGGGAATAGGTACGCGCCTTCTGACTTGGCTACCTCTCTTGTAAGGGGGAAAAAGTACTTGTTTCATATATATATATATATATATATATATATATATATATATATATGTATATGTATATATATATATATATATATATATATATATATATATATATATATATATATATATATATATCACAATTATGCACAATGCAGCGGACCGTTTTTGCCCCCCTCGAATGGTGTGTTCGTGTAAAATTAGACTACATATACATTGAATATTCATCCGAGAGGTTAACTAGTTGTCAATCACAAGTCCAGCATGTAATCCAGAGCCATGGAGATTTCATAATAATTATGGAAATTTTCAGAAATTATTTGTTATATCATTCAATTTTAAGTTTTTTGAAAAACGTAAAAACAGGACAACGGATATATCACACTGTAGTCTACGCTTGGTAGTACTGGGAGGGAGTGGTTGAGGTAAGGAGGTGCAACGGAAGTCGAAACTCATCCGATTTCCCCCCTACCTTACCACCAGCCATGCGGAGGCATAGACGCGCGTTGTGTAACTAATCATACACATTTCTGAAATACTGTTTTAGAATAAAAAAAATCTGATTCACTTGAGTTTTACTCAAATATGAAAATGTGAATAATTTGTGCGTGAACGTCGGTTTTCTCATACTGACGACCGTTTTACGCTAGAGCCGAGTTTGAATTTTGGGTGACTCATCGACGACGACTTGTAATACAGCAGCCAGATTGAAGTTTAGGCGGTGAATTCGTTCATGGTCAGATATAGTGTTTGAATGCCATTCCATAATCTGATTTAAATAAATACAAATTAAACAATTTGCTTTGAGGGCATCCACCCTTGTGACTGAAAACGCGTCAAGTGGTGAGATTAGAAGTTAGCACACGGGAAGCTGAAGTGGCAAGTGCAGATAGGTCAATCAGCAGAAGCTGATTTAACATTTTCGGTTATGCAGCTTCGGCAGGCTGTCGTCGAGGTCGAGTGGGTAGATACAAACAGGACGAGAGCAGTCTAGTTTGTTTCTGTGGTATTTGCCACAGAACAGACTATGTGGTGGTTAATATTTTGTGGTCGGTACGGAGTTTTAGAAAGTGACAACCAAGTTCATTTCTTCCAAATGTAAGTTATGTGATCTGCATTTTGCCTTGCTTAACTCGAAGTTCACATTGTAGCCCACGTTTTTATCATCAGTTAACATATGCATTTGTATATTTATTAATGTAAGACATATTTGTCTATTTACTTATGCATGCATTTATTATGGCGGCATGACACCGTTACGCATTTGTTTTAGTTTAGTGAATTGTAAACAAACAACCAAGATGAGAATTCATGGGATGTAGGCGTGATAACAAGAGTGTTGCGTTGTTGCACATTGAGTGTCTTTTCCACGTCGTTAGAACGAAAATGAATTACAATGATAAATAAAACATGAATAGACTTTTTCGGTTTGTAGCGTGGTCGGATGAAAAATGATATAAATTAGAAATACAAATTAATTAATCTAACCTTACCTCGCCTAACTTTAAACTCATTTCAAAGCTTGTGATTCTCTACGATAATCAAATTATCCTTAAGAATTTTGCTATATATTAGCTTTGTTATTAACATATTAGCATATTATTGTTCTCATTTGAAAGACACCCAGGGTATCGGAGCATAGGTGTTTTTTATTGTGTTGAAACTAGGTGCCTAATCTTAAATTGAACAAAAACTCAGGTGCTTATTCGTCAATTGAATTTTTAAGTGCCTCGTTTTTAACAAATCCGAGTAAGTATATATATATATATATATATTATGGGAAAGGTGGAGAGGGAAACACGGGTCTTTATCTGAATATCGAGTTTATTCCTGACCGGTTTCGCTTACAATAGCTTCTTCAGAGAAACCGGTCAGGAATATACTCGATATTCAGATAAAGACCCGTGTTTCCCCCTCCACATTTCCCATAATTTGTCCCAATGTCTCTACATATATACATACACATATATATATATATATATATATATATATATATATATATATATATATATATATATATATATATTATGGGAAAGGTGGAGAGGGAAACACGGGTCTTTATCTGAATATCGAGTTTATTCCTGACCGGTTTCTTTTACAATAGCTTCTTCAGAGAAACCGGTCAGGAATAAACTAGATAATCAGATAAAGTCACGTGTTTCCCCCTCCACCTTTCCCATAAGTTGTCCCAATGTCTCTACATATATATATATTTATATATATATATGTATATATATATTATATATATATATTTATATATATATATATATTTTTTTTCCTAAGAATTGAGTTTCCTCCCCAACCTCTGTACAACCGATCTCACATAATCAAAGTGACGGCTTCGGCCGCAGGTAATGTCTCTATCATACAGGGACCGTCAGAGCGTTAGTTGTAAAAAGGAGGTTGTAAATTGAATATAAGTCATGTGTTGTGGCGTATACGAAGCAGTGTTTGCGTATTAAGGACTACTACGCAAATGCCACTGGATTTGAACAGCATAATTTGTTCAATGCATGTAGGGACAATTACTTCTCATATCGCCAAAATAAGTTTCGCTAATTGTCTTAGATTAGTTATTTCGCCAAAAAATCTTAGTTGAAATAGGAATTTGGCCAATTTGGCAAAATGAAAATTTGACCTATTTGGCGAAATGGGAGTTTGGTTGATTTTGGGAAATGGCAATTTGGCCTAATTGAAGAAATATCGTTTTGGTCAATTTAGCAAAATGAGAATATGGCCAAATTAGTGAAATAGGATTTTGGTCATTTTGACGAAATGGAGATTAGGCTAGTTTAGCGAGGTGGACATTTTTGGCCAATTTGGCGAAGTGAAAATGTGGCCAATTTGGCGAAGTGGGAGCCAGTTGGAACCACGCGGAAGTGTAGGCAACTGTGCCTTTGGGGTCACGTGATTGGTGTCCAAGCAGCGGGTGGGGGTGGGGGGGGGAGACAGATGTTGCAAAATTGCAGACATATGCTTCTTTGACCTCTTCCTCAGCCAGAATAAAACAAATAATGGCGTCCACAAACGGGCTAAGATTCTCTCTCTCTCTCTCTCTCTCTCTCTTTCTCTCTTTATGAAATCACTTGACGACAGCCTGACTGACATAACAAAAGTGTGAATTCACTTTGAAGGAACAGCCCATTCGTATCGCTTCTCTCTCTCTCTCTCTCTCTCTCTCTCTCTCTCTCTCTCTTTCTGGCGTCAAACCGTATTGACCTGAGGCGGGGGATGGGCTGAAATTATTTTGATATATTCATTTATGTTAATGGTGGACTTTATAGATTCAAATCAGAATGTCGCCATGCGATATTTTTCCGATATGAATAATGTTCCAATAATATTCTGTAGGAGAAAATATCAGGATTATGTTTAGTTGTGAAAAATAATCATTTATGTATGTATCTATGCATTTATGTTTTGATTCATTATTATGTTTAGTTGTAAAAATAATCATTTATGCATGTATCTATGTATATTTGTATGGATTCAATATTATGTTTAGTTGTAAAAATAATAATTTATCTATGTATTGATTCATTATTATTTATGCGTTTATCTATTGTTATTTGTTTGTGAATGTATATTTTAGTCTATACATTCGTTTTTTTTTTATTTATCAATTCATCTCTCCGAGTTTATTATACTTATTCAATTATTTATCTATTTGCTTACTGTTGTCGGACTTTATGCAACA